>NC_056737.1:800884870-801203620 GCF_019279795.1 Protopterus annectens | reverse complement strand
CTTCCGAGACCTATCTGCACATCAATATTCTAGAGATGAGAGTGGTTCTTCTTGCATTGCAGGCCCTCCATGCTCATCTTCCTCTGGGAACGATTGCAGTTTAGACGGACAATATGTCAATGGTCTGGTATATCAACAAACAAGTGGGAACCAGATCTTATCCCTTATGTCAAGAGGCAATGAGAGTATGGGAATGGACGATCTCCACCGGCCATTTTCTGGTGGCAACGCACATCCCAGAATGGTCCAGCATTTCAGCGGGCAGGCTCAGCAGATCTATCCTAATGCCTTAAGAGTGGTCTCAGAAGCCTTCAGTAGTGGAACAGATCTTCCTAGAGTGGGGGCATCCTTGCTACGATCTCTTTGCATCTCCTTCCAACGCAAAATGCAGCAAGTTTTTCACTCTGAAACCCCTCACCCTTGCTGGGGGAAGTCCCCAGAGACGCTCTGATTCATGCTTGGCCTCCGGGGCTTCTTTATGCATATCCTCCTCTTCCCCTCATGTCGAAGTTTCTACAGAAAGCCTGAAGGCTGGGAAGCACTGTTATCCTCATCTCCCCATTCTGGCGGTGACAGGTTTGGTTTCCCTTACTCAGGTCTCATCTAGTTGTTCCACCATGGACCTTGGATCTGGTCCCGGATCTGCTTTCACATCCCTCGGGGATTCCTCATCCAGATCTGGACAGTCTGAAGCTTACTGCTTGGCTGCTCCGGTTCCCATGATTCTTAGGACTCCTGGTCTGTCATCTCCTGTCAGGTCCAGTCTGGTGGTGGCTCATAAATCGTCCACCAGAGATGTTTATCGCAGTAAATGGAAAAGGTTTTCTATATGGGCCATTCAGAGGTCTTGGGACCCTTTCACTGCACCACTTTTGGCAGTTTTAGATTTTATGGCTAGCATTTTTCAGCATGGCGCTAGTTCCTCAATGGTGAAAGTCCAACTAGCCACCATTTCTAATTTTCATGTTGATGTAAACATGTCTTTGTTGGCTTCCTCTAAACTTTGTAAAACTTTTCTCAAAGGTGCTTTTCTTCTCAGACCCCTGGTTAAGGACCCGATTCCTTCGTGGGACCTCACTTTGTTGTTGCAAGCATTGGTTTCTCCTCCCTTTGAGCCTGCGGCATCTGTGGATCTACAATTTTTGACCCGGAAAACTGCCTTCTTGGTTGCTATTATGTCTGCTAGAAGGGAGTCGGAGCTTCAATCTCTTTCTATCAAAGTCCCTTACATGATCTTTCACAAAGATAGAGTGTCGCAATGCACTAACCCGCCCTTCCTTCCCAAGGTAGCTTTGGAGCCCAATATTAATCAGATTATTAATTTACCAGTATTTTTTCCGAACTACCAGAACAAAGGGGAATACAAATTTCATTTACTGAAGTACATAGGCAGCTGAGGTTTTATCTGCACAGGACTAAACCTTTCTGCAAGTCTGATCAGCTTTTTGTGTCCTATGCCAAGCCATTCTTAGATAAACCTGTCTCAAAAGTGACTGTTGTTGTGTCTTTTGGCTTTTCCCGGTTAGGGGTCGCCACAGCGGAACTCCGGTCCGCTAATGATTGGTAGTTGATTTTTACATGCCGAGTTACCAGCCCTGATGCACAACCTTCAACGAAGGTACGCCCATTCATGCATGTCTCCACACAGAAGACGCTCTAGCTGAGAATCGAACCGGACAGCATCTTACTGTGAGGCGACAACGCTACCGCAGCACCACCACCATTGCTCGCTGGATTTCACAATGCATTGGCCGGCTTACTCAGATAGAGGTTTGTCTCTTCCAGGAAAAGTGAAGGCTCATTCGACCCGATCTATGGCTACGTCAGTGGCTTTTTGGTGTAGGGTCTCTTTGGATGATATTTGTTCAGCTGCTACTTGGGCTTTATCTCACACCTTTATTTCTCATTATAAACTTGATTTGATCTCTAGGAGTAGAGCATCCTTTGACTCTGCGGTGTTCCGGAATATCCTTCCATGAGGGCCTCCCAAGAGTTAGGTAGCTGGGGACTCTGACCCACAGGTTGAAGAGCAAATGAAGTAAACTACTTCAGATAAAGAAGTTATGTACTCACCATAACGTTCCATCTGAGTAGTTCTACTTCATTTGTCTTCGACCGTTCCCCCCTCCTTCCCCCTAACCTTATCCTTTGGGATATGACTTGTCCTTTTTTCTGGACAGTTATTGTTGGGATCTTTGGTTCTGTCAGGGCTAAAGTTCTTTTGTAATGTTCTTGTTGGAGGATAAGGTGTCACTGGGTCGGGTATCTGATATCTGTTAGGCAGCAAACTCGATCTGAAGGGAGAAAGGAGACAGGGGCACTATGGGTAGGGGGAGAAGCATGGAGCTCGGAGCCGTAGCTGGAAAATGCGTCCGTGTCGGATCTGATGTGGATCCGAAGACCCTTGAAGACAAATGAAGTAGAACTACTCAGATGGAATGTTATGGTGAGTACATAACTTCTTTTTTGTGGACATCATAGTATCTTAATGTAGGCGGGTTAGCAATTTGCTGTTTGAGGTTATCAAATGCTCTCTGGTGTTATTCTAACCATGCAACATTTTTGAGTGTCATCTCTCTTAAAGGCATTGATAACTCACTAAATTCAGGGATACATTTGCCCAAATAGTTAACCCTGCCAAGAAAACTCTGTAAGGCTTGGACATTGTCTGGATCTGGCATCTCAAGAATGGCTGCTTGTTTAAAAGCATCTGGTCATAAGCCTGTACTAGTAAATAAATGACCTACATAAGTAACTTCTGATAGTCTGAATTTACACTTCAGAGGACTGAGCTTTAAATTCACTTCACGCGCTCTGTCTAGAACTTTCCTGAGATTTCTGTCATGCTGTGCTTCACCATTACCTCTAACTAGTAAATCATCAACTATTATAGCACACAGGTAGACTGAAAAAATTTTCTCCATTGCACGCTAAAAGACTTCACTGCCAGAATTTATTCAAAAAGGCATCCTGAGGAATCACTGCCAGAATTTATTCAAAAAGGCATCCTGAGGAATCTGTATCTACCAAATGGGGTACTGAATGTAGTCAGTAGTGAAGATTTGCAATCAAGCATTACTTGCCAAAATGAACTCTTTGCATCTAAGAGAGAAAAAAACAGTGGCGTTTGGCATGAGGGTTGCAATCTCCTCGACTGTACGCATAGGATGATGAGGTCTTTTTAATGCCTTATTTAAGTCTCTTGGTTCATTGCATATTCTGATTTCATCTTAATTTTTCGTATGAGCAGCTGCCATGGAAGACACCCACTCAGTTGGTCCTGTGACTGGACAAATCACACCTTGCTGCACCATTTTGTCTAACTGGACCTTGACTTTGTCTTGCATAGCAATTGGAACTTTCCTTGCTGGTCTGACCACTGGACTGACCTCTGGGTCTACTTTCATGGAGTACACAACTGGAAGTTTGCCTAGCTTGTCGTTGAACATATCAGCATACTCTGAGAAAATAGTATCACTGAAGCTGGAACTGGGACATGTGTTTACATGATGTACTTCTTTGTTAAAAGAAAGGAGTTTCATTCCTAAACTGTCTCTGAGACCTAATAATGACTGCACGGGTCTTCAAACTACATAAAATTGCAAGCTGTAACTTTTCCCAGCCGAATAGCATGAAAGTTTTACTGAGCCTTCGGTTTGAATCTCTTCACCTCTATAAGCAACAAGCTTTCACACAATTGAACAAATTAGGTTGCTCACCAGTTCTCACTTTAGCAAATGTTTCTGCTGACATTACATTACACTTTGAACCAGTGCCTGCTCTGTGGGTTTACCATTGATCAGGACAGTACAAAATACTGTTCTTTGCCAACAAATCTACTGCATTAACCTTTTCACCAACTACTGATACACTATCTACATAGAAAGTAGCATTGCAGCTCTCTACATTATCAACTTGCTTTTTTGAGTGACCTTTCTTAATAACTGAATGGTGTTTACTTGATTTACAAAACTTTTGAAAATGGTTCCATTTTTTACACTTGTGGCATTGTTGACCAAATGCTAAGCACTTCTCTGGTTTAGACTCATGATTGGCTCCACAATTATGACAATTAACAATAAGACTTGAATTGGGTTTTGCTGACTCGCTGTTATACTGTACTGAGCATGCCCTTTTTACTGAACTAGTCTTGGAACTTGATGGAAAGCTACAAGGTTTCCCAGCCAGACCCAGAGGGGTTGCTGCTGCCATGTGCTTAGGCCTGTTTCTGCTTACCATGTGTTGCATGCTGTCTATGTTTGCTCTAGAGGCTGCTGAAACTATGCTCTTATCACTTCTAAGCATACTTGTGTGCCTTTCTGTGAGCTCATGGATTTGATAAATCTCTATGGCTTTAGATAATGTTAAATCACTGTCACGAAGCAAAATCTTTCTTACTGTAGCACTATACACCACACACGAGCCTGTCCTTTATTAACTCCTCTTTCAAGTCACCAAATATGCATGTTTTAGCCTTGTTTCTCAAGTCAGTGATATAAGCTGCAAAAGTTTCATCTGGCTTTTGGTCTCTTGTATCAAATAAGTGCCTCTCTAATGTAACATTTGTCTGGGGGTTGCACATTTCTCTAAATTTACATTTTTAGCACTCAGGGTCCTCCCTTGATTCAGCTGGTACCACAATATGGCGGTTTGTCCCCTCTCCTGCATATACTTCTGGTGAATACAAAAAGGAATGCTCTCTTTCAATAGCTGCTGACCCAGCTCAGCTAAACAAAATGAATGCTCTTGTACGTGCATCTTTGTCAGAAAAAGCTGCTTGTATGAAAATATTGTATTCTTGCTCAAACACTCTCCAATTCTCTGCTATATTATGATCAAACACAAGTGGACTCGGTCTGCGAAATGCCTCTGCCATATCAACACATAGTAGTGAAGGTGCTTGAAGTCATGTACCAACATGCACACATAAATATATATGCTAGAACTTTATGCCAGTACTTGTAATTATGCCCAATAGCACAACAAACTTTTTGAAATAACTTCACTTTGCCAAATAAGTCTCTGTAGCACAAGGACACTCTGAAATCACTGTACTTTATGAAGCCACTCCTTATCAGTGTAAGAAATACTTTGAAATTACTGTACTTTGCAAATAAACTGTACACGGTAGAAGAAGCTCAGAGTAAGAAACATCTCGAGAAGAATGCACTTTGCAAATAAACACAAGAACCCTTCAAAATGGCTGCACTTTGCAAAATAACTCTGTACAGTGTAAGAAACGCACTGAAATGCCAGCACTCTGCGAACAAATGCACGCAGCACAAGAAACTTTTCAAAATGGCTGTACTTTGACGTTGCTCCTTTATCTTGCCCTTAACCCATTACAGATTTGGTCATGGTTAGGATTTGGCTGCCAGAAGACAGCAAAGTGTAAAGACTTATCTTCCTTTTGTGGATGATTTAAAACTGCATAGTTCATCAGATGAGGGGTGGAAAACACAACTGGAAATGGCAAGACTTTCTCAGATGATGTAACAATGCCGTTTGGTTTCGATAAATGTGCGAAAGTAACATTTAAATCAGGAAAGCTACAGCAAAAAGAAAATGTTAGTCTGCAACAGGAATGTGATGTAAAAGAACTTGAGCAGGAGGGAGTGTCTAAATATCTGGGAATTGATGAAGGATAAATAGTAAAATATGAACAAATGCAAACAGAACTCAGTAAGGAATATTTCAGAAGACTAAAATTAATATTGAAAACAGTCCTGACATTTAGGAACATAGTCCAAGGTACAAACCAATTTGCTCTTCCTGTTCGAACTTACAGTTTGGGGGTGATTAACTGGTGCCAAAAGGTATTGAATCAGCTGGACAGAAAAAAAAAAGAAAATGCTTCACACTTATCAAATGCTATATAAAAATCATTGTATACCAAGATTATATATTTGCAATATAAGTGTACTTTGCACACAGCAAACTCTTTGAAATAATTGCACCACAATAAAGCGCACACTCTGCAAACACTTTGCACACTCTGAGATACTTCTAACAACTGTAGTTATGCTTTAAATGGCTGCGGTCAATGCGAATAGTAGATGTTAAGTTGTCTATCTCGCCTTCATTCTTGCTGGATGGGTTCGGAGCCGACCTCGGCTCCGACTCGGCCACTCTAAAAGCTCGAGAGTTGGTTCCACCGGCTCGAGGCTGCCCCTATATCCCACAATGCTAGGCGTGAATTACCTCAGATCTCGTTTGCCGCTACAGCGATCGAGGTGTTTTTCTACTGGCTCCAGGTTAGTCAAAGTTAGATTAGTTTAATAACTTTAAACTTACGCTAGCTTAGTTTATTTCTTTTTTACCCTTAGTGTAGTGGATATTATCCCTTCTACCTTTTTATCCAGCCCCTTTTTTTCTCAAGAACTAATAAGTTCTTTCCCTAGGCCTTCGGGCCCTTCCATCCCTCCCTTAGGGTGTGTATGTGTTTTGGTTAGGAATATTTAACTTAACTTACCTTTCAGAAGTTTTGTTTTAAATAATTCTACTTAGACTTCTATCAGTGTAATCTGTGTGTGTGTGTTTCTGTGTGTGATTACACTTCGGTTCCTTGAGTATGTCCAAGGATTCAAAGGTCTCAGGCTTCAAGAAGTGTGACTTGTGCTGTCAGAAAATGTCTCTGACAGACGGTCACACTTCTTGTGTGTATTGCCTGGGACCTTTACACCTGCAGGACTCTTGTGCTGTATGCCATGGCTTCAGCCCTAGAGTCCTGCAGGGAAGAAGAAACAAACTCATATTAAGGGGTTTGCTTAAGCCTGAAGGTTCCCTTTCTGTTACATCGGGGAAACCTTCTAAGGCTTCCAAGACCTCGGCTCCAGCTTCAGAGTCGAGGCCTAAGGCTTCGCCTGCTGCTTCATCGGCTCCGGCTGGAGCCGATGAGTCTTTGACTGCAGTATCTGTGGTTCCCTCGGCTCCGGCTGGAGCCGAGGCATTAGAGATTCCTGGGTCGGCTCCGATCAGACCATCGGAGCCGACATCTAGAAAGAGATCGAGGTCACCGTCCCTTGGCTCCGTTCATTCGGCTCCAGCGTCTCCCTTGCTGTCTGAACGGAGCCACAGATCTCACTCCTCCAGGTCATCGAGGCTCTCAGATCACGACCTCCAGAGGGTAGTGAGTCGACTTTTAAAGTCCGAGGCACTGGCCCAAATGCTCCAGAGCCCGACTCATCAGTCGATGCCTCAACTTATTCCTATAAATATTCCTCCTCCGACTCCTTTGAGTTCGAGCCGGGCGCCTCGGGACCGAGACTGTGGTAGCGTTGGAGCCGATACAATTGTCTTCGGCTCCGCCGCTCCGATTTCTTCTTTGAAGAATCTCGGCGCCGGGCTTCCCTCGTCGGCTCCGAGGGGGTGAGTGGCATGGACCCTTGTCCGACCCCCCTCTCCCTCTCGGTGCTTCGGCGCTGGTGAGTTCGGCTCCGACATCGGCCTCGGAGCCATCTCTGTCGGTGCCAAGGGAGGTTCTCAGCTTCTCGGAGCGGGGACCTCTGGCTCTGCCAGACAGGGGTGCGTTCGAGGTCATGCGGACTGTGTTGGAACCTTGTTCGACTCCACAGTCGGCTCCGTCCGCCCCTCCCTCTTCGGTGCCTTTGGTTATGTCGACTCACTCCCTCATCCCAGACCGCAGAGAGCCAGCTCCTCAAGAATCCCCTGTGGGGATCTCATCCTCTTCCGAGGCCTCCCCTGAATTGGCAGGGGAGCCCCCTAGGAAGAGAAAGTGTAAGAGGAAGCACATAGACTCACCTGAGTCTGTCACCTCTGACACAGATTTAGAGGATTCCGAGGGTTCCCCACGTTCCCCGTCTGAAGATGTCTCTTTCGCAGACATTCTAGAGATCCTGAAACAGAGGGGAAATTGGCCAGCCCTTAACCCTTCGGAGGATGAATCTGTGTATCTTGAGGCGTTTGGCTCTCGCCCTTCCACCTCCTGGGTGTCCCCCCCCTTTGATCCCCTCATGCAGGTGGTGGCAAAGAAGGCCTGGACGGCTCCTGATTCAGTGGACCCTACCCCCAGGAGATCTTCCAAATTTATAACAGCACCAACTGACAAACAATTTCTGACAAAACGTGTTTCTGTGGATGCTATGGTGGTAGCTGCTGCCACCAAGAAGGAACTAGCTGATCCTTCAGTGCCTGTTCATCCCCCTAACAAAGAATCTAGGTCTATGGACAGGTATGGGAAGCGGATGTTCTCGTCAGCGACCTTTGCAATGCGTTCGCTGAACTACCTATGCCATTTCACCCGCCTCCAGAGAGACTTGATCAAGGAAGCGAGTGAGATGTTGAAGGACACTACAGCTGCAGATTTTCAGGACAAAATGAACACCCAGCTGACTACCCTTAATTCGATAGCTAACTCCTCCATGCGCCTCCTTTCATATGCGGCTGATGGAGCGAGTAGGGTCAAGAGGGACAGGTGTTGCCTTACGCCGGCATGCCTGGATGCGACTATGCAATTTTGCGGACCCCTTTAAAACGTCTTTCACTAACTTCCCGTTCGATGGATCATCTCTTTTTGGTCCTCAAGTGAAAGAAACCTTGACTAGGTGCGAGACGGATGGCAAAACTCTATCTGCCGTCGGAGTCCGTTTTTCTACTCCTTCTAGACCTTACCCCAAAGGCCAGAAAAGTGGGAAAATGTGGTTCGGCAAACAATCTCAAGGGAATTTGCCTGACGCACAGAGTCGGTTCCCCTCCAGAGGCAGAGGAGGGAACAATAATGGTAGACGTCGCCCTAGAGGCAGAGGGGGCCCGCAGAACTAGGGCAATCGAGAAACCTTTTCCGATAAGCCCTTTCAGCATCCCTGAGGTGTTGCCCGACTGTCCACCTTCGGAGGCAGTCGGGGGAAGATTGTCACTGTACCCAGAAGCCTGGCTATCCCTGACTCAAGACAAGTGGGTACAGTCCATCATTTCCGAAGGCTATTCCATTCCCTTCGTTCGCATCCCAAGCCAATCAAAAAAATCCCTTCCAGATGTTCCACCCGCTCAAAGGGATCTTGCAGCTTTGGAAATTTCAAAGCTGCTTGTAAAAAGAGCAATTCAACCAGTTCCAGCAGACCAACTAGGATCCGGAATCTACTCCAGGTTCTTTTTAGTTCCAAAGAAAACAGGGGACTGGAGACCAATTTTGGATCTCAGTATCTTGAACAAGTCAGTCAAGAAAACAAGATTTCGGATGGTCACGCTGCAGTCCATCCTCCCCCTATTGGGAAAGAAAACTGGATGTGCTCTATAGACCTTCAGGATGCGTACTATCACATAAAAATGAACAGACGCTCCAGAAGATTCCTCCGCTTCAGGCTGGGAACCAGTCATTTTCAATTCAGGGCCCTGCCCTTTGGTCTCACCACTGCCCCCCGGGTGTTTACCAAATGCATGGCAGTGGTAGCTTCTCACCTGAGACGTCAAGGATTCCAGGTGTTTCCATATTTGGACGACTGGCTCCTCACAGCTCCCACCAAGCATCTTCTTCTAATGGCCAGGGACTACACCTTTCGCATTTGTCAAAAGTTAGGCATTTCAATAAATTGCGAAAAGTCTGTTTTGTCGCCTTGTTGTACTATTACCTTCATAGGCACAAATCTAGACACAGTCAACATGTCTGCGAGACTAACACATCAGAGAATAGCAGACATACACAAACTGGTCTCGCTCCTCTTCAGCAGCAACAGAATCAAAGCCAGGTTAGTTCTGAAAGTGTTGGGGATTATGGCGGCTGCCATACCTCTGCTTCCATTAGCCAGATTCCACATGAGAATCCTTCAATGGATGCTCTTCACGCAATGGTCATACCAGCAACTTCCGATGTCCCACACCATTATGATCAGGCAAACATGCAGAAATCATCTTCTGTGGTGGATGTCTTCCCCTCAGCTCTTATTGGGAAGACCCTTTGTTCCTTCCCCTCCGGTTGCTACTTTGACAACGGACGCCTCCCTGATCGGGTGGGGGGGCATTATCAGGGCAGAACTGTCCAGGGCACTTGGCAACCAGACGAATGCCACTTGCACATAAATGTTCTAGAGATGAGAGCAGTGCTTTTAGCGTTGCAAGCCCTTCAAGACTCTCTTCCCTTGGGAACGATAGCAATCCAGACGGACAATATGTCCGTAGTGTGGTATATCAACAAACAAGGCGGAACCAGGTCCTACCCCCTGTGTCGAGAAGCACTCAGACTGTGGCAATGGGCGATTTCTTCTCAGCGTTTTCTGATAGCAACGCACATCCCCGGAAGTCCAATCAAATCGCGGACAAGTTGAGCAGAGCTATCCTCATGCCTCACGAGTGGTCTCTGAAAGACTCTGTTGTGAGAGAAATTTTTCTCAAGTGGGGTCAGCCTTGCTGCGACCTTTTGCTTCTTCCCAAAACCGGAAGTGCACAGGTTTTTTTACCCTATTCCCCTTACCCGGCCAGCCCAGCAGAGACGCTCTAGTCCAAGTTTGGCCCGGGGACTTCTGTATGCATTTCCTCCTTCCCACTAATCTCTCAAGTGATACAGAAAGCTATCGCTCAGAAGGCCTCGTTGATCCTCATTGCTCCTTACTGGCCTCGACAGGTTTGGTTCCCCTTTCTACATCATTTTCTGTTGGAGCGACCTTGGCATCTGGACCTAGTTCCAGATCTTTTGATCCATCAGTCGGGTCAGTTTCATCGCTCCCTTCCCTCTCTGAACCTCACTGCTTGGTTCCTCCAATTCCAACCTTAGCCAGGCTTCCTCAAATATCTCACTCTGTTCGAGATATTTTGATAGCTTCCCATAAATCTTCCACTAGAAAGATTTATTTGAGTAAGTGGAAACGTTTCGCCTATTGGGCTCAAGGAAGGGACATAGATCCTTTCACTGCTTCCATCCAAATGGTCCTTGATTTTCTAGCTGAACTCTTCCATGCAGGTTCATCTCCTTCTACTCTTAAAGTTCAACTGGCAGCTATTTCTAACTTTCATGTGGGCATTTCAGAGTCTGCCATAATGTCCCACAAGCTTTGCAAAGCCTTTTTGAAAGGAGTTTTTCTTCTCAGACCTCCTATAAGAAATCCTCCTCCTCCTTGGGACCTAAATTTAGTTCTTAGTTCTTTGATTCTTCCCCCTTTCGAACCTGCAGCCTCCTGTTCTTTAAAATTGCTATCATGGAAGACTCTCTTTCTGGTAGCTATTACTTCAGCTAGAAGAGTTTCAGAACTTCATGCACTCAGCTGTCGACCTCCTTATCTGTTGTTCCATAAGGACAGGGTATCTTACTGAACCAACCCGTCCTTTTTACCTAAGATAGCCTCGGCGTCTAACCTAAATCAAAGCATTGACCTCCCTGTGTTTTTTCCAGAATATTCTAATAGGTCTGAACAAAAATTGCATTGGCTAGATGTTCATCATCAGTTAAGGTACTATTTGGATAGAACCAAACAATTCAGAAAATCTGACCAGCTGTTTGTCTCCTATGCAGAAGGCAGAAAAGGACTTTCAGTTTCAAAGGTATCATTATCTAGATGGCTAACATCTCTGATTTCCCTTGTTTATGAAATTAGACACCAAAAGCTGCCTAACAAACCTAAAGCCCATTCCACCAGAGCTTTGGCTACTTCTATAGCCTTCCAAGACAGACTGCCTATTGACACCATTTGTGCAGCGGCTACTTGGGCTACTCCTCACACTTTCATTTCTCATTATAAGTTGGATTTAGCTTCTAGGCATAGAGCTAACTTTGGTTCCACTGTTCTCAAGAGTCTGTTCCGTTAGGCCACCCGGGACAAGGTGCTAGGGACGCTGTCCCATCCAGCAGAATGAAGGCGAGATAGACAACTTAACATATAGAAGTTATGTTCTTACCATAACGTTCCATGTTAGTTGTCTTCTTCTCGCCTTCTTTCTTGCGTCCCACCCTCCTTCCCCCTGGCCTGGACAGACCTAGAGGAGTTTGATTGTGACCTCTCTTTCTACCACCTCTTTGCGATAGGTATATGCTCTGCTGTGCATATTTCCTAGAGTCAGGCTTAGGTCACCCTTTCTCTTCCCCTTGTTTTAGAGGTGGAAATTTTCCAGTATTCCTGGTTGTCTTTTTAGCTGGGCCTAGCTCACAAACGAGATCTGAGGTAATTCACGCCTAGCATTGTGGGATATAGGGGCAGCCTCAAGCCGGTGGAACCAACTCTCGAGCTTTTAGAGTGGCCGAGTCGGAGCCGAGGTCGGCTCCGAACCCAAGAAAGAAGGCGAGAAGAAGACAACTAACATGGAACGTTATGGTAAGAACATAACTTCTATTTTGTACCTAAATATGGTCTTTTACTAAACAGCATGCAGCCGCCTTGCTCTTTAAGCTTAATTTGCCCTTTTTATTGTACTTGGTATGCCCTTTTTATCTCTTATCATGCTCATTATACTTTTCTTGTACCTGTTTTGCTTTAAACATGCTCGTTATGCAAACCAAAGATAATTCTGAGCCCCATATGAATAGTTTTCCTAGTTTTATCAAATGCAGTGGTTTCAAACATTTATTTTAATAATTAACAATGCGGTTTGTGCCTTTAATTTGATTAATAATACGTTTCATGCTACTCGTTTGATTAATAATGTGTTTTGTGCCTTATAAATGCGCCATTTCATTTTCTTTTCCAAATAAATTATTTGTGCAGATTTCTTTACCTTTAGCTTGTTTCTGGCACTTCTCCATTTTTCTGAGCTCCGTTTCACTCAACCTGCTTAGTCTGCTTTCACCTTCAACTCTGTACCTCATAGCTCATAGAAGTAGCTCTTCTAATCCCGGTTCTGACACCATGTCCCTCATCTGATCAAGATAAAACAGACAAACATTTGTGGGTTCTTTTCAAGCAGCTTTATTACAGACAAACACATCAGGAATGAGGCATTGTAACTTAAACTTAAATAAACTTATAAAAAGGCTGACTACCACTCTCAATACACGTTAACATTCTGGTTGTTCTGTCAAAATGGCACTGCTGCCTGCACGTGCTCACTATTTATATGCATGTGCCTACATCTGGAAATGCTTCTTAAAAGTACACACTGTGATCTACACTAACTTCAGGCAAAAAAGTTATAACATCTTTACATGAAGATTTAGCCTTGAGTAAGAACTACTTATATGCGTACCCCGAACAGACACCAACTTGGTTAATAACAGGAAAAACAATACTCCTCCTTAAGAGTGAACCTGCAAGCTATCCTAAAAACTATAGACCAATAACTTGCCTTGCAACGATGTATAAACTATACATTGGAGTTGATTCTGACAAGAGTTTATAGCCTTTTAGAAGAAAACTCAGTGATGGCAATAGAGCAAAAGGGTAACAGAAGAAAGTGATATGGGACAAAGGATAATTTATTGTTAAATAAAGTCATAATGGAGAATTGTAAAAAGGGGACTGATCTAAGTATGGCATGGCTAGATTACAAAAGAGCATTTGACAGTATCCAACATTCATCGATAAAGGAGTGCTTACAAATGTGTAAGATACACCCTACATTGATCAATTACATTACAGTGACCATGAAACAGTGGCAAACCACTTTGCAAGCTAAGCCATAATAAAGGACAAATTATTATTCCCAGGGATAATTCAAAGGGAGATATTCCAGGGTGACTCTTTGTCACCGTTACTCCTTTGTCTTGCCCTTAACCCATTGCCAGAGACAACAAAGTATAAAGACTTATCTTCCTTTTTGTGGGTGATTTAAAACTGCATAGCTCATCAAATGAGGGGTGAAAACACAACTGGAAGTGGTCAAGACTTTCTCAGATGATGTAACAATGTTGTTTGGTCTCGATAAATGTGCGGAAGTAACATTTAAAGCAGGAAAGCTGCAGCACAAAGAAAATATTAGTCTGCAACAGGAATGTGACGTAAAATAACTTCAGCAGGAGGGAGTGTCTAAATATCTGGGAATTGATAAAGGATAAATAGTAAAACATGAACAAATGCAAACAGAACTCAGTAAGGAATATTTTAGAAAACTAAAATTAATATTGAAAACAGCCCTGACATTTAGGAACAAAGTCCAAGGTACAAACCAATTTGCTCTTCCTGTTTTAACTTACAGTTTGGGGGTGATTAACTGGTGCCTAAAGGTATTGGATCAATTGGACAGGAAAACAAGAAAATGCTTCACACTTATCAGATGCTATATAAAAATCATTGTATACCAAGATCATATATTCCTCATTCTGAAGGATGTATTTGACTCCTCGAAGTTGATATGAACATTTGTTTGAAATGTGAGGTCATAATTTGGATTCACTATACAATCTTGAAGTACTGATATGTCGAATTTTAGTATTTCGAGACTGAATAGTCGAAAAACCACATACACAAAAACCCACAATCATGAATACTACAATCGCGACCATTCACACACACACACACACACACCTACCTAACTAAACAAACATAACAACACACACAAACACTCTTAACTTACCTATAAGCGGGGGGGCAAGCCCCCCTGCACCCCTCACCCCCCACTTATATATTCTAACTCCGAGGTCGCACTAAACACACAAAAAACACCACTGCACACACACTCACACACTAAAATCCCTACCCATTATCCTCAAACACACAACACTTACCTGAAACCCCAGATAAATCCACAAACCGCACCATACGTCACGAATGCAACACCACGATAGCGGCGGATTCGACATTTGCAGATTTGGCATAGTGTAGTTTCGGTTAACTGCACTTTCCACTATTCGGTCTCGACGTACTGAATTTCGACATTTCAGTACATCGAGATTGTCTAGTGTATCCCATAATTTGATTCTGTCAAAAGGCTTAGTCTCCGCCATTGGAAGTTACACTGCAAACTTCCTGAGGTCCTTTGGAGTGAATAAGTTAAAGTACCAGAAATCTCTCACTTGGGTAAGATATCTCTTTCACAATCTGAATTTTCTCACAGGATTGTTTTCCTGGGGAGTCTCCTAGACACCTCAGTTCAAATAGTTTTTCTTCCACAGGAAAAAAGTAGATCTGTATCTAGATCTCCTCCTGATTTTTAAACTCAGTCCAAGACTTTAAAAAGAGATTTTCACAGGATACTAGGATTCATGGCATCCATGATTCTCATGATTCTTTTAGCCAGACTCCACATGAGAACAATTCAGTGATACCTACGGTCCCAACATCTTCCGTCATTCCAGATTCCAGTTTTTTGGATTTTAAAAAAGGGAACTGCTTTAGTGGAGAGACCAGTTTATCAAAATTCAAATGAGCTGATTGACCACGGTGGTGGTGGCTACTAAGAAAGAGTTCTCGGAGGAGAGTTACTCTGTACCCTACCCCTCACCCCATATAGGGAGTCTGCAGCCCTAGAGAGATTTGGGAAGTGAATTTATGCTTCAGCGATGTTTGCCTTATGTGCAATGAATTTTCTTGCTATCTGGTGAGGTTTTAGGGAGACTTGACCAATGGACTTTCCAAGTCGCTTTCAGTTACTGTGACAGCAGACTCCTGCAGAAATCTGTGGATTTGCAGTTGGCAACCTTACAGCCCATTATGAATGTGTGTATACACCTTTTATCCAATGCGGAAGATGGCATATCTAGTGTGGCAGGCACTGGTATCGCCACATCTGGATGTCTGGATACGTTGCTTAGATTTTGTGGAGATTTTCTAAATGACCTTTTTGAATGCTTCCTTAGACAGGTTTGCTGCTTTTGGGGTGAAGGTTAAAGACACCTTCACCAGAAGTGAACAAAACAGAAAAATCTTGACTGCTGTCGGCATCCATTTTTCCACCCCTCAAAGGTCCTTTTCTCAGAACCAAAATGGTGGAAAAAGACTATGGTTCCATAAAACTCATAAGTTTTGTACAGGACACGCCTGGAGACAGACTCTGCCCCCATGGGCATGAGGGGAGCAGCAATGGACATAGCCCTAGAGGCAGAGGGGTGTTCTACAGAGCAATAGGTTTTAAGGCCCGACAAACCCTTCCAGCACTCCTGAAAATTTTCCTGACTGCCACACTCTAGCGATACCACCCCAACAAAAGAAGGCAGCAGCACAGAAAATCACTAAACTGCTAAATAAGCGAGTCATGCAGGAGATCCCTCCAGACCAGCAAGAGACCACTGTCTATTCCAGCTTCTTTTTGGTTCCCAAGAAAAATGAGGGCTTTAGGCCCATTCTGGACCTCTGCCATTTAAACCAGTTTGTAAAACAGACAACTTTCTGGATAGTCACGCATCCTTCCATTTTACTTCTTCTGAGGAAAGATGACTGGGCATCCATTTCAACCAAGAACAGATACAAAGACAGTTGGAAAGTGCAAGTCTATAGTTTTAGATGCTTATTAATATGGGCTAAAGGGGAGAAAGAGTGCATATGAGCTTTGGAATTGATTTACTGGAGTGCTGTCTGTTTAAAAGAAGAAACTTAGAGTGATGTACCTCTTAGCCCAATCCTCCTTGCATATCTACTGAGAAAAGCATTTTGGCTTGTAGTTAAGGTACTGATTTTGGGTATGCTAGTAAGTATGGATAGAGAAAATTTGTTTTCAGCACCAACACCAGCTAGGTAGTAAATAATTTGTCTGGACTGGCAATGAAATCAGCTTTAGATGTGCAACAATGTACCACTGCTTAACTCTGAATTTTATACAGCTAAAACTGGGATTGGGAGTTAAGTAGAATTCTTTAGAGATCGTTCGAAAATGAAAGTACCTGTGTATGTTGAGAAAACTTTTGTACGGCACTGAGTGGAATGCCACCATTCCTTGTTAAGTGGAGCGTAAAAGTGAAGAACCAATAAGCAAGTAGTTGGAGCTCTAGCTAATAATGTCAGAAACAAATTTTCTTTGCCACCAGATGATTACTACTACTTTCAACAAGTTTACACCCAGACTACAAAATCAACCAAAAACTGTACTGTAATGTAAGATTACATTGTAAAAGTAGGAGACAAAGTGAAAAGTCACAAGGAAAGCACCCTTATTAGCTAGATGGCAATGTTATCTAAAGAATTAGCCAAGGAAAATGCTCAGTTTAACAAGACTGCAAATCTGTTAACTAAACAACCTTAACTAAGCAAAGCACAATATCAGCTATTTAACTGAGCTGTAGTTTAATGTAAAAAAGTGATCTGATGTTGTCAGTCTTCACTTTATCCTTGACTGTGGGTTTGGTTCCATATCAAAGATCTGACGTGGACGTTATTCTAGCTTGCATCTTCCAAAAACTCTCAAGCTTAGCTTTGCCCATAATGCTCCTCTAAGAATGACCTCAGATCTCATTTGCTGCTTTTCAGTGCCAGAAGCATTTTTTCTTGTCAGCTCTTGAGCAATCACTTTCATCTAAAACTGTAAGTTTCTTTTGCTAAAACCTTTATCTCTTACTTTCCTTTCACTTACCAAGCTCTTCTAGGCTATTTATTTAACACTTTTTAGTGTTTTTCTTATTACCATCATTGGTAGCCTTTTGCTTTCACTTTCTTTCTCCCTCCATCTACCTTCACAGTAAACCTTTCGTACCACTGCTGGTACTCTTTTCTGTCTACTTTCCACTATGGTATTCCTTCTGTACCATTGTTGGTACGTTTTTCCTTCTGCCTATCTAGTTTAAAAAAAAAAGTTTTCTTAGCTTACCTTTACTTCCTTTCTTTCTTCTTGTCTGTGTGTGTGGTAGTCCTTTGGGTATGGCAGAGAAACCTAAAGTAACTTCTGGCTTCAAAAGATACCAAGATGCCAGAAGGGTGATAGGAAATGATCCAATTCTGATGGACACTCTCTATGTGTCTACTGCTTGGACCTTGTACATCTTCAAGAAGATTGTGCTATTTGTCATGGATTCAGTCCTCAGCCCTTGTAGGACGAAAAAATAAATTTATTCTAAAGGGCCTTATAAAGTCCAATTTTGACAAGACCATATCTGCATCTTCAAAATCCAAAACTGATGTCAGCTCCCCTTCGACTTCGTCCTCTTCGAGCAAACAGGGAAGATCTAAGAAGAGGAGCTGTTCGGTTCCAACAGTTTTGTCAGCATCTCCTGCTAAACTTACTAAAACTTCCCCGTTTCCCATAATTTCTTCAGAACCGAAAGGGAAATTTCTTGAACATTCTGTGCCATCTGTGCCGGCTTCTCCACTGACTTTATCAGCTTCGACGATTATTCCAGGTTCACTGACTTTCATGCCTTCTCAGTCCTTAGTTCCCTCTGTTTCGGAACCTAAGGAATTTTCTTTCAAAGACAGGCCCTGAACGAGGAATTCCCCATCTGTAGACCCCTTCATAGACCGACTTCCAAGTCCAATCTTAGAAAGACCTACACCCAGATCCCTGTTGGTCAGTCTCTTCAGTCCATTCCACCAAGAGCTTAACAGAATCTGATATCATGAGGCTGGTGGACCAGCTCCTGGTGGTGAGGGGATTAGCTTCTTCATCAGTTCCTATCCTTCCTGGTTCTGGAACCTTACCAGTTACCACACCAGTTTTGGTTCCGCCGAATCCAACTGAGCCTTTGGAGTGCCCGGCTCACACAGTCCTGGTTTTGACTGTGTCTGTGCTGATCAGATCTTCATCTCCGGCACAGGTAACTGCCTTAAGCTCTTCAGTTCTGTCGGATCCAGAGACATCTTGGGGTCAAAGCTTCACTGCCAGTTCCAGGGAGCGTGGATCCACTCCACTGTTGTTGGAGCCATCCATACTCCTCGGGGTATCTGCACATGTAAGCTCGGCTCCGGCTTCGACTTCGGAGGCGGCTTCCTCGGTGCAGGGTAACACCACAGTTCCAAAGGAGTCCATCTCGGTTCTAGGCTCCCATTCCTCTGGGGGCGGTGGTGGCCTGCCTCCCAGGCCATGGAGAGGGCCTTGTCTACTGTGAGCTCATAGTCGATACCATCTTTGTCGGGCCAACATCCCAGTCCTTCCCCTTGCCCAGAGCTACCTTCAGCCTCTGCCCTGGAACAGTGGACACAAAAACCTCAGGATTCAACAACAGTGGTTATGTCATCTTCAGATACCTCTCCAGCCCATTTCCCCGAAGAGATACCCCTGAAGAGAACATGCAAGAGGAAGCAGTTGGACTCTCCTGAAGACTCTTACACAGTGGATACCGATTTTGATGAAGGGGAAGGTTCCCCAAGCTCACCCTCGGAAGATGTCTCATTTGGAAACATTTTAGAAATCCTGAAACAGAGGGGTGGCTGGATGCCTTATCAGCCTTCCTTGGAGGAATTGGTATATCTGTAGGCTTTTCGTGCCCAACCATCTACCTCTTGGATCTCTCCGCCCGCTGATGATCTAATTGAATTAATTGCGCAGTGGGCTTGGAAGATTCCTGATTCCATCGAGCCAATCCCCAAGAGACCAGACCACGTTTTGTCAGCTTCTGAGAATCATCAACATTGGGCAAAAGGAATTCCAGTAGATGCCATGGTGGTTGCAGCTGCCACTAAAAGGAACTTGCAGATGAGAGTACAACTATCCATCCACCTAAAAAGGAGTCTAAGATGATGGATAGATTTGGGAAGCGTGTTTACACTTCATCGACCTGTGAGCTCAGGTCCTTAAACTTTATGGCACATTTTAAAAGACTCCAACAAGACCTCATAAACGAGCTATCAGACACTCTGACAGGAGCCATAGCTGAGGGAGTGCAGGATAAAGTAGCTTCCCAGCTGGCAACCCTTGAGTCAATGTGTAATTCATCCATGAGGCACATTGTGCATGCAGTCAAAGGGACAACTAGGGCAGCGGGTTCTGGCGTTGCTATGAGGAGACATGCCTGGATGTGCTTATGTGAGTTTTCAGAGCCATTAAAGTCTTCTTTCATCAATGCCCCCATTGACAGAACATCCCTTTTTGGCACCAAACTTAGAGACCCTTCCCAGATTTGAGAAGGAAGGAAAGACCCTTTCTGCCATTGAAGTATGTGTTTCCATTCCTCAACAGCTTAACTCTAGGAACCAGAGGAGTGGGAAGCTATAGTTCAAAAAGTCCCAAGGGTCTTTCCAGGACTCATGTGGTAATGACTACCCCCGGGGCAGAGGGAGGAGTTACAATGGAAGATGCCAGGCAGAGGTGGCCCGCAAAATCAGGGTACTATGGATTAGTTTCCTGGTAACTCCTTTCAGTGCTCTTGAATGGAGGCCTAATTGCCGTCCTCTGGAGGCAGTTGGGGGACGACTATCCCTGCAGAGGATTATAACCAGAGGTTACAATATTCCCCTTTTAAAACAACCCATTTAACCAAAGAGAATCCCAGACGTTCCACCCAGTCACAGGGATGTAGCAGTTTTAGAGATTCAAAAACTACTCAACAAAAGAGTCTTCCAGGTAGTCCCACCAGGCCAGATATTATCCGGAGTTTACTCAGGATTTTTTTAGTGCCAAAGAAAACAGGGGACTGAAGTCTGTTCAACAAACCAAATTCCGGATGGTTACGGTTCAGTCTGTACTTAGGAAAAGATGATCGGATGTGCTCAATAGATCTTCAGGATGCGTATTATCACATAAAATGGACAAGCGCTCCAGAAGATTCCTGTGCTTCTGGCTGGGAGCCAGTCATTCCCAATTCAGAGCCCTGCCCTAAGCCCTTTGGTCTCACCACAGCCCCCAGCATGTTCACCAAATGCTTGGCAGTGGTAGCAACTCACTTCAGACTGCAAGGATTCCGTGTGTTTCCATACCTAGACAACTGGCTCATTACCACACCCACCAAACATCTACTATTGCGGGCAAAGTACTATGTTCTTCAAACTTGCTGCTCGCTGGTGATCTCTTTAAAAAAATCCCACCTAGAGCCAACACAGCACTTAGAGTTCATAGGAGCAGTGTTAGACACAAGCACCTGTACTGCATCTCTTCCCCAAGAAAAACTTCAGAGAATAAAATCGCAAGTTAGACAGATTATTCACAGCAGAACAGTGACTGCAAGACTGTTGTTACAGACTCTAGGATCAGTGGCAGCCACCATCACTTTAGTTCCCCTTGCAAGTTCTACAATGGCTCCTGGTGTCACAATGGTCATTACTGAATTAACCAGTGTCCCATCAGGTATTGATCACCAATTTATGCAAGAAAGACCTGAGTTGGTGGCTCCATTCCAATGAAATTTTGTCGGACCGTTCATTTGTCCCTCCTCAACCCCAAGCCATAGTGACTACAGATGCATCCCAGATAGGGTGGGGGAGGATTATCTGGGAAAGACAGTCCAAGGCAATTGGTCCCAGTTAGATGCCAGTTTGCACATCAGTGTTCTACAAATGAGGACAGTGCTTTTGGCATTGCAAGCATTCCAAGAAATCCTCCCCCTCGGGAAAGATTGCAATCCAAACAAACACCATGTCAGTGGTTTGGTACGTCAACAAACAAGGAGGAACCAGGTCTTACCCTCTTTGTTGAGAAGCACTCAGGGTATGGCGATGGGGAATTTCACCTGGCCGCTTTCTAATTGCAACACACATTCTGAGGAGCTCCAGTGTGATTGTGTGCAAATTGAGCCGGAATATTCTAATGCCTCACGAGTAATCTCGCAGTCTTTTGGTGATGGAGAGGATTTTCCCATCTATGGGGCCAGCCCTACTGCTATCTTTTCACATCCCTCCTGAACAACAAGTGCAGCAACTATTTTGCCCTATTCCCCTGTCCCCGCCAGGGGAGTTACCAAGAGATTCTATCCTTCAGAGTTGCTCCCCCCCAGTCTTCTGTATGCCTTTCCCCTGATACCTCTAATTTCCCACTTTCTGAAGAAAGCCAGCAGGTTGAAGAACAATATAATTCTCATTGTTCCATTCTGGTCTCGACAGATTTGGTTCTCCTTTCTTTGGCCTCAGCTACTTCAGAAACCCTGAATCCTGGACCCAGCTCCAGACCTCTTGTCCCATCCAGAGGGACTTGTTCATCTAAATATTCAGAATCTCAAGCTCACTGCGTGGCTCCTTCAGTTCCCATCATTGCCAGGCATGCTAGTCTCACTGCTCCTGTTCAACGTATTATTCTAGCCTTCCACAAACCTTCAACTAGAAGATTGTACAACAGGAAGTGACATAAATTCTCAAAATAGGCTTCAGAGAATAATGTTGATCCATATTCTGCACCAGTTGATAACGTTTTAGAATTCTTAGCATCGCTTTTCGATTCAGGAGCGTCTTCCTCCATGATACAAGTACATCTAGCTGATATTTCCAGCTTTCATAATAGCCTAAATGATGCAGCTCTAATGTCCCACAAACTGTTTAAAGCCTTTCTGAAAGGAACTTTAATGCTAAGACCTCCATAAAAGAATCCTTCTTCACCTTGGGACTTGAATCTGGTGCTACAGTCCATTATACATTCCCCTCTGGAAGACTTTATTCTTGATTGCAATTACTTCTGCTAGGAGGATTTCAGAGATACAAACCTTATCTTGTAAGTCTCCTTACTTAACCTGCCACAAAGACAGGGTGCCCTTGCAAACTAATCCAGCTTTTCTACCAAAAGTAGTTTCCGAGACAAACATCAACCAGACGGTACAACTTCCCGTATTTTTTCCCAGTTTTTCAGAGGCGAATATTGTCTACATTTATTAGATATCCATAGACAATTAAGTGTTTACCTTCATAGAACAAAAGAATTCAGAAAATCTGACCAGTTGTTCATTTCCTTTTCTTCACCTACTTTGGTCAAACCAGTCTCCAAAGTTACTCTGGCTAAATGGCTTAAGAATTGTATAACCTTCATTTATGCAAAAGGAAAGTACAACTACCAGGCCCAGTAAAGGCATATTCGACAAGAGCAATAGCCTCTTCTGCAGTTTTTCATTCCAGAGCCTGTATAGACAATATCTGTGCAGCAGTTATTTGGGAATCCCAGCATACTTTTATTAGTAGGTAGCTGGGGACTCTGTTCCACAGTCAAGGATAAAGTGAAGATTGACAACATCAAATAAAGATAACATCAGATAAAGATGTTATGTCTTATCATAACATTCCATCTGTGCTGTTGATCTTCACATATCCTTGACATCCTCACCCTCCTTCCCCCTGCCTTTTGGGCTACTTGGTGGAACGGCTGTATCCCAACAACTTTGGCTATCCTTTTGTGAATACAGATATGGCCTGTGATCTATTTCCTATCTGTCACTATCTTATGCAAACTTGATCTGAGGTGATTCTGAGATGAGCATTGTGGGTAAATCTAAGCTCAAGAGGTTTTGGAAGGCTCAAGCTGGAATAACGTCAGAGTCAGTTCCAAGATACAGAACCGCACCCACAGTCAAGGATAAGTGAAGATCGACAACAGAGCTGGAACATTATGGTAAGACATCACTTCTTTTTAAATGTGTAAAATCACAGAATAAAATACTAAAGCAACTAAGTTACAATGAATCCAACACAAAACTCCTCAGCATTACCATCAACGATTAGCTAAAACTCAACCTTCACATAAATATTTGTATCAGAAAAACCCATCAGAAACTAGGACTTCTGTACAGAAATAAAAAATTTCTCACTGCTGAAGCTAGGATCACTCTCATGCATGCTTACCTTCTACCTTGCTTAACATATTGCTCCCAAATACTAACAAATCTTAACTCCTCTCTACTTACTAAGCTTGAGTCAACCTATCACAAGATAGCTAGATTCGCAGCTCAACAAACCTATAAATCCCACCACTGTCTCTCCCTAAAATACTTAAATTGGCTTGAACTACCTCACATGCTTCTCCTCTCTCAGCCCCAAATCATACACTCCATTCTATATCAGCCTGCCTGCTGTCCAGCTGTATGCTCCCTCATCTACCACTATTCCCCTACAATGCATCTCAGCAACTCGACCCAAGATCTATTGTATATCTATAAACCCAAGTCTAAATGTGGGTGCAATATATACAGCTATCACCCCTCTATAGCATGGAACAAACTCCCACTTGAAATCAGAACCCTTACACATCCTAAACAATTTAAATCGGCCACAAAAGAGTACTTTAAAGGACACTGGATCTGCCACTGTTCTCACCCTCCCTGAATATATCCATCTAACAAAGTAACCATCTTTCTCCTCTCTCCTTACTTTTCCCTCTCATAATCATCCTCTTTTCTTAACCTACTCTGTCCTTTTTCTTCCAGCCACCTCTACACTTTCCCATTCCTTTATCTGTAAACACCTTTTAAGATACTGTTACAGTCCATGTATTACATAACATCTAGTCTAAGTAACAAACTACCTGTGCTTGTGTAATTTCATATGGATTTATATCCTTAATTGTAACACAGTACTGCTGTTTACTTTTGACTTCTGCATTACTGCGTGTGTTCTGAAATTACCTTGGAATTGTAAAATTGTTTGTATTATTTGGAGCTTCTCTCCCCAGACCTCTGCTGAAAAAGGGCTTTAGCTCAGTCAGACATTCACAGTCAACAAATGTAAAATTAAGTAAATAAATAAACTTAGTTACTTTCTGACTCCAAGGTTTCTGAGACGTCTGATACAGGCAAGCCAAGCACTGTAGTATCTGTTTAGATATTTTAACTAAAGCTTGGTACCTGGCTATAAGAATTTAATGTTTTATTTTGGGTTTACCTCTGTGGTCTGTTTTGTAAGCATTTGCATATTATAGGGACTGTTTGGATGAAAAAAAAAAGTCAAAATAACTCACTATTTTCATCTTGAGTTGGACATACAAATTTATCTTTCATTTTGTGGATACATAAATTGCACTTTCTTCAAGATGAGTTCCCTTTGAAGCTACTGCAAAATTGTCAGTAGCTGCAGTGAAGCTTTTTTCCAAGGTCAAGATTCTTGGCAGAGCTGTCATATTGGATGCTGCTATTGAGCAATAGCTAACAAAGTAACTTAAGCAATACTTTGGTTTAGAAATTTATACCTTGCAGCATATACATTCATTCACTTATTAAATGTATTGCTTTGATAGTATAACGTTATTCGAATATGAGTATGCATTCACATTTATGTTATTTCATCACACGCATTATTTGAGTATCTTTATATTTTCTTTTGCTAAGTTTAGGATAGTCAAATCTGGGTTTTTTTTTACATTCATGAGGAGGAAAACTGTCTGAGATGGCCTTGGGTCTCAGTGAAGAACTTTGGACCACCAATGTAATACAGGTTGACAGGATATATTGCATTAGTCATCAGATCGCACTGGGTTAAGATAGACATTATCTTACGTGTCTGCAGTTTGCCTTCATGTGTATGAGAAACTGATGAAGGCAAGATAGGAACATTAAAAAAGTGGTTATATATAAGATATTAGCATTACTGTGTATCTTATCAGCAACTGGATTCCCAAATTGTTTTCCATTGAAGTTCTAAAGGCTGTATTTGTTTTCAACTTTTACAGCATGTTCCTGTGCTAGCTGAACTCCACATTGTATTTATTGACCATAAGGCTAACAGAACCTCTCCCACTATGGTCTGTCCCAAAAGGTGAGATATAAAACTGAAGAAATTTAAATCATGGCATCAGTGGGGACACAGCATAATTTATAACAATTGCAGATATTATATTCCATT
The DNA here is from genome assembly GCF_019279795.1 of Protopterus annectens. Taxonomy (NCBI): domain Eukaryota; kingdom Metazoa; phylum Chordata; order Ceratodontiformes; family Protopteridae; genus Protopterus; species Protopterus annectens. The sequence goes on along the minus strand of NC_056737.1, from coordinate 801,178,136 downwards.
GCTTGAAACATCTTATTCAGAAGGAGTGATGTGTAGAGCTGCAATATCCTGAAATGAACACTTTCTACTTTTAAGTCACTGCGATATTCTTTAAAGAAATTTAATAATGGAATACTACAGATGTTTTTATAAAAAGTGAAAAACATAAGTACATTTAGTCTACAGTAGTCTATTTGCAATTTCAGATAAAACTTATTTGTAAGATCAAACTCCATATGACTAAATGACAAATGATTGAGCTGAAAATACCAAACTGCAGATAAGATCAAAAATATGAAGACAAAACAGACCAAACTGAAATTACCCTGATCCAATCATGTGTCCCAAAAGTAAAAAATAAAAAGAATGAAGTGAAACATAACTATTTAACACAATAGTAATGCAGGGGTCAAGCCTCTTCCTTGCACTCTAACTTGACATTTGCTTATTCAAGTACCTCTACTACTCCACAAATAAGTCTGAAAAATTATTCTGGAGCACATATTTTCTAATAATAAAAAAAACTATATGACTGCCTCAAGTTTATCAAGATTTAAAGCATCGGTTCTGACTCGGCCACATACTAAAGCTCGAGAGCTTTCACTGGCTCGAGGCTACATCCTATCCCAGGATGCCTAGCGACTGTTACCCAGATCTCATTTGAGAGAAACTAATTACTAGGCTGTGCCATCCAATACAACAACTACAACAGATCCTCTGGCCATAATCAGGAAACTTACAGCCAATTTCAGAAAATTCCTCTCGGTCCTCTAGGAAGGGGGAAGGAGGGTGGGATGCAAGAATGAAGGCGAGATTATGGACAACAAACATTGAACATTATGGTGAGTACATAACTTCTTTATGTTATGTTGTCCTATCTCACCTTCATTCTTTATGGTTGGGACAGCGTCCCCAGCACCTTTTTTCTCGGGTGGCTCAAGGGAATAAACTCTTCAGAACAGTGGAACCAAAGGATGCCCCGTTCTGGGAGGCCACATCTCTTTGTAATGAGTGATAAAGGTATGAGGGTTAACCCATGTAGCTGCAGCACAAATTGAATCCAAAGGGAGCTTAGCTTGAAAGGCAGTGGAAGTCAGCATAGCTCTAGTTGAATGCCCTCTAATTTTTCCCGGCAGCTCTTTATTCTGAGAGTTATAGACATAAGTAATGGTGTCTGTAATCCATTTTGATAAGGTGACTTTTGAAACTGAAGTTCCTTTTCTGTTTTCTGAGAATGAAAGTTGATCAGATATTCTAAATTCCTTTGTCCTATGTAAGTAAAAACATAATGTACATCCAGTTGGTGAAGCTTGTATTCTGCCTTGTTGCCATGATTGCACAAAAATACGGGTAGCTCAATAGACTGATTTAGATTGGCTTCAGAACAAACTTTTGGCAGAAAAGAAGGATTTGTCCTGAGAGAGACTCTGTCTTTGTGAAAAATCAGATAGGGATGATGGATAGACAGAGCTTGCAGTTCTGAAACCCTCCTAGCGGAAGTAATAGCTGTTAAAAAGATTGCCTTCCAAGATAAGAACTTTAGTGGGCAAGAGGAGGTTGGTTCGAATGGAGAGAGAATTAAAGAAGATAACACCAAATTGAGGTCCCAAGGAGGTGGTGGTTCTCTTATGGAAGGTCTTAAAAGGAATGTACCCCTCAGAAAGGCTTTGCATAATCTGTGGAACATTATATTGGATACCATGTCTCCTACGTGGTAGTTTGATATGGCAGCTAGTTGTACTCATACCGTGGCTACCGCTGCACCCCGATTAAAGGTTTCTGTTAAAAATTCCAGGATTGCAGATATAGGGGCTGTAAAGGGGTCTATATGGCTTTTGTCAGCTCAACAAGAAAATCTCTTCCATTTGCTTGCATAAAGTTTTCTAGTAGTATTCTTGTGCGACAAAACCAGAATGTGTCGCACTGCCGGGGATAGTTCTGGAAGCCTGGCTAAGGTGGGGAGTAATCAAGGGGTCACCTGGAGGCTTTGAATAGAGGGGTGGAGCATTCCTGACTGATGAGTCAGAAGATCCGTCACTGGGTCCAGGATCCAAGCCTCCTCCTGAAGATGGGACCATAGAAAGGGGAACAATATCTGACAAGGCCAGTAAGGAGCAATGAGAATTAGCTTGTGACTCAACGATCTGGCTTTCTGAAGAATCTGAGGTATTAATGGAAATGGGGGGGGGGAGCATACAAAAGTCCCAGGGGTCAATCGTGAACAAGTGCATCCATTGGTGACTCCCCCGGAGGGGGAATTAGGGCAAGGTAGCTGCTGCATTTGGAGTTGATGGATGTGGCAAAGAGGTCGCAGCAAGGCTGGCCCCACTTGCAAAAAAATTGGTTTGCAATTTCCTGATTCAGGGACCACTGTTGAGAAATAAGAATTGCCCTGCTTAACCTTTCGGCTATCACGTTGGATTTCCCTGGGATCTGCATTGCAGTCAGAAAATACTGAGAAGAAATTGTCCATTGCCATACTCTCTGAGCCTCTCGACAGAGGGGGTAGGATCTGGATCTGAAGTAGTTTACTTCATTTGATCTTAAACCTGTGGGAATACGGATCCGAGCCGGCAAAGATTACTAGCATCAGCTCCGAGCTCCCGACTCCTCCCCTTACCCATAATACACCTCCCTTGCCTTCCATCCCTAGATGTCATATGCTGCGATTTGTGAAACATCGTGTCTCTAGAGCTCCTGCTAGCAGGGTGTTTTTTGACTGTAAGTTTTCAAAATTTTTTTTGTTAAATTAGCCGATGTTATGTAGTCCTATCTCGCCCACATTCTTACCCATGGGCTCCGACTTGGCCTATTTACTAGCTCAAAAGTCTCTGATTGGCTGGGCTAAGAGGGTATCCCATAGTACACTGCTTCGCATCCTCAGATCTCATTTGCCGCTTGTAGAACTTGGACGTGGTCTCACTTGGCTGTGGCTAAGTACCCTTTTTTGACTTATTTCTCTTGAGAAATTGGTTGCTTTATACTTAAAAAGCTATTTTAATAGCTACTCTTGCTGCGGTAGTTGTGTTTGTGTGTTTAGTAGTGCTTTTTGTGGTATCCCTAACAGTTCCCACGGGCTAGGCCCATTTTAGTTAGAGGACCTAGTCCTCCCTTAGTGAGTAGTTCGTCTGTTTCTTATTGTATATTTTTTTTTGAGAACCGTTTAAGTTAGAGGTTCTCTCTCTGTGTTCTCGTTGCTATTGTTTGTTGATTAAGAGCTTCGCTCTTCTCTGTGGTACTGTCTGCTGTCTAAGTTGTGGGCTTTCCGCCCTTTTTGATAGTTGTTAACTGTAGTTACGCTGTGTGCTTTGCACCCGTTGGAAGTTGTTAACTCTTTGGATATGTCCAAAGATCAGAAAGAACATAAGCCTTCTAGCTTTAAAAAGTGTTCAAAGTGCGGATATAAAATGTCCATCATGGATGGACCCTCTGTCTGTGTTTACTGTCTTGGAGCCATCCATTTACAGGAGTCGAGTAGCTTTTGCCACACCTTCAGTCCTGGGGTGCTCCAAGAGAGGAAAAACAAATTAATTTTAAAGGGACTGCTTAAACCATCTTTCGAGGAGGGTATAGATTCGGCTCCCGGCTCCCAGTCGAAATCTAAGTCCTCCAAGTCCAAGAAAAGGTCTCCGGCTCCATCGGCATCTTCGGAGCCTTCGGAGAAGATTACCATATTGGATACTGCTTCCTCGGCTCCATTGTCTTCGGGGACGCAGGAGGTGTCTGTATTAAGTGAATCAGCGTCCGCTCCGATCATTCTCGAACCTATTCGGAGCCGGTCGCCGAGTGTGTGGCATGGTTCACCAGATAAGAGGTCTCAGTCACCATCCATCTCCTCCAAATCCTCCAGGCTTTCCGATTTGGATGTGGATAGGGTGGTGCAGAGGCTCCTGCAGTCGCCGATGTTGGCTAAATTGTTTTTGGCTCTAACCCAGTCGGCTCCGGAGCCAATTCCTATGGTTGTTTCATCGATTCCTCCTCTGAGCACATCCTTGCTGTCGGAGCCGGTATGTTCCGCTCCGAGTGATGTTCCTGCGCCGGCTCCGATACCCCCTCTGGGTTTATCGGTGCTGACCTCGGCTCCGACCATGTCGGTTCCGTCCACAGGGTTCGAGACTCGGGTCTTCTTGGTCGGGCCCGAAGGGGATGCCTCGGGACATCTTTTGGTTTTGAGTCTCCCACTTGGTGCATCGGCTAGAGGGACCCCGGTCCCGGTCATGGCCTTGGAGGCCGGTCGGTCCTCGGACTCGGGGGGGGGGGGCCTGCCTTTGAGGCCATGCGGAGCGCGCTGGCCAGGTCGTCAGCTACGTCACTCGGGTTGGTCATTCCATCCCCTACCACTCCAGCGAGAGCTTCTGACACCCACCTATCCTTGGACAGCAGAGCGCCAGGCTGTAAGGATACCCCCACGAGTGGTCCCCCACTTTCTGAAGGTCCCTCAGAGCCTGTCCCTGAGGAACCTCCCAGAAAGAAATTGTGCAAGAGGAAGCACATAGACTCCCAGAACGAGTCTCTCACTTCCGATACTGACCTCGAGGAATCGGAAAGGTCCCCCAAGTCTTCCTCTGATGATGTTTCCTTCTCCGATATCCTGGAGATACTGAAACAAAGAGGAGACTGGCCTTCCAAAACCCCTTCCGAGGAGGAGTCAGTATTCCTTAAGGTTTTTGGCGCTCAACCTTCCGCCTCCTGGGTGTCTCCACCCTTCGATGAACTTCTCGACCTTATTTGTTGATTCTGTGGAGCCAGTACCTCGGCGCCCCAGCAAATTTCCCTCCGTCCCTCACGGAAAAGAATTTCTGACAAAGGGAGTCCTGGTAGATGCCATGGTGGTGGCGGCAGCCACCCAGAAGGAAGTTGCAGAGTCTTCCTCTTCGGTCCATCCTCCTAACAAGGAGTCTAGGACTATGGACCAGTACGGGAAGCGTACCTTGTCTTCAGCCACCTTCACCTTAAGGTCACTGAATTACTTATCTCATTTCACTCGGCTCCAGAGAGATCTTCTTAAGGAGTTGGGAGATACTCTTGCAGGTAACATACCTGAAGCGGTGGCTCAGACAGTCAACGCACAAGTTTCTACCCTCAACTCCATCGCAAACTCGTCCATGCGACTCATTTCTTATGCGGCCGAGGGAGCGAGTAGGGCGGCCAGCTCAGGTGTAGCCCTTAGAAGGCAAGCCTGGCTGCACCTGTGTCACTTTGCGGAGGCCTTCGACTCTTCCTTCACTGATGCCCCTGTTGATGGTTCCTCCTTGTTTGGGACCAAAGTGAAAGACACCCTCACCAGGTGCGAGCAAGAGGGAAAGACCCTGTCTGCTGTAGGGGTCCATTTTTCCCTCCCGTCTAGGCCTTATCCCAAGGCTCAGCGAGAGGCAAAGATGTGGTTCAAGAAATCACAAAGGTTTTTTTCCTGCCGCACAAGGTGAAACCCCCTCCCGAGGCAGGGGAGGGGGGAGTTATTCAGGGAGACGTCGCCCCAGAAGCAGAGGGGGCCCCCGCAATTCTGGGGACCGCGACTCTTTTCGTGGCTCCCCATACTCTCATTCCTGAGGGTGTGCCCGACTGTGCTTATCCGGAGCCAGTCGGGGGTCGAATTTCCTTGTATCCGGAAGCCTGGAAAAACATCACCCAGGACCGATGGGTATTAAGGATAATTTCTGGAGGTTACACCATTCCATTCTCTTCAGTACCCCCTCCCATCAGAAATATCCCAGACGTTCCACCCAGTCAAAGGGATCAAGCAGCCTCAGTGATATCTCAGCTGCTAGAAAAAGGAGTCATCCAACCAGTCCCCTCAGACCAGATCGGATTAGGGACTTACTCGAGATTCTTTTTGGTGCCGAAAAGAACAGGGGACCTGAGACCCGTACTAGATCTCAGTCAACTCAGCCATTACGTACACAAGTCCAAATTCCTTATGGTCACCCTACAATCTATTCTCTCATTGTTGGGAAAGGAAGTATGGATGTGCTGCATCGACCTGAAGGATGCTTACTACCATATCAAAATGGACAGGGCATACAGGTGTCATCTACGCTTCTGGCTGGGAGCCAGACATTTCCAGTTTTGAGCCCTGCCCTTTGGTCTCACCACAGCCGGTGTTTCTGTACCTGGATGACTGGCTCCTCACCACCCCTACCAGGCATCTACTAATTCAGACCAGGGACACTACCATCAGTCTATGTCACCAATTAGGCATTACGTTAAACTGGAAAAAATCTGCCTTGTTGCCCTTACAGCGTGTCACCTTTATAGGAGCAGAGCTGGACACCATTCAAATGTGAGCATTCCTACCACAAGAAAGACTCACAGGGTTGCAACAACAAATTCTCACGCTGATGCCTCTGAGACATGCGAAGGCAAGACTGATTCTTCAACTCCTAGGGACCATGGCAGCTACTATCATGTTGGTCCCATTAGCGAGATTACACATGAGAATTCTTCAATGGCTTCTCTTTGTCCAATGGTCTCTTCAAAGACTTCCGCTATCCCATCCAATTCTAATGCCAGACAAATGCAAGCAGGACCTCCGTTGGTGGCTGTGCACCAACAACTTGAACGTAGGAAAACCCTTTGTTCCACCTGTCCCTGTGGCCACAGTGATCACGGACGCCTCCCAGATAGGGGGGGGGGGCATTATCTCGGCAGGATGGTCCAAGGCACGTGACAGGAGCACGAGATACATTTGCACATAAACGTCCTGGAGATGAGAGCAGTGCTTCTTGCGTTGCAGGCACTTCAAGAAGTCCTCCCTCTAGGGACTATTGCGATACACTCAGACAACATGTCAGTAGTGTGGTATCTCAACAAGCAAGGAGGAACCCAATCTTATCCACTATGCAGGGAGGCCATGCGCGTGTGGCATTGGGCAATAGCTTCCCAACTGTTTCTAGTGGCAACGCACATCCCGGGGAAGACCAGTGTGATAGCGGACAAGCTAAGCAGGGTGATTCTTATGCCCTACGAGTGGTCCCTGAATCGCCTGGTGGCAGAGCGAATCTTCAGCAGATGGGGTCAACCTTGCTGCGACCTTTTTGCTAGCCCTCTCAATGCGAAATGCAGCAACTACTTCTCGCTGATCCCCCCACTGGGAAAATCACCCAGGGATGCTCTAGCTCACAATTGGCCCTCCAGTCTGCTATATGCTTTCCCTCCGTTTCCTCTTCTCTCAAGGGTGATTCAGAAAGCGCAATCCTTGGGAAGCAGGATGATTCTGATTGCCCCACACTGGCCTCGTCAAGTATGGTTCCCCTTCCTTCAACCCTACCTTGTGGATACTCCTTGGATTCTGGAACCTCTTCCAGACTTACTGACACACATGTCGGGACAATTCCACCCCTCTCTGAGGACACTCCGGCTGACAGCCTGGCTACTCCACTTCCATCCTTAGTCAGATGTCATAATTTTTCGCCAGATGTAGTCCATATTTTGTCGTCCTCTCATAAACCATCCACTAGAAAAATCTACTTTAGCAAATGTAAAATATTCTCTATTTGGGCTCATCCCAGAGGCATTGATCCCTACACGGCTCCAATTGATTCCGTTTCGGAATTGTTGTCTATATTGTTCTATCAGGGGTCCGCTTCAGCCACCATCAAAGTTCAGCTGGCGGCTATATCAAACTTCCACGTGGCCAATTTACCTAGCCTTATGGCTCTCAGACTATGTAAAGCATTCCTTAAAGGTACCCTGTTGCTTCGTCCCCCAGTATCACAACCTGTTATGCCCTGGGACCTCAATTTTGTTCTTCAAGCCCTCACTCTTCCACCCTTCGAGCCTGCAGCTACCTGCGAGTTAAAGTTTCTAACATGGAAAACAGCCTTTTTAATAGCTATCACTTCAGAGAGGCAGGTCTCCGAAATCCAAGCCCTTTCCATCAAACCCCCATATTTGATCTTCCATAAAGATAGAGTCTCCCTTAGACCAAACCCGTCATTCCTTCCCAAAGTGGCTTCCCTGTCTAATATAAATCAGTCTGTTGAGCTGCCAGTTTTCTTCCCCAATTTTTCCAACAAGGCAGAATTCAGATTTCACCAACTAGATGTACATAGACAGTTACGCTTCTATCTCCATCGGACAAAAGAGATTTGGAAATCTGACCAACTCTTTGTCTCCTTTTCCGAAATCCAGCTTGGTTCTCCGGTATCCAAGGTCACACTCTCTAGATGGATAGCCAGCTGTATTTCCTTCATTTATCACACAGCAGGTAAAACTTTGCCCTTTCCACCCAAAGCCCACTCCACAGGAGCAGTTTCCACATCCACAGCCTATCAAGCTAGATTGTCGATGGATGATATATGTGCTGCGGCCACTTGGGCTTCTCCTCACACTTTTGTCTCTCATTACAAAGTGGACGTGGTTTCCAGGGGCAGATCTTCATTTGGCTCCACAGTTCTCAGGAGTATTTTCCTATGAGCCACCCGGGTTGTAGGTGCTAGGGACACTGTCCCACGGGTAAGAATGTAGGTGAGATAGGACTACATAATATCAAGAAGTTATGTACTCACCATAACGTTCAATGTATGTAGTCCATCTCGCCTCACATTCTTACTTACCCTCCCGCCTTCCCCCCTGCCTGGAGGATTTGGAGGTAAAATTTTATCATGCAGAGTCCCTTTGATTAATTTGTTTGGATAATTTGTTTGTATGGATGTGTGTTATGTATGCAATAACTGAGTTGTCTGCAGCAAACTAGATCTGGGGATGTGAAGCAATGTACTATGGGATACCCTCTTAGCCCAGCCAATCAGAGACTTTTGAGCTAGTAAATAGGCCGAGTCAGAGCCAATATTCGGCTCCAAACCCATGGGTAAGAATGTGAGGCGAGATGGTCTACATACATCGAATGTTATGGTGAGTACATAACTTCTTGATGTTAAGTTGTCAATCTCGCCTTCATTCTTGCTGGATGGGTTCGGAGCCGATCCTCGGCTCCGAATCGGCACTTGCTAAGCTCGAGAGTTAATTTTACCAGCTCGAGGCAACCCTATATCCCATGATGCAAGGCGGAGACTACCCAGATCTCGTTTGCCGCTTCGCTAACGAGGTGCCTTCTTTTACCAGCTCCAGGTAAGTGAATAGATTTGAGACTTTTCGTCTACCCCCCTTTAAATTTATATATATATTTGTTTTTTGTTAACCTTAACGACTTACTTTAACCCTATTCCCGTTAGTGTTCCCTTTTTTTCGTGTTATTTATTCCCTTCCCCTCCCTAAATTTTTTCCTGTCAGGGATTGTTTGTGTATGACTGTGTGTTATCCCTGTTTATTTTAAATTGTTGGATTGGGTGTTTTTGTGTGTGTGTGTTACTGTATTGTGTTTCCTCGACACAGTTATGTCGAAGGACACTAAGGTCTCAGGCTTCAAGAAGTGTGACTCGTGCTGTCAGAAGATGTCTCTGACAGACGGTCACACTTCTTGTGTTTTATTGCCTGGGACCTTTGCACCTGCAGGACTCTTGTGCTATCTGTCATGCCTTCAGCCCAAGAGTTCTGCAGGAGCGAAGAAATAAGCTAATATTAAGGGGCTTATTAAAGCCCGAGAGCTCCCCGACTAAGTCGGCGCCGGGGAAGCCCTCGAAACCTGTTAAGCCTTCGGCTGAGAGTTCCAAGCCGTCGGCTTCTGGTTCACCCTCACCAGGGTCGAGATCGGCTCCGGCCGGAGCCGATCCTTCCACCTTACCAGTCTCAGTATCGGCTCCATCCGGCGCCGATACTGTCCAATCCAGACATTCAGTGTCGGCTCCGGCTGGAGCCGACGTATCTTCGGCTCCGTTGGCTCCATCGATCTTAAAAAAGAGATCTCGATCCCCTTCAGTAGAGTCCATACGTTCAGCTCCGAGATCACCCTTGCTCTCAGAGCGGAGCCATCGGAGCCGTTCTTCTCGGTCGTCCAGGCTGTCTGATCATGACCTCGAGAGAGTGGTGAGTAGACTATTAAAGTCTCAGGCATTGGCCCAAATACTCCATAGCCCATCTCAACAGACGGTAGCTATTTCACATCCACCAAACATTCCTCCTTCAACTCTCTTACAGAGCTCGGAGCCGGAGCTCCTCGGAACCGTCACCGTTGTAGCTTCGGAGCCGATACCACCCCTTTCGGCTCCGTCGTCCTCTGCTCCGATTTCCTCCTTGAGGCCTTCATTGGAGGGATCCGGGCATCTGGTCTCTCTCATCGGCTCCGAAAGGGCGAGTGGCATCGGACCCTTGTCCGACCCCGTTCTCCCTCTCGGAGCTTCGGCGTTGGTGAGCTCGGCCCCGACATCTGCCTCGGAGCCTTCCCTCTCGGTGAGGCCTGGGGTTCCTATCTCTTCGGAGTGGGAACTTTCTGGTCTCTCTGACGGGGGAGCCTTCGAGGTGATGAGGAGTGTACTAGCCCCTGGGCTTAGTCAACGGACAGTTCCATCAGCTCCTCCCACTACAGTGCCTGCTGACGTCTCTTCCCACTCTCTTGCTCCCGGACCCAGAGATCCAATGCCTCAGGTTTCCCCATTGGGAATATCTTCCTCTTCCGAGGCTTCTCCTGATCCGTCAGGTGAACCCCCGCGTAAGAGGACATGTAAGAGGAAACATCTAGACTCCCCTGAGTCTACTACATCAGATACTGACCTGGATGAGTCGGAGGGATCCCCAAGGTCCTCCTCTGAGGATGTCTCATTCTCAGACATCCTTGAACTCCTTAAGCAGAGGGGGAACTGGCCCCCCCTTAATCCTTCCGAGGACGAGTCAGTATACCTGGAGGCGTTCGGATCTCGACCCTCCACCTCCTGGGTGTCTCCGCCTTTCGACCCTCTTATGGAGGTAGTGGCTCGGAAGGCATGGATGGCTCCGGATTCGGTGGAACCTATCCCTAGGAGGCCTTCAAAATTCATTACGGCCCCACAAGATAGACAATATTTAACAAAGGGTGTCCCAGTTGATGCCATGGTGGTGGCTGCTGCCACCAAGAAGGAACTAGCTGATCCTTCAGTACCTGTCCATCCTCCTAACAAGGATTCTAGGACTATGGACAGGTACGGCAAGCGGATTTTTCTTCAGCGACTTTTGCCATGAGATCGCTGAACTACTTATGCCACTTCACCCGCCTTCAAAGAGATGTTCTTAAAGAGTTGGGAGAAGTTTTACAGGATCCGTCAGCTGCTGGGTCTCAGGATAAGATTAGCTCACAGCTAGGAATCCTTAACTCCATTGTTAACTCCTCCATGCGGCTCATTTCTTATGCAGCCGATGGAGCGAGTAGGGCCGCAGGCACAGGAGTGGCTTTAAGGCGTCAGTCCTGGATGCGGCTTTGTAATTTTGCAGACCCCTTCAAGGCGTCCTTCACAAACTCCCCTTTGATGGTTCGACCTTGTTCGGACCTCAAGTGAAAGACACTTTGACTAGATGCGAACAAGATGGCAAGACTCTTTCTGCCGTAGGAGTCCGTTTCTCCACCCCTTCAAGACCTTACCCCAAAGGACAGAAGGGAGGGAAAATGTGGTTCCGCAAATCTCAAGGAGTCACGCCTGATGCACGAAGTCAGTTTACCCCCAGAGGCAGAGGGGGTAACAATATTAGATGCCGCCCTAGGGGCAGAGGGGGTCCGCAGAATCAGGGTAGCAGAGAGCCTCTTTCTGACAAACCCTTCCAGCATCCCTGAGATGTTGCCCGATTGTCCGCCTTTGGAGGCAGTCGGGGGAAAATGATCGCTGTACCCAATAGCCTGGCTTTCCCTTTCTCAAGACAAATGGGTACAGTCGATTATATCCGAGGGTTACAAAATTCCCTTTATTCAAACCCCAATTCAACAAAAGGGAACCCTTCCAGACGTTCCACCCGGTCTAAGGGAACTAGCAGTACTAGAAATATCAAAACTGCTAGTAAAAAGAGCCATCCAGCCAGTCCCAGCGGAACAAATAGGATCCGGAATCTACTCAAGGTTCTTTTTAGTTCCAAAAAAGACAGGGGACTGGAGACCAATATTAGATCTGAGCAAACTCAACAAGTTTGTAAAGAAATCAAGATTCCGGATGGTCACGCTTCAGTCCATTCTGCCCTTTCTAGGCAAGGACAATTGGATGTGCTCAATAGATCTTCAGGATGCGTACTATCACATATAAATTCACAGACGCTCCAGAAGATTTCTCCGCTTTCGGCTGGGAACCAGTCACTTCCAATTCAGAGCCCTGCCCTTTGGACTCACTACAACCCCCAGAGTGTTCACCAAATGTATGGCAGTGGTTACGGCTCACCTGAGACATCAAGGATTCCAGGTGTTTCCATATCTAGACGACTGGCTCCTCACTGCCACCACCAGGCATCAGCTTCTCCAAGCCAGAAATTACACCATTCACATTTGCAGAGGGCTAGGAATTTCTATAAATTTCGAAAAATCTGCCTTGTTGCCTTGTCAATCTATTACTTTTATAGGCACAAGATTGGACACCGTACAACTTTCAGCAAAGTTAACAGACCAAAGGATCTTGGACATTCAAAGACACGTCCAGGTGATTCTTCTCAGCAACAAAATTCAGGCCAGATTTGCCCTGAAGGTATTGGGTCTTATGGCGGCCGCCATAACCCTTCTTCCCCTTGCCCGCTTTTACATGCGTCTTCTACAATGGATGCTATTCACCCAATGGTCTTTTCAACAACTTCCCATGCGTCACGAGATCATAGTAACTCCAACTTGCAAAAGGCATCTGACTTGGTGGATATCGTCCCCTCAAATCCATCAAGGCAGACCTTTTGTTCCTCTTGCCCCGGTTGCCACGGTTACATTGGACGCCTCCCTGATCGGGTGGGGGGGGGGCATTATCAGGGCAGAATGGTCCATGGCACTTGGCAACCTTTCGAGTACCATCTGCACATAAATGTCCTGGAGATGAGAGCGGTGCTTTTAATGTTGCAAGCCCTCAACAACTCTCTTCCCCTGGGAACTATTGCAATCCAAAAGGACAATATGTCCGTAGTGTGGTATATAAACAAACAGGGCGGAACCAAGTCCTATCCACTGTGTCGAGAGGCTCTCAGACTTTGGCAATGGGCAATCTCCTCTCAACGGTTTCTGATAGCAACGCACATCCCCGGGAAATCCAACATCATAGCGAACAGATTGAGCAGAGCTATTCTCATGCCTCACGAGTGGTCTCTCAAACAATCAGTGACGGAAGAGATTTTAAAGAAGTGGGGCCTTCCTTGCTGCGAACTTTTCGCTACACCTCAAAACAGCAAATGCCCAGACTTCTTCTCTCTCTTCCCCCTTCCAAGCCATCCCCCCAGAGACGCTCTAACCCAAGATTGGCCCCGGGGACTTCTTTATGCTTTTCCCCCTTTTCCGCTGATACCTCAGCTAATTCAGAAAGCAACCGCCTTGAGAGCCAAGTTGATTCTCATTGCCCCTTATTGGCCTCGACAGATATGGTTTCCGTTCCTACATCATTATCTCTTGGTACAGCCATGGCATCTGGACCCAGTTCCAGACCTTCTGACTCACCAGTCGGGTCAGCTGCACCAATCCATACCTTCTCTCAACCTCACTGCTTGGTTGCTCCACTTCCATCCTTAGCCAGGCTTCCTATGATTTCTAATCCTGTCCGGGATATCATAGTAGCTTCCCTAAAATCTTCTACCAGAAAGATTTACACTAGTAAATGGCGACGTTTCTCTTTCTGGGCAAAAGCTAGGAACATAGACCCCTATACTGCTCCAATTCATTCGGTATTGGACTTCCTAGCTGAGATTTTTCATTCAGGATCCTCTTCTTCCACAGTGAAAGTTCAACTGGTAGCCATTTCAAATTTTCATATAGGCCTTTTGGACCACAACATTATGTCACATAAACTTTGCAAGGCATTCCTTCGAGGTATCTTTTTACTGAAACCTCCGATTGGAGACCCCCCACCACAGTGGGATCTAAATTTAATTTTAACATCCTTGATTCTTCCCCCTTTCGAACCTGCAGCTGCCTGTTCTTTGAAATTGCTTTCTTGGAAGACACTTTTTCTAGTCGCCATTACTTCTGCCAGGAGAGTATCTGAGCTTCATGCTCTCTGCATTCGTCCTCCCTATTTAATATTCCACAAAGATAGGGTATCTCTAAGGACTAATCCGTCTTTCTTACCAAAAGTGGCATCGCAGACGAACCTAAATCAATCCATTGATCTTCCAGTGTTTTTCCCGAATTATTCTGATAGAGCGGAATTAGAAGTTATGTACTCACCATAACGTTCCATCTGAGTAGGTGTATTAATTTGTCTGCAACCTGTGGGTTATGGATCCGATATCGGATCCGAACCGGCATGGTTTACCAGCTATGGATCCAAGCTCTCAGCTCCTCCCCTCACCCATAATGCCCTGCTCTACCCTCATGACGTCAGATCGAGTTTGCCAACAGCAAAAACACCCTGAAAAGGGTAACACATAATATGCAGGAAACTGAAAGGCCAGGGGGATAGGAGGGCGGGATGGTTGCAGACAAATGAATACACCTACTCAGATGGAACGTTATGGTGAGTACATAACTTCTAAATCTGAAGTAGGAGATTCATTTGTCTGCAACCTGTGGGACAGAGTCCCCAGCTACCTGAATCTTGGGCGGCCATCATGGAAGGATATTCCGGAGCACCGCGGAGCCAAATGATTCTCTACCCCTAGATGCAAGATCCAACTTATAGTGGGAAATAAAAGTATGAGATGAAGCCCACGTGGCTGCTGCACAAATATCATCTAGAGGAATCCTAGCCTTAAAGACTGCCGAGGTAGATACTGACCGGGTTGAATGGGCGTGTACACCCCCCGGTGCGGGCCTTCCTGAAGCTTGATAAGCCAATAAGATGCACTGTGAAATCCAGCGAGACAGAGAAACTTTAGAAATTGGCTTGCCCAAATTAAATTTAGCAAAGGAAATAAACAACTGGTCGGATTGCCTATGACCAGCCGTTCTGTTTAGATAAAATCTAAGTTGCCTGTGAACATCTAAGGAGTGAAGCTTGTATTCACCTTTGTTTTCATATTTAGGAAAGAAAACAGGGAGGTTAATGGACTGATTAATGTTTGCTTCAGAAGCTACTTTAGGAAGAAAGGACGGGTTGGTCCTGAGGTAAACACGGTCCGGATGAAATACCAAGTAAGGAGGTTTAGCTGATAATGCTTGGAGCTCTGAAACTCTCTTGGCCGATGTAATGGCTACTAAAAAGGCTGTCTTGAAAGACAAGAATTTGAGATCCACCGTAGCCGCTGGTTCGAAGGGGGGGGGGTGGTCAAGGCCTGGAGAACTAAGGAGAGGTCCCAAGGAGGAACCGCTTGTTTTACAGGGGGCCTGAGAAGGAAAGTACCTTTAAGGAAAATTTTACACAACTTGGCTGACATGAGTGGATTAGAGTCATGGCCAACGTGATAATGAGAAATTGCCGCCAGTTGTACTTTGACTGTGGAACTGCTGGCACCATCGTTAAAAAGAGTGGTTAGAAAGTCAAGCACTAAAGGGAGAGGAACCGTGAAGGGATTCAGGCCTTGCCGCTCCGCCCACAAAGAAAACCGTTTCCACTTGCTGCGGTAGACTTTCCTAGTGGACGGTTTATGAGCTGCCACCAGGATTGCCTTAACAGGTGACGAAATACCGGGAGTCCTGATCAAGAGTGGAACTGGAGCAGCCAAGCGGTCAGCTTCAGGTTGTCCAGGTTCGGAGGAGGTATGCAGGATGGGTGGGATATCAGATCCGAATGGGATCTAGAATCCAAGGACGATTCACCGAGTGAGACCTTAGAAAGGGGACCAGATCTGTCGAGGCCAAAACGGAGCAATGAGAATCATTCTGCAACCCACCCGAGAGGCTTTCTGAAGAACTTGGAGCATCAGAGGCAAGGGTGGATAAGCGTACAGAAGACCGGGTGGCCAAGCATGCACCAGAGCGTCTCTTGGAGAACCTCCTGGAGGGGGTATCAGAGCGAAAAAACTGTCGCACTTGGTGTTTGAGGGAGAGGCAAAAAGATCGCATGAAGGAGTTCCCCACCGTGCGAATATGCGTTCCGCTACTTGAAAATTGAGAGACCACTCGTAAGGGGTCAGAATGGTGCGACTGAGCTTGTCCGCCAGGATGTTGGACCGACCCGGAATGTGCGTTGCTATTAGAAAGCGGTTGGTGGAGATTGCCCATTCCCAAACTCTCATGGCTTCTTGACAAAGGGGGTAAGACCTTGTTCCCCCTTGCTTGTTGATGTACCAGACAACAGACATGTTGTCCGATTGAATCACAATTGTTCCCAAGGGAAGAAAGTCCTGAAGTGCTAGCAACGCTAAGAGCACTGCTCTCATCTCTAGAACGTTGATATGCAGTAAGGTCTCTGTATCGTTCCACGTGCCTTGGACGGTCCGCCATAAAATGCCCCCCCCACCCGAGGCGGGAGGCGTCCGTGGTCACCGTGGCGAGAGGGGGAGAAGCAGAAAATGGGCGGCCTCCGTGGTGATCTGGGGAGTGAAGCCACCACAGGAGGGACCGCTTGCAAGCCTTGCTGATCGCAATGGGATGATGCATAGGGAGAGCAAGGTATGACCATTGTACTAAGAGAGTCCACTGGAGGATGCGCATATTGAGCCTGGCAAGAGGAAGAAGTGCTATAGCAGACGCCATGGACCCTAGAGCCCTCAGGACCAACTCCGCCGGAACAGAACTTGAGTGGAGAATGGCCCGCACCTGGAGCTGCAGATTTTGAACTCTGTCCGCAGTGAGGAAGGCTCTTAAACTCCTTGTGTCTAACCTGGCCCCTATAAAATCTAAGAGCTGTGTGGGCGCCAGGTTGGATTTCTTTGTATTTATTGTAATGCCCAGAAAGGGAGCAAGATGGAGAAAGGAGTCTCGCGCCAATAATAGTAGATGCCTTGTTGGGGCGGTAAGAAGCCAGTCGTCCAGGTAGGGGAAGACCTGCACCCCCTGAAGCCTCAGGTGGGCCGCTACCACTGGTAATACTTTGGTGAACACCCTGGGGCTGTGGTGAGACCAAAGGGAAGGACCCGAACTGGTAGTGACTGGCTCCCAGCCGAAGCGGAGGAACCTCCTGGGCGCCTGTCCATCAGGATGTGGTAGTACGCATCTTTGAGGTCTATAGAGCACATCCAGTGATTTTCTCCCAGAAGGGGGAGAATAGATTGCAGAGTGACCATTCGGAATTTTTCCTTGGGGACTGCCAGATTCAAGAGAGAAAGGTCTAGAATTGGTCTTAGTTCCCCAGTCTTTTGGCACTAAAAAGAACCTGGAGTAGAACCCTGATCCGATCTGGTCTGGGGGGACGGGCTGGATGGCTCTTTTCTTTAGCAGATGGCCCATTTCTGCCAAAGCGGCCTCCCGTTGACCGGGTGGAACGTCTGGGAGGGACTTCAACTTTGGTAAGTGAAGAAAAGGGATGCGGTATCCTCTGGATATGATTTGGAGAACCCAGCGGTCTGATGTTATGGACTCCCATGCCGCTAGGTGCCCCGAAAAATGTCCCCCGACTGCCTCCAGAGTGGAGCAGCCAGGCAACCCCTCAGGGTTGCTGCGCGGGCCGTTCAGAGAAAGGTTCTCTGGACCCGAAGTTCCTGGGAGCCCCTCTGCCTCTAGGGCGGCATCCTCCCTGTCCTCCTCTGCCACGGAAGAACTGGTTGTCCGGAGCAGGCTGGGATTGCTGCGACTTCCGGAACCACATCTTCTTCTGACCCTTTTGGTTCCTAGAGTAGGGCCTCTGGGGTGCAGAGAAGCGGATTCCGACGGCAGACAGCGTCTTCCCGTCCTTCTCGCTCTGGGTCAAGGTGTCGCGAACGGTTTTGCCAAAGAGGGCAGAACCATCAAAGGCGTTCGCAACGACGCTTTGAAGGGCTCAGAAAATCGCAGTGACGGAGCCAGGCCTGACGCCTAGTGACTAGGCCTGCCCCTGGCTCTAGCGGCACCTTCCGTAGCATGGGAGAGTAGCCGCATAGAGGTATTAGTAACTGATCTAAGAGTGGCCATGCGGGTGGAGTGCAGCATCCTGTCCTCCTCCGACATGGACTCTGGGGGAGATGCAGCGTATTCTTTAATGAGATCTCGCTGCATCCTAATGACGTGTGCCAGGTAGTTCAGCGCCTTACCGAGAAGGTCGCTGAACTAAACATCCGCTTCTAAAAGCGGTCCATCATCCGAGACTCCTTGCTCGGGGGATGGACTGAGGGACTCTCCTGAGCAAGTTCCCTCGTGGTGGCCACCGCCGTCAACATGGCATCTACCGGAGGCCCCTTACTCCAATGGGCACGGTCGGACGGTGGGCTGAGGATCCTATCGGGCCTCTTAGGGATTGGCTCCACGGTGTCCGGTTCCTTCCACGCCCTGGTGGTAATGAGGTCCACCAGGGGTCGGCAGGAGGACACCCAAGAGGTAGACGGGCCCGCTTCAAATGCCTCCAAGAACACGGACTCGTCCGAGGAAGACTTGGGGGCAGACCACCCCCCCCTTATACGGAGCATTTCCATTGATGTCCCCAAATGAGACATCCTCGGGGGGTGACCGTGGGGAGCCTTCCCCTTCCTCCAAGTCCGTGTCTTCCGTGAGAGACTCGGGGGAGTCAATGTGCCTCCTTTTGCACGTATGCTTGCGAGGGACATCCTCTGGGGGGCTGTCAGAGGACTCCTCGCAAGCAGCAACCTGTTCCACTGGAGCAGCTTGGGGCACAGAAGCGGGCTGTCCCAAGGGCCGGATGGTGGAAGCCTGACCCAGTGCAGAGGGAGCGCGGGACGGAGCCAAACAAGTGCCGGGGTCCAGAGACCCTCAACAGGGCCCTCTCCACTACATCAACGCCAAGGGAGCCGACTCGACCAAAGGATCCGACAATCGGCTCCCCTCGGATCCGAAGAGTGGATCGGAGCCGGCGCCAAGCACTCGGATCCGGGACAGTGCGCTCCGACACGGACGGCGCCGGAGCACTGATTCCCCGGATCCGAGGCTCGGATCCAGGCTCCGAGGTCGGATCCAATGCACTCGAGGGCAGGGTCGGATCCGGTACAAAGTACTATCGGCGCCACCCACCCCGGCTGCTCGGCTCCAGCTGCTCCGAGCCCAGGTAGCGGGTCGGAGAAGGAGCAATCGGTTTGAAAAAGGGTGTTGAGCTTCCCCCCAGAGGGGGGGGAGGCAAGAGCACTCCCATCTGCATCTGGGCCTGGATGAACCTTCTCATCATCCGGTCCAGATCAGCATCCGAAAGGCTATACGTAGATCTCGACGAGGCTACCGAGGTACGCCTGGAGTGCCTCCTCGATAGCCTCGACGGAGATCGGGTCTCCTCCTCCTCAGGTCCCGGTGAAAAACACACTGGAGACCGGAGCCGAGAAGGAGGAGACCGAGCCGACAATGGAGCCGACAACAGAGCCAGGGGAGAAGCCCGCTTGGCTGGCGGGGCCGAAACAGAGGTCTCGGCCCGCCGCTTATGGTGCTTCTCCCTCCGGTCCCTTTTCTTAGCATCCCTCTCCTCCGAACCAGAAACGGGAGGTTGAGTCCCAGGAGGAGGAGGGGGCGCCGCAGAAGGAATAACCGTGGGTACGGTTACTCCCGAAGGAGCGGAGGTCGGAGCCGAGTCCGGCGGTAAAAGGCCCGCCAAAACAAGCTTGGACCTCCGCTCCTTCAATGCCCTGGGGTTGAACCCTGCACAAATGGAACATCCAGATGTGAGGTGTTCAACCCCCAGGCATCTAACACACCGAGTGTGGCCATCAGCTGGGGAAAGCTTATGGCCACACTCGGAGCATTTAGAAAAAATAGATTTGGGTTGCTCTGACATCCCAATCTATAACAGTAGTTACTAAAACGAAAGAGTAACTAAAGAACACAAAAACACTCACAGGCCCAACACACACACACTACGCTAACAGCGAGGGGAGGGATATAACTTTTAGATTAAACTCTAAAAAAAGTAAATATACCAAAGGGGAAACCTACACTTTCACACAAAAAAACAATAAAATCTCTTAAATTTTGCAATTTAAACACTGAAAACTAGCACTTAGCTTGAGAGCTTGAGAAACAATCCGGTCACCATGCGCGGCAAACGAGATCTGAGGTCATGAGGGTAGAGCAGGGCATTATGGGTGAGGGGAGGAGCTGAGAGCTTGGATCCATAGCTGGTAAACCATGCCGGTTCGGATCCGATATCAGATCCATAACCCACAGGTTGCAGACAAATGAATCTCCTACTTCAGATCAAAAGTTACATTGTCTTGATGTTCACCGCCAGCTCAGATATTATCTGGACAAGACTAAAATTTTTGGGAAATCTGATCAACTGTTTCTATCCTATGAAGAGAGCAGGAAAGGCCTTCCAGTTTCCAAGGTAACTTTATCTAGATGGCTGTCTTCTGTGATCACTTACATTTATCAGCTCAGAGGCAAAGAATTGATTTCTAAGCCAAAAGCCCATTCTACCAGAGCTCTAGCTACATCTACAGCTTTTCAAGCTAGACTTCCAATAGACACTATTTGTGCAGCAGCCACATGGGCCTCTCCTCATATCTTTGTTTCACATTACAAATTAGACTTGGCCTCCAGAGACAGAGCGAATTTTGGTTCCACCGTTCTCAAGAGTCTGTTCCATTGAGCCACCCAGGATAGAGGTGCTAGGACGCTGTCCCATCCAGCAGAATGAAGGCGAGATTGACAACTTAACATTTAGAAGTTATGTACCTACCATAACGTTCCATGTTAGTTGTCTTCTCTGCTTCTTTCTTACGTCCCTACATCCCCTAGCCTGGACAGACCGGAAGATTATTCATCTTCTATTAAGAGGTTATTCCCTTTTCTAGCTGTTCAACTTCTAGTGTCACTAGATTAGGTTGATCCTTTCTAGAGGGTTATGATGTTATTTAGTATTGTTATTTTTCTTCCTCCTCTTCAGTTGGAAGAAAATATTACTATTTCTTTAGCTACCAAACGAGATCTGGGTAGTCTCCGCCTTGCATCATGGGATATAGGGTTGCCTCGAGCTGGTAAAATTAGCTCTCGAGCTTAGCAAGTGCCGAGTCGGAGCCGAGGATCGGCTCCGAACCCATCCAGCAAGAAAGAAGGCGAGAGAAGACAACTAACATGGAACGTTATGGTAGGTACATAACTTCTAATTTTAGATTAGTATAGGTACCCTTTCTCCCCTCCCATCTCTTTGGCGTTGTGTGTAGGCTTGTAGTAGTTGTTAGTTAGTGTAGTTTGTCTGTGGTGCCCCCCCCCCCCTTTCTAGTCAACTAGTGTGGTGTATGGGTTTGTGTTAAATCTTTAGGAAGAAAGGTTTTGTTTGTTTCTTCTCTTTCTTCTTTGATATGGCTGAAAAGCTTAATGTTAGGTTGTCAATCTCGCCTTCATTCTTGCTGGATGGGTTCGGAGCCGATCCTCGGCTCCGACTCGGCACTTGCTTAGCTTGAGAACTTCTTTTACCAGCTCGAGGCAACCCTATATCCCATGATGCAAGGCGGGACTACCTCAGATCTCGTTTGCCGCTTTGCGAAAGAGGTCTCCTTTTTGCCAGCTGAGGTAAGTTGGAATTTTCAAAAGCTTAGTCAGGGTTTTATCTCTCCCTTGTTCCTTTTTAGAGAGTGTAGTGTTTCTACAGCCCACCCTATTTCCCCATTTAGTTAAAATCTTCTAGTTTTTATAAAAAGTTTAAAGATTTTTTCAGTTAGGCCTAGGCCCCCTTCTTAATCCCTACCTGTGTGTCTGTGTTTGTTGGGATTAAATTGTGATTGTTTGGGGGTGTGTGTGAGTATTATTTCTTCTTGGACTATGTCTAAGGAAGGCAAGGTCTCAGGCTTCAAGAAGTGTGACTCGTGTTGTCAGAAAATGTCTCTGACAGACGGTCACACTTCTTGTGTTTACTGCCTGGGGCCTTTGCACCTGCAGGACTCCTGTGCTTTGTGTCATTCTTTTAGCCAGAGAGTCCTGCAGGAAAGGAGGAATAAACTGATCCTCCGTGGCTTACTAAAGCCAGAAGGTTCACCCACTAAAACTGGGTCTAGTAAACCTTCTAAGCCACCGAAGGTTCAGGCTACAGCTTCTAAGCCTTCTCCGGTGGCTCCGACTCCTTCGGAGTCGAGATCGGCTCCGGCCAGAGCCGATCTTTCTTCTTCTAAAGTAGTAGTGTCGGTTCCTATCGGTTCCGACACCCAATCTACTGTTGCCTTGTCGGCTCCGGCTGGAGCCGACATATTATCCAGTATCGGAGCCGAGAAGCCTTCGGCTCCATCTGGAACTCCGGGGACATCGGCTCCGATGACTTCGTCCAGGAAGAGGTCTCGGTCCCCTTCGTTGGAGAGTATCCACTCGGCTCCGGGGTCTCCTCTTTTGTCGGAGCGGAGTCATCGGAGCCGATCTTCGAGATCTTCCAGGCTGTCTGACCACGATTTAGAGAGGGTGGTAAGCAGGCTGTTGAAGTCGCAGGCACTAGCCCAAATGCTCCATAGCCCGTCTCAGCAGACTTCAGCTATTGCTTTACCCCTTGAACTTCCTCCTCCGACTCCCCTCCAGAGTTCGGAGCCGGAGCTTCTCGGGACAGCGACCGTGTTGGCGCCAGAACCGATACATCCCTCTTCGGCTCCGTCGTCTTCGGCTCCGATCTCTTCCATGAGACCTTCCTTGGAGGGATCCGGTCGTCGAGTTTCCCTTGTCGGCTCCGAGGGGGCTAGTGGCATCGGACCCTTGTCCGACCCCGCTCTCCCTCTCGGGGCTTCGGCTTTGGTAAGCTCGGCACCGACATCGGCCTCGGAGCCTTCCCTCTCAGTGGAGCCGGGAGTTCCTATTTCCTCGGAACGGGAATATTCCGGCCTCCCGGGGAGGGGAGCCTTTGAGGTGATGAGGAGTGTCCTGGCACCTGAGCCAGGTCAACGGTCCATCCCATTAGCTCCTCCCTCTTCGGTGCCTGTAGACGCCTCTTGCCAGCCTCTTGCTCCCAGGCCCAGGGATCCATCGCCCCAGGTGTCCCCATTGGGAATATCTTCCTCTTCCGAGGTTTCTCCTGATCCTGCAGGGGAACCTCCTCGGAAAAGGACGTGTAAGAGGAAACACACAGACTCCCCTGAGTCTACAACATCTGATACCGACTTAGATGAGTCGGAGCGTTCCCCACGGTCCCCCTCTGAGGATGTCTCCTTTTCAGACATCCTTGAGCTCCTCAAACAGAGGGGGAATTGGCCCTCCATTGACCCCTCCGAAGATGAGTCGGTATACCTGGAGGCTTTTGGATCCCGACCCTCCACCTCCTGGGTGTCTCCGCCTTTCGACCCACTTATGCAGGTAGTGGCTCGGAAGGCGTGGGCAGCTCCGGATTCTGTGGAACCGGTTCCCAGGAGACCATCCAAATTTATCACGGCCCCTCCAGATAAGCAGTTTCTTTCCAAGGGCGTCTCTGTGGATGCTATGGTGGTGGCGGCGGCCACCAAGAAGGAACTTGCGGATCCTTCAGTACCTGTCCATCCCCCTAACAAAGATTCTAGGACCATGGACAGGTATGGAAAGCGGATGTTTTCTTCAGCGACCTTTGCTATGCGTTCGCTGAACTACCTTTGTCACTTCACCAGGCTTCAAAGAGATATTCTCAAGGAATTAGGTGACGTGGTCCAGGATTCTTCTGCTGCTGGGCCTCAAGAAAAGATTGCCTCACAGCTAGCAATCCTGAATTCCTTAACTAACTCCTCCATGCGGCTCATATCCTATGCAGCCGATGGGGCGAGCAGGGCCGCAGGCACAGGAGTGGCTCTTGGACGTCAAGCCTGGATGCGGCTTTGTAATTTTGCGGACCCCTTTAAGGCGTCCTTCACCAATACCCCCTTTGACGGTTCGGCTTTGTTCGGACCTCAGGTGAAGGAAACCTTGACCAGGTGTGAGGAGGACGGCAAAACTCTTTCTGCCGTTGGAGTCCATTTTTCCACCCCTTCTAGACCCTACCCCAGGGGTCAGAAGGGAGGAAAGATGTGGTTCCGCAAAGCCCAAGGAGCAGCGCCGGACACACGTGGGCAGTTTACCCCCAGAGGCAGAGGGAGTAACAATAATAAACGCCGCCCTAGGGGCAGAGGGGGTCCTCAGAACCAGGGCAACAGGGAGTCTCTTCCTGAGAAGCCCTTTCAGCATCGCTGAGGTGTTGCCCGACTGTCCACCCTTGGAGGCAGTCGGGGGAAGGATTTCGCTGTACCCACTAGCCTGGCGTTCCCTTTCACAAGATATGTGGGTACAGTCGATAATATCCGAGGGTTACAAAATCCCCTTCGAAAGGTATCCCGTACCTCACCAATCCCTTCCAGACATCTCACCCGGTCAAAGGGATTTGGCAGAACAGGAGGTTACAAAGCTCCTACAAAAAAGAGCCATCCAGACTGTTCCAGCAGACCAAGTAGGATCCGGCGTCAACTCCAGATTCTTTTTGGTCCCCAAAAGGACGGGAGATTGGAGACCTATACTAGACCTAAGCAATCTAAACAGATTTGTCAAGAAGGCAAGATTCCGGATGGTCACGCTTCAGTCCATTTTGCCCTTTCTGGGCAAGGACAACTGGATGTGCTCGATAGACCTTCAGGACGCGTACTATCACATAAAGATCCACAGGCGCTCCAGGAGGTTTCTCCGCTTTTGGCTAGGGACCAGTCATTATCAATTCAGAGCCCTGCCCTTTGGCCTCACTTCAGCCCCCAGAGTGTTTACCAAATGCATGGCAGTGGTCGCAGCTCACCTGAGACGTCAAGGATTCCAGGTGTTTCCTTATTTGGACGACTGGCTCCTCTCCGCCACCACCAGGCATCAGCTTCTTCAGACCAGAGACTACACTCTGCAGCTTTGCAAAAGTTTGGGAATTTCAGTGAATTTCGAAAAATCTTCTCTGCGGCCTTGCCAATCTATCACCTTTATAGGCGCAGAATTAAACACCGTCAAGTTGTCAGCCAGACTAACACATCAGAGAATTCTGGACATCCAAAAATTCGTTCGGATATTATTGCAGAGCAGCAAAGCCAAAGCCAGATTGATTCTGAAAGTTCTAGGTCTTATGGCTGCGGCCATTGTTCTTCTACCACTGGCTCGCTTCCACATCGTCTGCTGCAGTGGATGTTATTCACTCAGTGGTCGCTCCACAGTCTTCCGATGAAACACGAAATCTTAGTCACACAATCGTGCAGAGCTCATCTGAACTGGTGGATATCTTCCCTCTCCTTCACCAGGGCCGACCATTTGTTCCCCTCCTCCGGTTGCCACAGTCACTACAGATGCATCTCTGAGCGGGTGGGGGCATTATCAGGGCAGGATGGTCCACGGACGTGGCAACCCATAGAATACCATCTGCACATAAATGTCCTGGAGATGAGAGCGGTGCTTTTAACGTTGCAAGCCCTCAACGACTTTCTTCCCGCGGGGACTATTGCAGTACAAACGGACAACATGTCCGTGGTCTGGTACATCAACAAGCAGGGCGGGACCAGGTCCTATCCGTTGTGTCGAGAAGCTCTCAGACTTTGGCAATGGGCAATCTCCTCTCATCGGTTTCTGATAGCAACGCACATCCCCGGCAGGTCCAACCTCTTGGCGGACAGGCTGAGCAGAGCCATTCTCATGCCTCACGAGTGGTCTCTCAATCAATCTATTGTGGACCAGATTTTTCTGAAGTGGGGCACACCTTGTTGCGATCTTTTTGCTACTCCCCAAAACAACAAGTGCCCTGACTTTTTCACCCTCTTTCCCCTTCCAGGCCAACCCCTGAGAGACTCTCTAACCCAGGATTGGCCCAAGGGACTTCTTTACGCTTTTCCTCCCTTTCCCTTGATTCCACAAGTCATTCAGAAAGCCACCGTTTTGAGGGCCAAGTTGATTCTCATTGCCCCTTACTGGCCTCGACAAATTTGGTTCCCGACTCTGCATCGTCACCTCCTGGTGCGGCCTTGGCATCTGGACCCAGTTCCGGATCTTTTGATCCACCAGTCGGGTCAACAGCACCGGGCCATTCATTCTCTCAACCTCACTGCTTGGTTGCTCCACTTCCTTCCCTAGCCAGGCTTCCTATGATCTCTGATCCTGTCAGAGATATTTTAGTAGCTTCTTTGAAGTCGTCCACCAGAACTGTGTATGCTAGCAAGTGGCGACGTTTTTTCCATTTGGGCAAACTCCAGGCACATTGATCCCTTTACTGCTCCTGTGCATTCTGTTTTAGATTTCCTGGCTGAAGTTTTTCAGTCAGGATCCTCTTCATCAACAGTCAAAGTTCAACTGGCGGCTATTTCCAAATATCATGTTGGATTACAAGATCATAACATTATGTCACATAGGCTATGCAAAGCCTTTCTGAGAGGAGTTTTTCTTCTGAAGCCGCCAATAAAACATCCTCCTCCACAATGGGATCTGAATTTAATGTTAGCATCCTTGATTTTACCACCCTTCGAACCGTCTGCCTCATGTTCCTTGAAGTTATTGACCTGGAAAACTATATTCTTACTGGCTGTCACTTCAGCAAGAAGGGTTTCCGAAATTCAAGCTCTCTGCATCCGTTCCCCTTACTTGGTTTTTCACAAGGACAGGGTATCCTTAAGAACGAACCCGTCCTTTCTCCCCAAAGTTGTTTCTCAAACTAATATTAATCAATCCATCGATCTACCAGTCTTTTTCCCAAATTATTCTGACAGAGCTGAACAAAAGCTTCATTTTTTGGATGTCCATCGTCAGCTCAGGTACTATTTGCATAGAACTAAACAATTCAGGAAATCGGACCAATTATTTGTCTCCTATGCAGAAAACAGGAAAGGTCTCCCAGTTTCTAAAGTGACCTTATCCAGATGGTTGTCTTCCACCATTTCTTATGTGTATTCACTCAGAGGCAAGCAACTACCTTCTAAACCGAAAGCACACTCAACCAGGAGTCTATCCACTTCTGCAGCCTTTCAGGATAGACTACCCATTGATACCATTTGTGCAGCAGCTACTTGGGCCACTCCTCATACCTTTGTCTCTCATTACAAGTTAGATTTGGCCTCCAGAGACAGGGCCAGTTTTGGTTCCACAGTTCTCAAGAGTCTGTTCCATTGAGCCACCCGGGATACAGGTGCTAGGGACGCGGTCCCATCCAGCAAGAATGAAGGCGAGATTGACAACTTAACATTTAGAAGTTATGTACCTACCATAACGTTCCATGTTAGTTGTCTTCTCTCGCCTTCTTTCTTGCGTCCCCCCTCCTTCCCCCTGGCCTGGACAGATCTTGAAGAGTTTCCTCTTCTCAGGTTGTTCCCTCCTGAGTCTTCAATAGAAGAGTCCTTTGTTAGGAATTTTTGTGTTCCTAGTTCTACTAGGTTAGTCCTTAGCAGGGTATGTTAGCTACCAAACGAGATCTGAGGTAGTCCCGCCTTGCATCATGGGATATAGGGTTGCCTCGAGCTGGTAAAAGGAGTTCTCAAGCTAAGCAAGTGCCGAGTCGGAGCCGAGGATCGGCTCTGAACCCATCCAGCAAGAAAGAAGGCGAGAGAAGACAACTAACATGGAACGTTATGGTAGGTACATAACTTCTAATTTTTAAGCGATGCACAGAGTGTGGCCATAAGCTCTCCCCAGCGGATGGCCACACTCTGTATGTATTGTGTTTAGGTGTGGCCCACCTCAATGTTGACTGTTGCATTTGTGTGGGGTTCAACCTCCGAGCTTTGAAGGACAGAAAGGCCAAGTTGGCCCTCAACATCTTCCTGCCACTGACCCTCCCTCCTTGTCCTCGGCTTCAGTCACTGCGGCTGCTGTGACTGCCTCTCCTGCTTCTTTGCCTCTGGCCTCCCCTCCCTCCCAGGCTGGGACTCAAACTCCCACTTCTAAGCCTGTGGTAGCAAAGCAGAGGAGGGGTAGAGAGCGGGAGAGAGAGTCGAGGACAAAAGAGAAGAGGAACAGGCCTCTGGACCTTTCGTCACCAAGCAAGTCTGCTGGGATCTGTGACTCCCCTTGGCTCTGGTCTCTGAGATTCTCTCCGGAGCCAGAGGAGGTACACCCAGTCTCTTGGGCCTCAGCTCCCTGACTGGTCCAGGTCAGAGTCTGTGGCCTCATCTCGGTCGACCCGTTCCCTCTCGGACATGGATCTGGATAAGATGATGAGGCGCTTTATCCGTACACTGATCCAGATGGGGGTCTTGCCAGTTCGCTTCCCTTTTTTCAGCCTATTACTCCTTCCCCAATCCGACTTTCAGCTTTGGAGTTCTCGGATCCGAGGTTGGCCTTGGTCGGGGCATTGGCGCTGATCGTCCTCGATGCCGGCAGCTGCCTGGAGCATCTCAGATCCGACCAGTTTGGATCTGAGCCGCTCTCGGAGCCGGAGCCTGGGGGTCAGATCTGAGGGAGTGGAACCTTTAGCATCGGCTCCGACGTTGTCGGTCTAGGTTCCCTCTCTCGGACCCGGGGAGACTGGCCTCCTTATTGGCTTCACAGGAGGTCCCCTCTCCTTCAGCATTCATTGTGGTAGAATGGGTCATCTCTGTCAGATCAAGGCCCCTGATAGCCCCCTCGGGCTCCACCCAGACCCCCTTGGCTCTGTCTACAGTCCTCTTGTCTTACCAGAGGGACAGCCCATACCCAAAGGGCCGCAGACGGTTCCCCCATAGGAACAAATGGCTTGCGAGCACTCCCCAGAAAGCCCCACGGGAGATGTACCTTGCAAGCATACATGTAAGAGGAGGCACTTGGACTCCCCTGAGTCCCTAACTGAGGACACAGACTTAGATGAGAGGGAGAGCTCCCCAAGGTCACCTTTTGACAATGTCTCCTTTGGAGATATCAGTGAGATCCTGCGCCAGCGGGGAAGTTGGTTTACCCCCAAGCCCTCCTCTGATGAGTCTGTGTTTCTGGAGGCCTTCGGCACGGGCCCGTCTGTGTCTTGTGTGCCCCCCCTCACGGATCCTTTAGTGGATTTGATCACCTCGCGGGCATGGAAGGAACCTGATACTGTGGAGCCAATCCCCAAGCACCCCAATAAGGTTTTGAGTCCCCCTATAGACAGGTCTTCCTGGAATAAGGGCTCCCCAGTGGATGCCATGGTGGTAGCAGCAGCCACAAAGAGGGAATTATCTCAGGAAAGTTCTTCAGTCCACCCTCCTGACCGAGAGTCCCGGATGATGGACCGGCTAGGGAAGTGGGTGTATGCTTCAGCTACCCTTTCAATAAGGGTGCTGAACTTCTTGGCCCATGTCACGAGACTCCAACGTGACCTGGTGAAGGAGCTGGAGGAGTCTCCACCCCAAGTCCATATTGCAAGAGGACAAGGCTTTGTTCTCCACGAAAATGGCCACTTTGAGAGCAGTATCGAATACGTCCATGTGACTCCTCTCCCATGTAACGGAAGGAGCGGCTAAGGCGGCTGGGTCCAGCATGTCCATGAGGCGTAATGCCTGGCTCAGGTTTTGCCAATTTATCAAACCCTTTAAGGCATCCTTTGCCAATGCCCCTTATGACGGCTCGACTCTGTTCGGTAAGACCGTCAAGGAGACACTAGTCCAGAGTGAGAAGGACGGGAAGACACTTTCTGCCGTCGGGATCCGCTTCTCTAACCCTTAAAGTTCCTTTTCCTGGAACCAGAGAGGCCAAAAGAAGATGTGGTTCCGGAAGTCTCCATATTCCCCGGACACTCAGGGCTCTTCTTCCCCCAGAGGCAGAGCGGGATAGAATAGACGCCAGCCCAGAGGCCAAGGGGGTCCGCGAAACTTCAGGTCTCAAGAATCTTTCTCGGACAGACCCGGGCAGCAACCCTGAGGGGTTGCTGGACTGCTCTACTCTGGAGGCAGTCGGGGGACTTTTGTCCTTGCACCCAGCGGCATGGGTGTCCATAACAACAGACCGCTGGGTGCTGCAAATCATATCCGGAGGATATTCTATCCCCTTCGTGGGTTCTCCAACACCACCCAAACTCCTCCCGGACGTTCCACCCACGCAAATGGAGGCAGCAGCACAGGAAATTTCCAAGCTGCTAGGAAAACGAGCCATCGAAACCATCCCCCCACATCAGTCCAGATCGGGCATCTTCTCCACGTTCTTTTTGGTGCCAAAGAAAATGGGGGACTTAAGGCCCATTCTGGACCTCTGTACCCTGAACCTGTCAGTGGCCAAAGAAAAGTTTCAGATGGTCACACTACAGTCCATCATGCCGTACCTGCAAGAGAGCGACTGGATGTGCTCATTAGATCTCCAGGATGCTTACTATCAAATAAAAATGCACAGAAGCTCCAGGAGATTCCTCCGCTTCTGGCTAGGGGCCAATCATTAACAATTTCAAGCCCTACCCTTTGGTCTCACCACAGCCCCCAGGGTGTTTACCAATGTGATGGTGGTGGTAGCGGCTCACCTGAGGCTTCAGAGGATTCAGGTTTATCTGTACCCGGACGATTGGCTCTTCACTGCTCCCACCAGGCATCTACTTTCCCAAACCAGGGACTACTTCATGACACTTGCCCTGAGTTTGGGTATCACAATCAATACATCCAAATCTCTACTAGAGCCTGTACAGGTGACAGACTACATTGGTGCCGGGATAGACACACTCCAGGGCAAAGTGTTCCTGACCTCAGAGAGAGTTCAAAACCTCAGGATGCATGCCTCCCTAATTTACCATTCTCATCTCCCGACAGCGGAATCTGTATTGAGGGCCCTAGGCTCGATGGCGGCGGCCATAACTCTCCTTCCATGTGCCCGACTACACATGCGGATTCTTCAGTGGACTTTGGCGGTTTAGTGGTCCCTGTTGGATTTACCACTAACTTATCCTATCCACCTAAGTCAAGTGTGTTGGTCGTCCCTCATATAGTGGATGAGCTCTCCGGACATTTTGGAGGGACGACCCTTCGTTCCAGTCTTGGCCCAAGCCACAGTGCCACGGATACCTCCCAACTCGGGTGGGGGGGGGCATTGTTCAGGCAGGACAGTCCAAGACCTGTGGTCCCCCATAGAGACCAGTTTGCATATCAGTGTCCTAGAGATGAGGGTGGTCCTTTTAGCGTTGCAGGCCCTTCGTGCCTTTCTTCCTCTGGGGACGATTGGTATTCAGTCAGACAACATGTCGGTAGTCTGGTATATCAACAAACAGGGAGGGAGCAGATCTTATCCCCTTTGTCGCAAGGCCATGAGAGTGGGAATGGGTGATCTCCACCAGTCCCTTCTTATTGCAATGCACATTCCGGGATGGTCCATCATTCTTGCAGACAGGCTAAGTCGGACCATTCTGATGCCTTACGAGTGGTCTCTGAATCTGTCCATAGCGGAACAGATCTTCAGCGATTGGGGTCAGCCTTGCTGCAATCTCTTCACATCTCCTTCCAACGTGAAGTGCAGCAGGTTTTTCACTTTGAACCCCCCGCTGGGGGAGTCTCCCATAGACGTTCTAGTTCATGCTTGGCCTCCCGGTCTTCTGTATACTTACTCACCAATCCCTCTCATCCTGAGGTTTCTGCAGATTGTCGACTGGGGGGTAAGGTGATCCTCATTGCCCCATTCTGGACTCACCAGGGATGGTTTCCCTTCCTTTGGTCTCACCTTTTGGCTCTACCTTGGATCCTAGATCCTTTTCAGAATCTGATCTCACACCCATCAGGGATGCCTCATCCAAATCTGGACAGCCTGAAGCTCATGGCTTGGCTGCTCCAGTTCCCGTGATTGCTAGGACTGCCGGACTTTCCTCCTCAGTTAAGTCTGTTTTGGTAGCTGCTCATAAATCTTCAAGCAGAAAGGTCTATCGCAGCAAGTGGAAAGGTTTTTCCTTCTGGGCCTCTCAGAGGAGTTTTGATCTGTTCACGGCTCCTAATTCCGCTATTCTTGATTTCCTAGCTGATATTTTCCAGCACGGAGCTAGTTCTTCTACTGTCAAAGTTCAATTGGTTGCCATTTCTCATTTTCATATGGGCGAGAATTCTGCATCCTTGGCATCTTCTAGGCTGTGTAAAGCCTTCATCAAAGGCACGTTTTTGCTACGGCCCCCGGTTAAAGATCATGTTCCCCCGTGGGAGCTTACTATGGTCCTCCAAGCTCTGGTCGCCCCACCTGCCGCTACTGTTGATCTAAAATTTATATCGTGGAAAACAGCTTTTCTCATCGCTATTACCTCTGCTAGGAGGGTTTCGGAATTACAGGCCTTGCCCATAAAATTCCTATAAATAACTTTTCATAAAGATAGACTTTTCCTTTGAACCAATCCATCATTTCTTCCTAAGGTAGCATCACCAGTCAGTATCAATCAGACGATAAATTTGCCTGTGCTCTTTCCCAGTTTTACCAACAAAATGGAACACAAACTGCACATGTTGGATGTTCACATACAGTTATGATTCTATTTACACAGGACAAAAATTTTCACAAATCTGATCAATTGTTTGTTTCGTTCTATAGAAACCTATTTCCAAGGTCATGATAGCTAGATGGATTTCTTCATGCATCCTGCAGTCTACAAGGACAAAGGCATGTCTCCTTCAGGTCAGGTTAAAGCTCATTCCACTGGGTCCATGGCTACATCTGCAGCTTTCTGGTCTAGGGTGTCTTTGGATGACATTTGCTCTGCAGCTACTTGGTCCTCATCTCATACGTTTGTCTCCCATTATAAATTGGATTTGACATCTAGAAGAAGAGCATCCTTTGGCTCTGCAGTGTTCCGGAATATCCTTCCATGAGGGTCACCCAGGTGTTTAGTAGCTGGGGACTCTGTCCCACAAGTTGAAGATAAAATGAAGTAAACTACTTCAGATAAGGAAGTTATGTACTCACCATAACGTTCCATCTGAGTAGTTGTACTTCATTTGTCTTCAACCATCCCTCCCTCCTTCCCCTGGACCTTTGGCGCATGTTCAGTCTGCGGGCTGTAAGTATAGATCACAAGTATGTTATCAGGTCGAGTTATAAGAGTAAGTTTGGCAAACTCGATCTGGGGATAGAAGGCAAGGGGGGTGTATTATGGGTAAGTGGAGGAGTCTGGAGCTCGCAGCTGATGCTAGTAATCTTTGCCGGCTTGGATCCGATACGGATCCGTATTCCCACAGGTTGAAGACAAATGAAGTACAGCTACTCAGATGGAACATTATGGTGAGTATATAACTTCTTTTTCTGCCTTGTTTGTTGATGTAACACACCACAGACATATTGTCTGTTTGTATTGCAGCCGTACCTATTAGAAAAGAGTTCTGGAATGCTTGCAATGCCAGAAACACCGCCCTCATCTCTATGACACTGATGTGCAAGTGGTATTCGTGTTTTTGCCAAGTCCCTTGGACTGTCTGTCCCAGATAATGCCCCCTCCAACCTATCTGGGAATAGTCTGTGGTCACTGTAGGTATGTGTTGGGGGAGAATAAATGGTCTGTCTATCATTACCTGCATAGACTGAAGCCACCATCATAGGTCACTCTTGCAGGTGTTCGTAATGAGAGCCTTGTGTGACATGGACAACTCATGCATGGACCACTCAGCAAAGTGTAACCACTGTAATATTCTCATGTGTAGACGCACCATTGGGACTAATGCTATTGCTGCTGCCATTGAACCCAGAACCTTGAGGACAAATTTTGCTTGCACTTTTTTCTTCCTGAGCAATATTGACACCTGATGGTGTAATGTCTGAATTCTTTTGTGAGGCAGTTTTTCAACCATGTCTTTTGTGTATATGTTTGCCTCTATAAAGGTAATATGCTGTGATGGCAACAAGGTAGATTTTTCCAAATTTATGGTAATCCCCAGCTCTGAGCAGAGATGAATGGTGGTGTCCCTTGCCCTGGTTAGTAGATGCTCGGTGGTGGCAGTCAGGAGGGCAGTGGTCTAAGTATGGAAATACCCAGAATCCTAGACGCCTCAGGTGAGCCATAACTACAACCGATCCTCAGTTCCGAACCCAACCATCAAGAATGAAGGCGAGATTATGGACAATAAACATTGAATGTTATGGCAAGTCCTTAACTTCTTTTTAGTTCCCTTAATATTATCTCTTTGTATGTACTCTTACTGCATTCTCAGTTAATTTTTAAGCACATTGCCATTGCCCACAACATCCAAAATGTAGGTGTTAGCTGCAGTTTCCTAACTGCACATGATCTTAGCATTCAGGATGCCACAGGCCAACTTGAACTTCAGAATCACCTATTTGGATGTATGTGTTAATCCTCAAGTATCCATGGGCAGAAAAATAAAGACTTTTTTCCAACTACATACGGGGAGGCCATGCATTAACAGTAAGGAAGTGACCATGATAGCACACAACCTATAAACATACTGGCATATGTGCAGGAAGCACCTACTGAACATGTGGATTAAAGTTATTGTTTGTGTCTTTCGGCTTTTCCCGGTTAGGGGTATGCCACAGCGGAACTCTGGTCCGCTAATGATTGGCAGTAGATTTTTATGTACTGGCTTGCCGGGCCTAACGCACAACCTTCAATGAAGGAACGCCCATTCACGCAAGTCGCTACACAGAAGACGCTCTAACTGAGAATCGAACGGGCAACGTCTAACTGTGAGGCGACAACGCTACCGCAGCACCACCACCGCAGTATGTGGATTAAAGTTATTGATTATTAAAAAGCATCAGTGACCTAATTTAAAACCTGTCAAGTTTGTAGAAATGGAACATGAAAGCAAAAAGTATGTTCAAGGATAGCTAGCCATTTACACTTGATATTTAAATGAAACTGCTAAATGTTTCAATTCTGTTTCTCTAAGAATTCGGAATAAATATGCTGCACTTTGTAAAAAATATATCAGCTCTAGTCATCCATCCTAGGTCTTAACTAGCACTAAAACGTTGATGTCCAGCAGGGATTACCTGTGAAATATTTACCAGAAAAACCTCAATGAAAAAGACAATTAAAAAATTCATAACTGCATCCAATCAAGTAAAAAGAGCAGTCATAATTAGTAAAAAAAAAAAAATTCTGCTCACATCAGCAAAAACAAGTCAGTAACTCTAAAAATATTTTGGATGATAGTCAGCCTGCTTCTCCATCTTGGTCATTCTCAAACTCTATCACCCTATTTTGATCTTGATGACAGTATAGTAGCCATTTCTTATGCTTCACTTCCATGATTGTGTGTATAATCTCTTTGGCAACAGTACTACTGGGCAGCCAGCTCTGGTGGCATAGACGGACAAAGCCCTGACTGTTGCTCAGGTGATCCAGAATGGGTCATTGATGCAAAGTCTAAAGGAGTTGTCAGTGATGGATGGTTGCATCTGTGCAGGCAGACCCCTTTTTGGGAATGTATTACCTTGTTAAACCTATGGAGATGTTTCTTTCTTTTTTACTGAATTTGCATAGATCCCTACGATTGATCCTGAGCTGAATGAAATAAGGATTCAGCTGTTTCTCTCACACCAGCCCTATTCTAACTTCAGTGATAGGGGAGATTAGATGGTGTGTATAAGTGAAGGCCACTGCACTTACTCTGTGTTGGGAAGACTACCTGTTGTATAGTCTTTTTCCCTCTAGAGCTTCTGTCAGGTAGGATCTCTCAGGAATCTGTTTCCTGGCTATGATCCATATATCATACATCTGTCATATTTTTTCATGTGCTCAACAGAGGTGGCATCTGCCCAGACAGAAAACAGTAGTCTGCATCTTCCTGTCATCATATTGTCTGACTTCTTCTGCAGGTAATCTCAGGCCTCCTGTCTCCACTTCTGTCCTAAACAGAAGAATCCAACTACACTCAGTAGTTAGACAAAGCTTACTAAATGGTGGCATGTATAGTTGTATCTTTGTTTAATTCAGGCCAATCACATGCTAGTTTGCTTATGCTGTTATTACTACCTGGCCCTTTTGGGGATCAGATTCATATATGGTTTATTTCTATCTCTGTGGGAAAGTGGTCTATTCTTCCCCTGGGCTCCTTGCTTACTTAGTGCTCACTTCCCTTTTCACTTCACACAATCTTATTCCTTTTGGCTTCCAGGGACATAACTATTCTGTTAGGAAATAAGTTCTGTTACTGCCTTCTCGCGATATCTGCTTTATAATTTGAGATTTATAACACTTGATATTTTGGCCTACTGCTTCCATTCAGAGGCCTTGGTACATAGTTTTTTTCTCTGGTAACTTTTTTCTTCATTGGATATTCAAGAGATTGTCTGCTGGGAGTGCCTGCTTTGACTCCTCATATCCTTTTATCTAAGTATGCTTTAAGTCTCGTTTTCTTGAGGTCATATTCTGCTGTGCCTCTGTGAGTTAGCCCCCTTGGGAATAACAACTGATTAATCCTTTTCATTGCATACAGTATCCACCCCATCAGTACTATCCTAAACATAGTAGTTAATGTTTTTTTTTCAGCAGGTGTCTCCCATATATTCTTCTACAATACAGAGGACTTCTAGTGACTCTAGAATTTTGTAACATATCCTTTTTTGTCTTCCATTTGACTAGGCACAATAGTCTTTATCAGTATTTTTATGGAGATTTTTCCAGAGTACTATTTAAAAGTATTTTAGGCCTCACAGTTATTGGCTAACCCTTGCTCCCGTTCTACCCAGGCATCAAAGGGAGGAGGGTTAGGGGTTATCCATCTTTCCTTTGTAAGTGGCTATGTTCACAACCTTTCCCTGCTTTAAGGGCAAGCTTTCCAAACATCCACATCCTGTGGGTACTATCATGCTGTGTTTTTCTGTGTATCATCCAGTAGGCCAGAGATGATACTCTGTATAGCAGCTGAGGTGTCAGAAAGTTAACTACTGTTATTATATCTTGAAGATAAAGGTAATTTGAAGGGCTGTCACTCTCTCGTTGTTTTTCCTTGGTTAACGATTTGATCCCTTTGGCGCAGAGTTTTAATCAGTCATGACATTTCTAGAAAATTTTGAGATTATGCTATACCTTACTGCCTTTCAACAGACACAGATGTGCACAGTATAGTAAACAACAGCTTGAGATTAAGAGATTTACCCTTTCCGTTGTCATTCATAGGTCATAGGTGGGCGCTATTTCTGTTAGGCTGTGGTCTATGGATTATCAGATGCATTTTACTTTGTTGTTTGGTAGTTTAATTGATTCTCCTCAGTATTATAACTTTATTCCCCACTGAGCCCCAGGCTGACACTATAGTATTCACGCTACTGGATTATCCGTTGTCTTGGTTCACAGATTTCTCTTTATTCTAAGAATTCTGTTACCAATATTGGACCCCCCATCCACCCCCACCTCCTTTTTTTTTTTTTTTTTTTTTTTTTTTTTTTGCTTATATGGATTTTTCTATACTAGTTCTGTAGATGAAGGCAGTCCCTAGCTGAACTAATTCCTCAGGCTCCTAACATTTTGTAGTCTATTCCTTTGGATGAAACAGGAGTCATTGACTCCATTGGCCAAGTCATGTTTCATTGAGAGTTGTAGTAGTGCATTGACAGTGTATCAGTGAGATTATAGAACAATGGCGCTGGGAAGTGTCTCGTTTTTCCCAATGTTGTGCAATCTCAGAATCGGTATGTATATTTTAGTGGAGGTGTGGGGGGATGCAAACCCCCCACACATAGGTTGCAGGTGAGCTTACCACTGTAAAAATTGAATAAAAAACAAAGTAGTGAACTAGTCCCCCAGACACACTCTAACGGTATTCCAAGAATGATCGAAGGAAACAGTGGAACAATAAAATCCTTTTATTAAGCTATAAAAACACTGATAAAATAACGTATTAAACTTCATCAGATGCCATGTTCTTTAAATCACTTCCTTATATACTCAAATAGTTCAAATTCATTGGAAGAAAAAAGTGCAAATCAATCAATAAACCCACCACCATAGCCTGCCTAAAAGGTACCACATACACAATAAAACCCAAAGAATTGTACATGTGTGTGCTTTCCAATGGAAAAAGCTTAATTAAAATAAAATACTGAATGAGCATTACTAAAAACTTATGTATAAAATATACTGACTATAAAGTGCTAAAGTTTTTTTCTCTCCAATGCTTTTAACCTTAGCACTGGGGTGATGGAGCTACCCTCATTTATCCCCGGCCAACTGTCAGCCTGCAAATAGATTTGCCATCTAAGTTCCTTAGACTCTAAAAGTAGCCCCCATGGTTTTTTGTCATTAGTTTCAACTTGATCAATGACTAAAAATCTAAATCGATTCTCTAAGTTCTCACAAACACTGTTGACTAAATTTCCTCTCCGTTTTACCTATGTAAAAGGCTGGGCATGAGTCACACGATGCTAAGTAAATCACTGCTTTTCAATTGCAGTTATATTTTCCCTTTATATGGTATGTAAAATTTTGTACCATAAAGTTGTTTGTTACTTGTATTTTATGGCACCATGCACATGCCCCTCACTTAAACATACCATGCATACTATGACTATTCATGAACTGTTTTTCCTTAAGTATGGCTTTCAAATTCATTCCCTTTCTATAGGTAATAACGGGTCTTTTACCTATTTGTTTTCTAATGTTAGAGTAATCTAGAAAGCATCATGTGACTCATGCCCAGCCTTTTACATAGGTTAAACGGAGAGGAAATTTAGTCAATGGATTTATGAACATGATTATGCCATACAAAAACACAACTTAAATAATGCCTTAGCTAAACATGTTTGTGACAACTTAGAACATCGGTTTAGATTTTTAGTTATTGATCAAGTTGAAACTAATGACAAAAATCCATGGGGGCTACTTTTAGAATCTAAGGAACTGAGATAAAAAATCTGTTTGCAGGATGACAGTTGGCCAAGGATAAATGAGCATAGCTCCATCACCCCAGTGCTAAGGCTAAAAGCACTGGAGAGAAAAAAACTTTAGCACTTTATAGTCAGTATATTTTATAAACAAGTTTTTACTAGTGCTCATTCAGTATTTTATTTTAATTAAGCTTTTTCCATTGGAAAGCACACACATATACAATTCTTTGGGTTTTATTGTGTATGTGGTACCTTTTAGGCAGGCTATGGTGGTGGGTTTATTGATTGATTTGCACTTTTTTAATCCAATGAATTTGAACTATTTGAGTATATAAGGAAGTGATGTAAAGAACACGGTGTCTGATGAAGTTCAATACTTTATTAAATGAAAGCGCTTACCAGTTATTTTATCAGTGTTTTTATCGCTTAATAAAATGATTTTATTGTTCCACTGCTTCCTTTGATCATTCTTGGAATACCGTTGGAGTGTGTCTAGGAGACACACTTCGTTTTTTTCAGTTTTTGTGTTTGTTTTCACTTTTACCACTCTAAAAATGCTTGTTTTTATGTTGTTTTCAATGATACATGATATCTTGTCATGATAATAGATGCTGTAGATTCGATACCTCACCTTGGATAAGGCAGTTTTTTGGTGGGAGCTTGACAGCTGTCTTTTTCTCGACTATTCACGCCCATATAGATTCACGTCTCTGAGGCTGTTTTTTTTTTAACTCACACTGTACATGTAGGAATACTATTTATACCTCTTGTATTCACACTGTTGACTGTATAAGATATTGCTGATCTTGGTTTTGGATGCTATTACATTCTTGAATGAGAATTAGTTTCAGTTTCTGTTCTGTTTGTGAAAATTAATAGGTCAGATACTTTTTCTTCTGGACCTTCTTGGAGATACTGGCTGACAGGTAGACTTTATTGGCAACTTCCCAGCATATTTGTTTTGGACTCGGTATCCTAATAGTATGGGAGGAAAAAAAATTCAACTTACCATGATAGATGTGTAGGATTAGGTCCATCTTCGTATATGATATTTCCCTCCATCCTCCTACCTTTCTGTTCTGGGGTTGGATTTTGTGTTTGGAGTTTGTTGTCTCATTCCTTGATAGCTTTCTTTCAAGAGCCCTGACTTCTTTTAGCTAACAGAGCTATAGACTGTTTTTTTCCTAACATAGAATAAAATGGAAGAGTATGGTAGCTGGGGAACTTGTAGGACCTAAGCTTCTTGAGTCCTGCCAGCCTCAAGTTTTAAAGGTAGAGGAAGAGTGAGCTAATCCCTCACATTTATCGCTATAGTAAATCCATAACTTCCATTCATTTTTTATTACTCAAAATCTTTTATTAGAATTTCACCACTATTTATTTATCAT
The DNA here is from genome assembly GCF_019279795.1 of Protopterus annectens. Classification (NCBI taxonomy): domain Eukaryota; kingdom Metazoa; phylum Chordata; order Ceratodontiformes; family Protopteridae; genus Protopterus; species Protopterus annectens. The sequence continues at coordinate 801,138,188 of NC_056737.1, read as the reverse complement.
TTAGTCATTTAACTTTATTAACCAGGTAGGTAGGTTGGTCCAAAGACCATTTTCAGGCATGACCTAGAGTTTAAAGGTGTACAATTTTGTGTGATAGCACAATACACAGATTTCAAATAAAGCACAAATCTGAGAGATACAAAGATACAAGAATAATGTCAAATATAACAAAAGTAGCAAGTGTGCAGAAAAACAAAGCAATAACTAATCTAAGGTTAACAATAACAGTAACTTAAGTAAGGAACAAGATAACATTTTGAAAAGATGAATGGAATTTGGTGTTAAGGAAACATATTGATGAGCAAAATAGTGGTAGGAAGAAGGACGAGGTCATTTAAGGAGTAATCAAGTAGAGAGTGGACTAAATCACAAACATTTAATAGCATTTAAACTGCCCCGCTTTCATTGACACAATTTCAGTGAGACTTTCTCTCCATGAGCTCAGGGAATTGTTGGGGCAGCTAGATAATTTATCAAAATCCAGAGATAGATATGTCAAGCCCAGATTTCCTGTGTTCAAATGTAAGTTGTGGAACAGATTACCACTTTTCATAGGATGCAGAGTTGAAAGGAAACCCGTTAAGACAAAGTTGAAAAGTCACTTAAACAGAAATTGAAATTACAGTTATAATGTTGCATGGAAATATTGTTCGTTAGTATAATTTTTTATTAATAAGACAGTCCTTACCTCCCTCTCATTCTTGTTAATTCCAATACAATGCCAGTCTAATCCAACCAGTCAGTACCTGTACAGTACTGAGGTAACTGGCACTTTTGATGTTTCTTATGTTTTTTTTTTTAACTTAGTGCACATTTATTTTTACATTTTGCAAATTTTCTTTATCATCTGTATAACTGTACTGTGACATATTTCACCTGTAAGTACTGTTTCTTCCTTGAATATCACATAGTAAGAACAGTAAGAATTCTGTAGTTCATTATTCATTTTACTACTTGGAGATTTGGTTTCCCCTCATATCTCATTGAAATGAGACCAAAGCTGGGCATTTCCAGATAACAAATGTAAATAAATAAATACAATTTTGTCAATACCGTATAATCTGGAAGCTGGGATGTTTAGCATTCACATTGCCTCAGTGCTTTTAAGCAATTACTGTGCTTTTATAAAGTGTTCTGTAGCTTGTACTGGTAAACTGAAGTTTTGTGGTGTCAGTTAAAAACTATGCATATTGTCTCTGTTTAACTGCATCATTTGGATGTTCTGACAAGAACATTTTCTTTTTTTTTTTTTACATTTTTTTTTTCATTTATAGTATATTTACTACTGCTTTAACACTGTTATAGCTGTTTGTATTGTTAAATCACAATTTTACTGCAAATTAATTTATTTGCATTTTATCGTGGAGATTGTTTCATTCCTGACAAGGGAATCTCTTAAGTAAATGTTTATTGATGCTGTTTTAAAAAAGGTTCTTATTTGATTTAAGGACTTATAGTTGATTTCTTCTCACTATTTGGACAAGTGAATTTTACTTGGTACTGTGACTGTGTGTTTGCTATACTGTGCAGATTATATAATACGACTTAGCACTATTTAAACTGTTTCTCCTAGGTTGTATGCTGTTTAGCCCTATTTGCTGTATGGGGACATATTTACATTTTCTGTAATTGCTGCTCTTAGTCGGCCATTAATAGTGTCAGTGTGTTATTCTGGTTGGTGTTTTTTTTTCCCCTGACTTAATGGATCCTGATACGCCTGCCTCCCCATCAACTCCAGTTGTACCTAAAAAGAAAATACTCAACAAAAACATACCTCAGCCTATGGTTTATGAATCTGTTGAGGTCTTATAATGACCATCAGGCCATTTACCTTTGTCCCCATCACCATTTGGAGTGACCCCGCAGTCTTGTATGGTACAGGGTTCAGGCACATCCTCCAGGACTGTTCCAGTACCTAGTTCAACTCGCTTTTCGAGTCTGCCGCTACTGTTGATCTAAAATTTCTATTGTGGAAAACAGCTTTTCTCATCGCTATTACCTCTGCAAGGAGGGTTTCAGAATTACAGGCCATGTCCATAAAATTCCTGTAAATGATTTTTCATAAAGATAGAGTTTCCCTTCGAACCAATCCATCCTTTCTTCCTAAGGTAGCATCACCAGTCAGTATCAATCAGACGATAACTTTGCCTGTGTTCTTTCCCAGTTTTAACAACAAGATGGAACACAAACTGCACATGTTGGATGTTCACAGACAGTTATGATTGTATTTACACAGGACAAAAAGTTTCGTAAATCTGATCAATTGTTTGTTTTGTTCTATATATCCTTTTTGAGCAAACCTATTTCCAAGGTCATGATAGCTGGATGGATTTCTTCATGCATCCTGCAAGTCTACAAGGACAAAGGCATGTCTCCTTCAGGTCAGGTTAAAGCTCATTCCACTAGGTCCATGGCTACATCTGCAGCTTTCTGGTCTAGGGTGTCTTTGGATGACATTTGCTCTGCAGCTACTTGGTCCTCATCTCATACGTTTGTCTCCCATTATAAATTGGATTTGACATCTAGAAGAAGAGCATCCTTTGGCTCCGCGGTGCTCCGGAATATCCTTCCATGAGGGTCACCCAGGCGTTTAGTAGCTGGGGACTCTGTCCCACAAGTTGAAGATCAAATGAAATAAACTACTTCAGATAAAGAAGTTATGTACTGACCACAACGTTCCATCTGGGTAGTTGTACTTCATTTGTCTTCAACCATCCCTCCCTCCTTCCCCTGGACCTTTGGCGCATGTTCAGTCTGCGGGCTGTAAGTATAGATCACAAGTATGTTATCAGGTCAGGTTATAAGTGTAAGTTCGGCAAACTCGATCTGGGGATGGAAGGCAAGGGAGGTGTATTATGGGTAAGTGGAGGAGTCTGGAGCTTGCAGCTGATGCTAGTTATCTTTGCCGGTTCAGATCTGATATGGATCCGTATTCCCGCAGGTTGAAGACAAATAAAGTACAACTACTCAGATGGAACATTATGGTGAGTATATAACTTCTTTTTCTGCCTTGTTTGTTGATGTACCACACCACAGACATATTGTCTGTTTGTATTTCAATCCTACCTGTCAGAAAAGAGTTCTGGAATGCTTGCAGTGCCAGAAACATCACCCTCATCTCTATGACACTGATGTGCAAGTGGTATTCGTGTTTTTGCCAAGTCCCTTGGACCGTCTGTCCCAGGTAATGCCCCCTCCACCCTATCTGGGAAGAGTCCGTGGTCACTGTAGGTATGGGTTGGGGGAGAATAAATGGTCTGTCTATCGTTACCTGCATAGACTGAAGCCACCATCATAGGTCCCTCTTGCAGGTGTTTGTAATGAGAACCTTGTGTGGCATGAGCAACTCCTGCATGGACCACTCAGCAAAGAGTAACCACTGTAATATTCTCATTTGTAGATGCACCATTGGGACTAATGCTATTGCTGCTGCCATTGAACCCAGAACCTTGAGGACAAATTTTGCTTGCACTTTTTTCTTCCTGAGCAATATTGACACCTGATGGCGTAATGTCTGAATTCTTTTGTGAGGCAGTTTTTCAACAATGTCTTTTGTGTATAAGTTTGCCTCTATAAAGGTAATATGCTGTAATGGCAACAAGGCAGATTTTTCCAAATTTATGGTAATCCCCAGCTCTGAGCAGAGATGAATGGTGGTGTCCCTTGCCCTGGTTAGTAGATGCTCAGTGATGGCAGTCAGGAGGCAGTGGTCTAAGTATGGAAATACCCAGAATCCTATACGCCACAGGTGAGCTGTAACTACAACCGATCCTCAGTTCCGAACCCAATCATCAAGAATGAAGGCAAGATTATGGACAACAAACATTGAATGTTATGGCGAGTCCTTAACTTCTTTTTAGTTGCCTTAATATTATCTCTTTGTATGTACTCTTACTGCATTCCCAGTTAATTTTAAAGCACATGGCCATTGCCCACAACATCCAAAATGTAGGTGTTAGCTGCAGTTTCTTAACTGCACATGATCTTCGCATTCAGGATGCCACAGGCCAACTTGAACTTCAGAATCACCTATTTGGATGTATGTGTTAATCCTCAAGTATCCATGGGCAGAAAAATAAAGACTTTTTTCCAACTGCATATGGGGAGGCCATGCATTAACAGTAAGGAAGTGACCATGATAGCACACAACCTATAAACATACTGGCATGTGTGCAGGAAACACCTACTGAATATGTGGATTAAAGTTATTGATTATTAAAAAGCATCAGTGACCTAATTTAAAACACGTCAAGTTTGTAGAAATGGAACATGAAAGCATAAAGTATGTTCAAGGATAGCTAGCCATTTACACTTGATATTTAAATGAAACTGCTAAATGTTTCAATTCTGTTTCTCTAAGAATTCGGAATAAATATGCTGCACTTTGTAAAAAATATATCAGCTCTATTCATCCATCCTAGGTCTTAACTAGGACTAAAACATTGATGTCCAGCAGGGATTACCTGTGAAATATTTACCAGAAAAAACTCACTGAAAAAGACAATTAAAAAATTCATAACTGCATCCAATCAAGTAAAAAGAGCAGACATAATTAGTAAAACAAACAAAAAAAAAATTCTGCTCACATCAGCAGAAACAAGTCAGTAACTCTAAAAATATTTTGGATGATAGTCAGCCTGCTTCTCCATCTTGGTCATTCCCAAACTCCATCACCCTATTTTGATCTTGATGACAGTATAGTAGCCATTTCTTATGCTTCACTTCCATGATTGTGTGTATAATCTCTTTGGCAACAATACTACTGGGCAGCCAGCTCTGGTGGCATAGACGGACAAAGCCCTGACTGTTGCTCAGGTGACCCAGAATGGGTCATTGATGCAAAGTCTAAAAGAGTTGTCAGTGGTGGATGGTTGCATCTGTGCAGGCAGACCCCTTTTTGGGAATGTATTACCTTGTTAAACCTATGGAGATGTTTCTTTCTTTGTTACTGAATTTGCATAGATCCCTACGATTGATCATGAGCTGAATGAAATAAGGATTTAGCTGTTTCTCTCACACCAGCCCTATTCTAACTTCAGTGATAGGGAAGATTAGATGGTGTGTATAAGTGAAGGTCACTGCACTTACTCTGTGTTGGGAAGGCTACCTGTTGTATAGTCTTTTTCCCTCTAGAGCTTCTGTCAGGTAGGATCTCTCAGGAATCTGTTTCCTGGCTATGATCCATATATCATACATCTGTCATATTTTTTCATGTGCTCAACAGAGGTGGCATCTGCCCAGACAGAGCACAGTAGTCTGCATCTTCCTGTCATCATATTGTCTGACTTCTTCTGAAGGTAATCTCAGGCCTCCTGTCTCCACTTCTGTCCTAAACAGAATAATCCAACTACACTCAGTAGTTAGACAAAGCTTACTAAATGGTGGCATGTATATTTGTATCTTTGTTTAATTCAGGCCAATCACATGCTAATTTGCTTATGCTGTTATTACTACCTGGCCCTTTTGGGGATAAGATTCATATATGGTTTATTTCTATCTCTGTGGGAAAGTGGTCTATTCTTCCCCTGGGCTCCTTGCTTACTTAGTGCTCACTTCCCTTTTCACTTCACACAATCTTATTCCTTTTGGCTTCCAGGGACATAACTGTACTGTTAGAGGAAATAAGTCTGTTACTGCATTCTCCTGATATCTGCTTTATAACTTGAGATTTATAACACTTGATATTTTGGCCTGCTGTTTCCATTCAGTGGCCTTGGTATATAGTTTTTTCCTCTGGTAACTTTTTTCTTCATTGGATATTCCAGAGATTGTCTGCTGGGAGTGCCTGCTTTGACTCCCCATATCCTTTTATCTAAGTATGCTTTAAGTCTTGTTTTCTTGAGGACATATTCTACTGTGCCTCTGTGAGTTAACCCCCTTGGGAATAACAACTGATCAATCCTTTTCATTGCATACAGTATCCACCCCATCAGTACTATCCTAAACAGAGTAGTTAATGTTTTTTTGTTTTTATTTAGCAGGTGTGTCCCCCATATATTCTTCTACAATACAGAGGACTTCTAGTGACTCTAGAATTTTATAACATATCTTTTTTTGTCTTCCATTTGACTAGGCACAATAGTCTTTATCAGTATTTTTATGGAGATTTTTCCAGAGTACTATTTAAAAGTATTTTAGGCCTCACAGTTACTGGCTAACCCTTGCTCCCGTTCTACCCAGGCATCAAAGGGAGGGGGGGTTAGGGGTTAGCCATCTTTCCTTTGTAAGTGGATATGTTCAAAACCTTTCCCTGCTTTAAGGGCAAGCTTTCCAAACATCCACATCCTGTGGGTACTATCATGCTGTGTTTTTCTGTGTATCATCCACTAGGCCAGAGATGATACTCTATATTGCAGCTGAGGTGTCAGAAAGTTAACTACTGTTATTATATCTTGAAGATAAAGGTAATTTGAAGGGCTGTCACTCTCTCGTTGTTTTTCCTTGGTTAATGATTTGATCCCTTTGACACAGAGCTTTAATCAGCCAGGACATTTCCAGAACATTTTGAGATTATGCTATACCTTACTGCCTTTCAACAGAAACAGATGTGCACAGTATAGTAAACAACAGCTTGAGAGTAAGAGATTTACCCTTTCGGTTGTCATTCATAGGTCATAGGTGGGCGCTATTTCTGTTACGCTGTGGTCTATGGATTATCAGATGCATTTTACTTTGTTGTTTGGTAGTTTAATTGATTCTCCTCAGTATTACAACTTTATTCCCCACTGAGCCCCAGGCTGACACTATAGTATTCACGCTACTGGATTATCCGTTGTCTTGGTTCACAGATTTCTCTTTATTCTAAGAATTCTGTTACCAATATTGGACCCCCCATCCACCCCACCTCTTTTTTATTTTTTTGCTTATATGGATTTTTCTATACTAGTTCTGTAGATAAAGGCAGTCCCTAGCTGAACTAATTCCTCAGGCTCCTAACATTTTGTTGTATATTCCTTTGGATGTCACTGACTCCATTGGCAAGTCATGTTTCATTGAGAGTTGTAGTAGTGCATTGACAGTGTATCAGTGAGATTATAGAACAATGGCGCTGGGAAGTGTCTCGTTTTTCCCAGTGTTGTGCAATCTCAGAATCGGTATGTATATTTTAGTGGAGGTGTGGGGGGATGCAGCCCCCCACATATAGGTTGCAGGTGGGCTTACCACTGTAAAAATTGAATAAAAAACGAAGTAGTGAACTAGTCTCCCAGACACACTCTAACGGTATTCCAAGAATGATCGAAGGAAACAGTGGAACAATAAAATCCTTTTATTAAGCTATAAAAACACTGATAAAATAACTGGTAAGCGCTTTCATTTAATAAAGTATTAAACTTCATCAGATGCCATGTTCTTTACATCACTTCCTTATATACTCAAATAGTTCAAATTCATTGGAAGAAAAAAGTGCAAATCAATCAATAAACCACCACCATAGCCTGCCTAAAAGGTACCACATACACAATAAAACCCAAAGAATTGTATATGTGTGTGCTTTCCAATGGAAAAAGCTTAATTAAAATAAAATACTGAATGAGCATTACTAAAAACTTATGTATAAAATATACTGACTATAATGTGCTAAAGTTTTTTTTCTCCAGTGCTTTTAACCTTAGCACTGGGGTGATGGAGCTACGCTCATTTATCCCCGGCCAACTGTCAGCCTGCAAACAGATTTGCCATCTAAGTTCCTTAGATTCTAAAAGTAGCCCCCATAGTTTTTTGTCATTAGTTTCAACTTGATCAATGACTAAAAATCTAAATCGATTCTCTAAGTTGTTACAAACACTGTTGACTAAATTTCCCTCCGTTTTACCTATGTAAAAGGTTGGGCATGAGTCACACGATGCTAAGTAAATCACTGCTTTTCAATTGCATTTATATTTTCCCTTTATATGGTATGTAAAATTTCGTACCATAAAGATGTTTGTTACTTGTATTTTATGGCACCATGCACATGCCCCTCATTTAAACATACCATGCATACTATGACTATTCATGAACTGTTTCTCCTTAAGTATGGCTTTGAAATTCATTCCCTTTCTATAGGTAATAACGGGTCTTTTACCTATTTGTTTTCTAATGTTAGAGTCATCTAGAAAGCATCATGTGACTCATGCCCAGCCTTTTACATAGGTTAAACAGAGAGGAAATTTAGTCAATGGATTTATGAACATGATTATGCCATATGAAAACACAACTTAAATAATGCCTTAGCTAAACATGTTTGTGACAACTTAGAACATCGGTTTAGATTTTTAGTTATTGATCAAGTTGAAACTAATGACAAAAATCCATGGGGGCTACTTTTAGAATCTAAGGAACTTAGATAGAAAATCTGTTTGCAGGCTGGCAGTTGGCCAGGGATAAATTAGCATAGCTCCATCACCCCAGTGCTAAGGCTAAAAGCATTGGAGAGAAAAAAACTTTAGCACTTTATAGTCAGTATATTTTATACAAAAGTTTTTACTAGTGCTCATTCAGTATTTTATTTTAATTTAGCTTTTTCCATTGGAAAGCACACACATTTACAATTCTTTGGGTTTTATTGTGTATGTGGTACCTTTTAGGCAGGCTATGGTGGTGGGTTTATTGATTGATTTGCACTTTTTTAATCCAATGAATTTGAACTATTTGAGTATATAAGGAAGTGATGTAAAGAACATGGTGTCTGATGAAGTTCAATACTTTATTAAACGAAAGCACTTACCAGTTATTTTATCAGTGTTTTTATCGCTTAATAAAATGATTTTATTGTTCCACTGCTTCCTTCGATCATTCTGGGAATACCGTTGGAGTGTGTCTGGGAGACACACTTCGTTTTGTTTCAGTTTTTGTGTTTGTTTTACTTTTACCACTCTAAAATGCTTGTTTCTTGTTTTATGTTGTTTTCAATGATATGTAATATCTTGTCATGATAATAGATGCTGTAGATTCGATACCTCACCTTGGATAAGGCAGTTATTTGGAGGGAGCTTGACAGCTGTCTTTTTCTCGACTATTCACTCCCATATAGATTTACGTCTCTGAGGCTGTTTCTTTTTAACTCACACTGTACATGTAGGAACACTATTTATACCTCTTGTATTCACACTTTTGACTGTATAAGATATTGCTGATCTTGGTTTTGGATGCTATTACATTCTTGAATGAGAATTAGTTTCAGTCTCTGTTCTGTTTGTGAAAATTAATAAGTGAGATACCTTTACTTCTGGACCTTCTTGGAGATACTGGCTGACAGGTAGACTTTATTGGCAACTTCCCAGCATATTTGTTTTGGACTCAGTATCGTAATAGTATGGGAGGAAAAATAATTCAACTTACCATGATAGATGTGTAGGATTAGGTCCATCTTCCTATATGATATTTCCCTCCATCCTCCTACCTTTCTGTTCTGGGGTTGGATGTTGTATTTTGAGTTTGTTGTCTTATTCCTTGATAGCTTTCTTCAGGAGCCCTGACTTCTTTTAGCTAACAGAGCTATGGACTGTTTTTTCCTAGCATAGAATAAAATGGAAGAGTATGGTAGCTGGGGAACGTGTAGGTACTAAACTTCCTGAGTCCTGCCAGCCTCAAATTTTAAAGGAAGAGGAAGAGTGACCTAATCCCTCACATTTATTGCTATAGTAAATCCATAACTTCCATTTATTTTTTAAAACTCAAGAATCTTTTATTAGAGTTTCACCACCATGTATTTATTATTTAGTCATTTAACTTTATTAACCAGGTAGGTAGGCTGGTCCAAAGACCATTTTCAGGCATGACCTAGAGTTTATAGTGTACAATTTTGTGTGATAGCACAATACACAGATTTCAAATAAAGCACAAATCTGAGAGATACAAAGATACACGAATAATGTCAAATATAACAAAAGCAGCAAGTGTGCAGGAAAACAAAGCAATAACTAATCTAAGGTTAACAATAACAGTAACTTAAGTAAGGAGCAAGATACAATTTTGAAAAGATGAATGGAATTTGGTGTTAAGGAAACATATTGATGAGCAAAATAGTGGTAGGAAGAAGGACGAGGTCATTTAAGGAGTAATCAAGTAGAGAGTGGACTAAATCACCAACATTTAATATCATTTAAACTGCCCCGCTTTCATTGACACAATTTCAGTGAGACTTTCTGTCCATGAGCTCAGGGAATTGTTGGGGCAGCTAGATAATTTATCAAAATCCAGAGATAGATATGTCAAGCCCAGATTTCCTGTGTTCAAATGTAAGTTGTGAAACAGATAACCACTTATCATAGGATGCAGAGTGAAAGGAAACCCGTTAAGACAAAGTTGAAAGGTCACTTCAACAGAAATTGAAACTACAGTTATAATGTTGCATGGAAATATTGTTCGTTAGTATAGTTTTTTATTAATAAGACAGTCCTTACCTCCCTCTCATTCTTGTTAATTCCAATACAATGCCAGTCTAATCCAACCAGTCAGTACCCGTATAGTACTGAGGTAACTGGCACTTTTGATGTTTCTTATCTTTTTTTTTTAACTTAGTGCACATTTATTTTTACATTATGCAAATTTCCTTTATCATCTGTATAACTGTACTGTGACATATTTCACCTGTAAGTACTATGTTTCTTCCTTGAATATGACATAGTAAGAACAGTATTCATTTTACTACTTGGAAATTTGGTTTCCCCTCAGAACTCATTGAAATGAGATCAAAGCTGGGCATTTCCAGATAACAAATGTAAATAAATAAATACAATTTTGTCAATACCGTATAATCTGTAAGCTGCGATGTTTATCATTCACATTGCCTCAGTGCTTTTAAGCAATTACGGTGCTTTTATAAAGTGTTCTGTAGCTTGTACTGGTAAACTGAAGTTTTGTGGTGTCAGTTAAAAACTATGCATATTGTCTCTGTTTAACTGCATCATTTGGATGTTCTGACAAGAACATTTTCTTTTTTTTACATTTTTTTTCATTTATAGTATATTTACTACTGCTTTAACACTGTTATAGCTGTTTGTATTGTTAAATCACAATTTTACTGCAAATTCATTTATTTGCATTTTATTGTGGAGATTGTTTCATTCCTGACAAGGGAATCTCTTGAGTAAATGTTTATTGATGCTGTTTTAAAAAATGTTCTTATTTGATTTAAGGACTTATAGTTGATTTCTTCTCACTATTTGGACAAGTGAATTTTACTTGGTACTGTGACTATGTGTGTTTGCTATACTGTGCAGATTATATAATACGACTTAGCACTATTTAAACTGTTTCTCCTAGGTTGTATGCTGTTTAGCCCTATTTGCTGTATGGGGACATATTTACATTTTCTGTTATTGCTGCTCTTAGTCAGCCATTAATAGTGTCAATGTGTTATTCTGGTTGGTGTTTTTTTTCCCCTGACTTAATGGATCCTGATACGCTTGCCTCCCCATCAACTCCAGTTGTACCTAAAAAGAAAATACTCAACAAAAACATGCCTCAGCCTATGGTTTCTGAATCTGTTGAGGTCTTATAATGACCGTCAGGCCATTTACCTTTGTCCCCATCACCATTTGGTGTGAGCCCGCAGTCTTGTATGGTACAGGGTTGAGGCACATCCTCCAGGACTGTTCCAGTACCTAGTTCAAGTATGGAAGAGCCAAATCCTTTAGGTGCAGGAGAGGTATGAGGTAAGAGACTGCTTGCCAGACATAGTACTCTGTCCCCAGATATTTTGCCAGCTAGTGTAGTTCATAGTAAATAGAGAGACTTCACCGCATGACAGATGAACTAGGTTTTATCATGGATAGGACTGATGTGGTTTTCTTAGCTACAGGTGTTTTACAGTCAGATTATCTCAGAATGACCAAGAGGCTTCCTTCTCTAGAGATCAGTCTTGCACCACATATTTTGATGGGGACTATAATGCAGACTGTAGTAAACATTCTGAATCCATCCATTATGATTCTTTGGAAGGTGAACAGGTTCAAAAACCTAAGCAAATGTTAACTTTTCCATGGACTATTGATGCTAGTTAGCTTTAGAGATGTATTTGACCGGAAGCAATCTGGAGCTACACCAGAGCTTGGCAGAGTTTATGTTCTTACTGAGGATAAGATCCCACATATTTTGGCTGTTCCTCCTCTGTTACTAGCCTTAGAAGATGTCTATAAAACTGTGCATAAAACTCCTTTAGCTAGTGAACCAGTTCCTAAAAGGCTTTGTGGAAATACAAGGTGTACTCTGATCTTGCATCTCTCTTTGTCCCATTGTCGGCTGACCCAGTTGCAGTGTTTCTAGCTGCCAACTCTAACAAGAGAGCCTTCGCTTCTTCTAACCCTGCACCGCAGGATAAAATTGACAAGTGGTTAGAATCTCAGGGAAAACAGTTGGCTCAGTCTAGTAATTTAATCTTTATAGTCTTAAATTATCAGGGCTTCATGTGGAAATTTATTTTGCAGTGTGCTTACAGTTTCAAGGACTTTGTTGTTTCTTTACATTCTGAACAGAAGTGGAGAGTGTTTCCAATGTGACAAAGGTTTTGAAACATGCTTTGAGGAGTGTCTTGGAAGGTGCACACATTATTTCTAGAAATACAGCCACGTCTGTTGCATTGAGAAAATAAGCTTGGTTAAATAACCAGAAGTTTTATTTGGATTTAAAAAATGATTGCTCCTTTATTTTGTCCTGCTGCTACCCAGATTCTCAAACTGGGATGGTAGAGGTAAGTTGATGCATGGAGTATCTAGAATGTTTCATATTCTCAGGTTTTCCCCTAACAAGGTGTCCAACTTTAAAGGGCAGATAAAAATCCCAGGCTAACAAGAATCAGGGTACCAAGAAGAAATGGCAGGAGGATAATGCTTCCAGACCAAGTAAAAGGGGTTCCCTTCCCCAAAAAAGTTCATTCCTCTGCTAAAGAGTGACTGTGCAAAGACTCTGGGCATCCTGTCCCTTCCACTAAACAACAAAATAAAAAAACACAAAGAAAGCAAAAAACACCAACTGCAGAAGCATAAAATCCAAAATTGTTTAATACTCCAGCGCCTCGGCTAGCAAGCCTTTTACAGAGTTAACATCACAGTAGCACAAGCTACACTTAAATAATAAATATCACATCATTAATCAATTAACTAAAACAATTAAACACAAACTAATAATTAACAGTTAGTGCAGAAAAAGCCTTCTATTCCAGTTCTTTGTTTAAACCTTGAGGCACCAAAGTGCCAAACTTTAAAATACAGACTGCTTCTTTATATAACAGTTTAATTTTAAGTCCAACAGCATCCTTAATCAAAATACATCTAAATACATGCTGAGAACTGAGGTTCGTAGTAATATTGATTCCCTTGAGAGGCTCCTTAACAAAGAAAATATGATTTATTATAACATTTTTTGGCTTAAGAGATATTTAGAGCTTGATATTACACCCGGGGTCTGAGGTTTGTTAAATGCCCCACTACTCCTTTTAACTCTACTTATCTTGCTGATAAACAGTTTGAAAATAGATGGGTAGCAGCTGCCCATCATTTTGTTAAAGAATGGATTCAAATTTTACTTGAAAGAGATGTTCTTAAACAACGAAAAGTAAGGGAAGAAATTTCTCTGTTGTTCTACCTCTGCACAAATTGGTACAACTCGTTTTGAGCAGTTGCTATGCTCAATGAATGCTTTACTTGAGGAGAATTCCGGTGACATCATTAAAAGGAAGATTCATAAACTAGAAAGGGACCTCCAAGATTACAGCTCGGGGAACATTTTCAAGAAGACAGTTAAACAAAACACTTATGGCGGCTCTGGAGCCAGTTCTGCTAAGCGGAAACGGCAAGTAAATGTTTCCTTTGCCTCTTTTGGAGTCAACAGTAGTGCTGGGGAATCTGGCAATGAAACTAGGGCTTTTCTTCCCCTTCCACTGCCCCAACAGCCCAAGTATATGCAGGAGAACTTTCGGAGTTACAACAGACCAGGAACCAACAATAATAATCGAGAACGGGGATATTTCCAGAACAATATGGAGGGACAGTACTTTAACAGAAAGAAAAGAAAATATTGACTATATTAATGTTTGTAATGTAAAATCAACCAGTGTTACCAGTGGTGACAACCTGATTGTAAACCTTACAGGTAACCCTTTGTCTTGTACAGAATTATCAGTATTACAGTGTGAGTTAAAATTTATTCCCACAACTGTGCCACGGTTATGTCGGTAAAATTGAATTATTTAAGCTGTCTAGGAAATTACATTTGTTGGATTATTTTGAAAATAGTAAGATTGTGTCTGAGGAGGCCCCCTCCATTGACACAGATGGAGAGGATGGAGAATGTGATTTATTTCTCATGTAATTCGTCAATGAATTCATATGATGACATTAATGCTTACTGTCTTTTAGATACTTTTAAGGTATCACATAGTAGTAATTTCATTCTCCCTTTTGTTAGTAATACCATCCAAGAATTTTCATCTGTGGTAAATTATGCTATTGAGGTTAGTCTGGATATTTTAAAAAAAGAAAAAGCTTAAGTATGTTATAATTTGACTAAGGCTGAATGGAATGCACTGTAGTGTCTTAGTACTAGGAGGGATATTGTTATCAAGCCCTCAGACAAAGGTCAAAAAATTGTTGTGTTGCACTATGTGCAATATTTTAACATGTGTATGGATCATCTTTCTGACAGTAATGTATATTGTGTGGCTAGTGAACATGAATATTATGCAGCTATAGATAGCTTTAAAGACTTGTTACATAAGGGTCACAGACTTGGCTACTTTTCCAAGCAAGATGTGGAAATTAAATTTAAAGTGGAAGGCAGTTGTCTGGCAAAATTTTACTACCTGCCAATAATCCACAAGAAAGATTTCCCCCCTCCTGGAAGGCCAATTGTGGCAGCTGAGAATTTTTTTTTACATAATATGGGTCTATTTCTTCGTATTTATTTGCTTAGGTATGTTGTTGGTTTAGACTCTTGTATAAGAGATTCTTTTCATTTTCTAAAAAATATTGAGTCCATCACTTGTCAAGAAGTTTTTTTCTGGCTGGTTCTTGATGTCAAGAGCCTTTGTATGAGTATTACACATCAGGTGGGACTTGAAGCTCAGTTTTTTTCCTAGGCACTAGCCCGGTTAGTAGTTTTGTTATAGAGTTGTTATATTTTAGTTTAACCCATAACTTTTTTGAATATAACAACTGCATCTATCAACAGCTACAAGGTACAGCAATGGGTGCATCCCTTGCACCCATGTATGGTAATTTGGTAATGGGTTTATTTGAGTTAGAGTTTCTTTATAAGTTAGAGTTTTGTAACAAGTATGTTGTTCTTTATAATAGATTTATTGATGATTTAATTTTTTTTATGTGAGGGCAGTGCATGGCTAGTGGATTTTTGTAGCTTCTCTTCAGGAAAACTGTTTTGACTTACAATTTGATGGTGTGAAAAAGGCATTTCTGTTGTTTTTTTAGATTTGGAATTAAATATTGTTGATAATATGATTATTACAAAGACTCACAAAAAAGTTGATGATGGTACTCATTTTTTAGATAGTAACAGCTGCCAACCCCCCCACACACATATTTTAAAGGCTTTACCTTATGAGTTACTCAGAATAAATAGGCTGTGTAATAACATTCAGTCTCTCAAGGAAGAGATTTTGCATTTGTGTATAGTCTTTAAACAAAGGGGATATAGTAATGAATTAATTATTAATTCATGAATAAATTGTGCTTGAGAAGGGATACCACTAGTGTGGTTAATGTTCCAGATGATATGAAGTCTTTGAATAGATATAGGAGTCACGCAGGGAATACTAGTGATAAAAAAATATATTTTATCACTATTTATAATATTTATAATGTTGAGTTAATAGAAATCTTAAGATATTACTGGCCATTTTTACATAAGGAGAAGTCTGGGATTAAGAATTTAAGAGCCAGAAATATAAAAGACATGGTTGTTCATAATTTGTTCTCTGTGCCTACTGAAATTTTAACAATTCCTTTACAAAATTCTGGTACATTTCCGTGTGGTAAATGCTCTATCTGCATTCATGTGGTCAGGACTTTTGATAAAATAAATGGCATTTTTTTCAGCCTAGAGCCAATTTCTCCACTGTGTCTAAGGGAGTGGTTTATTGTCTATCATGACCTTGTGGATTCTTCTATATAGGAGAAGCCAAAAGAGTGTTTAAAATCAGAATATAAGAGGATGTTAGAGACATTAAGAATCAAAATTTGGGTAGCCCTGTGGCATCACATTTTCATGCAGTACACTTGGGGGGGGGTCTTGTACCAGTTTAAAAACATGTATATTAGAACAAGTTCTGATTAAGGATGCTGTTGCACTTAAAAATAAACTGTGATATAAAAAAGCAGCCTGTATTTTAAAGTTTGGCACTTTAGTGCCTCAAAGTTTAAAGAAAGAACTCGCATGGGAGGCTTTTCTGCACTAACTGTTAATTATTAGTTTGTATTTAATTGTTCTGGTTAATTGATTAATGATGTGATATTTGTTATTCAAGTGTAGCTTCAGCTACTGTGATGTTAACTCTGTGAAAAGCTTGCTAGCTGAGCCGTTGGAGTATTAAACAATTTTGAACTTTATGCTTCTGCAGTTGGTGTTTTTCACTTTGTGTTTTTTTCATCCTGTCCCTTCCTCCTGTCCCTCCTTTCCCCTTCTTCTAGGCTTTCACTCCACACAGCAGCCTGGCCAAAATAGTCTCAGGACAAGTAGGTGCTGAGAATAATTCAGTGAGGATTCTTTTAGCAGTGGGCAGAAAATCTTCCTCCCTTTAGGAAAATCTCCAGTACTCACCAGAGCAGACACATCTATTCTCTCTGGTACTCCTTTGCAGGCAGGGGTTATAAAACTAGTTCCTGCGCCACAAAAATGAAAAGGATTTTACACCAGAATATTTTTGGTACCCAAAAAGAAGCTGTCGTGGAAACCAGTGTTAGATTTCTCATACCTAAATAACTTTCTTAAAGAACCCATATTCAAAATGCTTACCCTGTAAATGGTACTACCACTTCTGCTGCACTAGTGTTTCATGGTTACTTTATATTTGAAAGATGCATATCATCACAGTCCATTTGCTCCTGACTTCAAGTTGAATTTACAAAAGTCCTGTCTCACACCCTCATAAAGAATTGTCTTGTTGGGGTGTATGATGAAAACAGAAAAAAGGATGGCTTTTCTAAAGTAGACAAAGTTCTGACTGTTCAAAAGAGTTTTAGGGATTTCTTCTCTCATGAAGCTGCCTTTGCAAGAGAGTTTCTCAAAATTCTACATCTCACGGCATCAGTGATCCTCAGGACACCACTGGCCAGACACCACATGAGAAAAATTTCAAATGGTACTTAAAAAATTGTTGGACCCAGCATCTGCTTCTTTGGTGTTCCATGTACTAGAGCTGGACTTTTGTGAAATGAGCTAAAGTGGTGGGGGAGGTCAGATGTCTCTCAATACAGACCTGTCCTTCTCCTTCCAGACCCCAGTTCATTCATTACAGATGAATGCGTCAGATTTTGTGTAGGAAACAGTGTCCAGGGGAGTTCTAGTGCAAGGCAAATAGAGTCCTTTGGATGATACAAAGCACATAAACTTCAAAGAAATATTAACAGTGATTCACACCTTAAAAGTTCTTCACCACTTAAGGTATCCAAGCCCCCTTTTACTGGTCACAGCCAACACCACAGTCATGTGGTACCTGAACAAACAAGGGGTACAAGGTCATACCCTTTTTGCTGGTTGGTAATGATGGTGTGGAAGCTGTCTGTACAGCAGTCTCTGACACCTCAGGCCTTATCCTGTCAGAACAAAACCTAGTGTCAGACAAAATAAGCAGACCCTGGACAGACTCTCACAAATAGAAACTCAAGACAGAAGTCTGCTTATATTTGATCCATATGTGGCAAAACAATTTAAATAGTTCTGTTTGCCTCCTTTCAAAACAGTCATTTGGAAAAGTTCTGTTCAAAGCATCCTTGCAATCATGCTTGGACAGAAGCAGAAGTGGTGACTTCCCTTTGGTCCAGGCAAAGTTGGTTCTACCTTTTAATGGAATTGGCCAGGGACAATTACTACAAGCTTCCTCATACTTTGGATCTACTCGCACAGTGTCAGGAGTGACTGATGCACCCTAATTTAGAGCAATTGCTACTGACAGCCTGGATGATTCTGTCTTGATCCCTTTTAGGCAATTGTTCCATGACGATGTGCAGCAGGTTTTACGACTGGAAAATCTTATGTTTACAAGTGGAAGAGATTTTCTAGGTGGTGCCCAACCAATATCAGAGGGTTCCGTATGGTGTTTACCCCTCTGGTTTTAAAAAAATTGTGTGAGCTACTCAATGATGGCTTTTCTTATGTATCTAGTTCCGTATGGTGTTTACCCCTCCGGTTTTAAAAAAATTGTGTGAGCTACTCAGTTATGGCTTTTCTTATGTATCTATCAAGGTACATCTTGTGGCCATCTCAGCTTGACTGCCTATGGATCCCCCTCTTTCGTCTCTTTTTATGGTCAAACAGTTCATGAAAGGAGTGTTGCACTTGAGACCACCTCAAAAGCAAATTTCTCCTTGGGATCTCTGTGTCAACCTAATACCCACAATCCCCCTCTGCCTTTACCTCAGATCTAGTTTGCCGCTGCAGCGTTCGCATCACTGGGTCGAGCTCGAACAACTAAAGCTAAGATTAAGATTTTTTTCTTGTTATTTCAGCTAAATTTCTTCTATAAACTTTGTTTAGTGACTAAGTGTGTGTGTGTGGTACGGTTGAGGAATTCTCGGTTCCGTTTAAGTTTAATTCTAAACTTATTAGAGTTTCCCTCAGGGCCTACCACCCCTTTCTGAATTGACAACTGGATAGACATTTTTTCTTTACCTGGATTTGACAATTTCACCGGATTTGACTTACTACCTGGACTTGACTTCTCACCCTTTTTCCACATTGAGTTTAAGATGTCTGAGAAGACTAAATCTGGATTTAAGCGTTGCCAATGTGGGCAAAAAATGTCAGTTACTGACAATCATAGTTCCTGCGTCTACTGTCTTGGCCCTCTCCATCTGCAAGAAGACTGCTCTATTTGTCATTCTTTCAGTGGGAGGGTCATGACAGATAGGCGCAGGAAACTCATGGACAGGGGTTTATTGAAACCTTCCTTTCAAGAGGCTCTGGATGCTTCAGACCAGGCATCCAAATCCTCGAAGGAATCGAAGACGTCGGAGCCCAAGTCATCGGCTCCGAGCTCTTCGGTTAAGGTTCGATCACCGGTTCCACAGACCTCGGGGCCGAGTGTTCAACTGTTATCAGTGTCCGAGCCTCGAGTCTTGGAACCGGTGACGGAGCTCCCTCCCCCGACACTGTTGAGGTCGGCTCCGTCTTCGATTCCTTCGACCCGTTCTTCCAGGCCCCTCTCCGACACCGATGTTGACCGCGTGGTGCAGAAATTACTGGAGAATACGGCCTTATCCCAACTCATCTCGGTTTCCACCCAATTGGTGTCGAGACTTGAAGGCCTTCCATTATCTCCATCTGTTCCTCCTCCGAGACCTGTCCAGTCTTTGGAGCCGGAAGAGGCTGATCTACTGATTGTGGAGCCCTCGGTGCCAGAACCGTCCTTTTCTCGGTCGGCTCCGTTCACCTCGACTCCGTCGGATCCGGTACCGGAGTCTCGGAGCCGAAGATCCATCCTTGGTTCCGGGACCGAGAGTCGAACTGATGTTTCGGTTCCGACTCTCCCTCTCGGGGCCTCGGCTCGGATCGACTCGGTTCCGTCCTCGGGGTCGATGCCTTCGGTGCCTGTTTCGGGGATTCTCCCCATTTCTTCGGAACCGGGAGATACCTCGACTCGGGACCCGGGAGCCTTCGATCTCATGAGGAAGGTGTTGTCTACCCAGACAACCACATCAGTAGAAGCAGCCTCTCCTCCCCATAAAGGACCGTTATCCTCCTCTGCACCAACGGCCACATCCAAGCGTCGAGCACCGGTGTCTCAGCCACCCCTGGAGGGTGCCCCCTCTTCCTCTGAGGCTTCTTCGGATGCTCCCCCGAAGAAGTCCCTAGGAAAAGATTGTGTAAGAGGAGACACTTAGATTCTCCACAAGAATCACTGACATCGGACACTGACTTGGATGAGTCAGAAGGGTCCCCAAAGTCACCTTCAGAGGATGTCTCTTTTGCTGACATCTTGGAGATCTTAAAACAGAGAGGTGATTGGCAGTCCCTTCCCCCTTCTGAGGATGAGTCAGTCTTGCTGAAGGCATTTGGTGCCATCCCTTCCTCCTCCTGGGTCACTCCGCCCTTCGATGAGTTAATGGAGCTGATTGCTCGAAGGGCGTGGGAGACACCTGACACGGTGGAACCAGTCCCTAGAAAGCCTAATAAGTATATTACTGCACCCCAAAACAAGGCTTACCTCACAAAGGGAGTTCCAGTGGACGCTATGGTGGTGGCAGCTGCCACGAAAAATGAGATGTCGGAATCTTCCTCATCTGTCCAACCGCCTAACAAAGATTCTAGGACTATGGACAGGTACGGGAAGCGCATTTTTAGTTCAGCGGCTTTTTCTATGCGATCCCTGAACTATTTGACCCACTTTACACGTTTACAGAGGGATCTAATCAAAGAGTTGGGAGATACCCTCCAGGGTACTACAGATGCTGCTGTTTCAGAGAAAGTTACAGCACATCTCAATACCCTTACATCCATTGTTAACTTATCCATGAGGCTGATCTCATACGCAGCCGAAGGATCGAGTAGGGCAGCAGCTTCAGCGATTGCTCTTCGTAGACAATCCTGGATGCGCTTATGTTCATTTGCGGAAGCCTTCAAGTCTTCCTTTACTAACGCCCCATTTGATGGTGCCACTCTCTTTGGCCCCAAAGTAAAGGAGACCCTTACCCGGTGTGAACAGGAGGGAAAGACTCTGTCTGCTGTCTGAGTCCGTTTTTCCACCCCATCCAGACCGTACCCCAAAGGGCAACGCGGTGGAAAAATGTGGTTTCGAAAACCCCAAGGATCTTTCCCAGGCACGCAGGATGGTGCCCCCTCTAGAGGCAGAGGAGGGGGCAGAGGTGGAAGACGCCGCCCTGGCAGCAGAGGGGGTCCGCAAAACCAAAGTGACAGGGATACACCCCCTGGAAAACCTTTCCAGCACTCCTGAGAGGAGGCCCGACTGTCCTGCTCTGGAGGCAGTCGGGGGTCGCTTAGCTTTATACCCTCAGGCCTGGCAAAATCTTACTACAGACAACTGGGTAAAAAGCGTGGTTACCAGAGGTTACAGAATACCATTTCTATCCACTCCCATTCCAAAGAGAAAACTCCCAGATGTGCCGCCCCATCTGCGAGACCCAGCAGCTATAGAAATTTCAAAGCTGCTAGAAAAAAGAGTCATCCAACCAGTCCCAGCGGACCAAATAGGATTCGAACTTACTCAAGGTTTTTTTAGTTCCAAAGAAGACAGGGGACTGGAGGCCGATTCTGGACCTAAGCAACCTCAACACCTTCGTCAAGAAAGAAAAGTTCCGAATGGTCACGCTTCAATCGATCCTTCCATTCTTACAGAAGGACGACTGGATGTGCTCAATAGATCTGAAGGACGCATACTACCACATCAAAATGGCCAGGGCGTCCAGAGATCATTTGCGCTTCCGGCTGGGAGCCAGTCATTATCAGTTTCGAGCCCTGCCCTTTGGTCTGACCTCAGCCCCCAGGGTTTTCACCAAATGCATGGCAGTGGTAGCGTCTCATCTGAGACGCCTAGGATTCCAGGTGTTTCCGTATCTGGACGACTGGCTCCTTTCTGCCACCACCCGGCGTCAACTGATACAGGCCAGGGATTACACTCTACAACTTTGTGTTCACCTCGAATTTCCGTAAATTTCAAAAATCTTTACTACAGCCATCACAGCATATCTTATTCATAGGAGCGGAATTAGATACGCATCATTTAATTCTAAGGCTCCCTCCAGAAAGGATAACCTCACTACAAAGTCAAATATCTCTCCTTCTGTCATCCAGGAAATCCCCAGCAAAACTGGTTCTGAAGGTTTTGGGTCTCATGGCAGCTTCTCTCATTGCGATACCATTGGGAAGACTGCACATGAGAGTTCTACAATGGCTACTGTTTGCACAATGGTCGTTCCAACAGCTACCTCTGACACACGAAATTCTGATTACAAACACATGCAAATCACATCTAGCCTGGTGGCTTCAGACTTGCAACCTTTCCAGCGGAAGACCATTTGTGCTACCCACGCCGACAGCTACGGTGACCACGGACGCTTCCCTGATAGGGTGGGGGGGCATCTTTCAGGGACAGACAGTCCAAGGCGAATGGACCAATTTAGAGTACAATCTGCACATCAGTGTTCTAGAGTTGAGGGCAGTGTTTCTAGCGTTGCAACACTTTGCTCCCCTTCTTCCTCTAGGGACTATTGCAGTTCAGACAGGCAACATGTCTGTAGTCTGGTACATAAACAAGCAAGGGGGAACCAGATCTTATCAGCTATGCAGAGAGGCCATGAGAATTTGGCAATGGGCAGAGTCCACGGGTCGCTTTCTGATCGCAACGCACATCCCGGGGTCATCCAACGTCATAGCCGACAGGCTGAGCAGAGCAATCCTGTTGCCTCACGAGTGGTCCCTCAAACAGTCAGTTGCGAAGAAGATTTTTCGCAAGTGGGGCCAGCCTTCCTGCGATCTTTATGCATCTCCAATGAACGCCAAATGCAGGAGCTACTTTGCCCTATTACCCCCTCCAGGGGAAGTCCCCAGGGACGCGCTGGTGCACGATTGGCCCCCGGATCTCCTGTACGCTTTTCCTCCCTTTCCCCTGATTGCAAAGTTTCTGCAGAAAGCCAACAACCTACAAAGGACTATAATCCTCATTGCCCCATTCTGGCCTCGTCAAATTTGGTTCCCCTTTCTTTTGCAACACCGCATTCAGGGACCTTGGATCCTGGACCCAGAGCCAGATCTACTGACTCACTCGTCAGGGGTTCCTCACCCCTCACTCGAATCACTCCATCTAGCAGCTTGGCTGCTCCGCTTCCCTTTTTAGCCAGGTCTGATTCTCTTACACCGGCAGTTCAGAATATACTAGTGGCTTCTCATAAAGCTTCTACTGCAAAGACCTACACTAGTAAATGGAAACGTTTTGTCTTCTGGGCAAACTCACATCATTTGGACCCTGTCATAGCTCCGTTAAACAAGATCTTGGAGTTTTTAACAGAATTGTTCCATCAAAGAGCTTCTCCTGCCACTTTAAGAGTGCAATTGGCTGCCATTTCCAACTTTCATGTGGAAGAATGTGGGGCACCTATTATGGCTCACAGACTTTGTAAGGCCTTTTTAAAAGGATCTTTCCATATTAGACCACCAGTTAGAACCCCTACATCACCTTGGAATCTGAACCTTTTACTATCTAAATTGATGTTGCCCCCTTTTGAACCAGCCTCCTCTTGCCCATTGAAGTATTTATCGTGGAAGACTCTCTTCTTGGTAGCCATTACATCCGCTAGGCGTGTGTCTGAGCTTCAGGCTCTTTCTGTTAAACACCCTTATTTGATCTTTCACTCTGACAGAGTATCTCTTTGCACTAATCCTTCCTTTCTCCCCAAAGTTTGCTCTACCAATAACATTAATCAGTCCATTGAATTACCTACCTTTTTCAAGAATCACTCTAATAAGTTAGAGTATATGTTACACAAATTGGATGTCCATAGACAACTCAGGATGTTAAGTTGTCAATCTCGCCTTCATTCTTGCTGGATGGGTTCGGAGCCGATCCTAGGCTCCGACTCGGCACTTGCTTTAGCTCGGGAACTCCTTTTACCAGCTCGAGGCAACCCTATATCCCATGATGCAAGGCGGAACTACCTCAGATCTCGTTTGCCGCTTAGCGAAAGAGGTCTCCTTTGCCAGCTGAGGTAAGTTTTTCTTGGTAAAATAAGAAAAAGTTTAGTTAGGGGTTTATTTTTTCCCTTTAGTGTTAGTTTAGCCTGTACTTAGTTACAGCCCACCCTATTCCCTTCCTTTTAAACTTTTATAAAAAATTTCAGTTTAAAGTTTTTAGTCAGGCCTAGTTCCCCAAGTTATTCCCTTCCTGTGTGTCTGTGTAAGGGATTAATTGGTGTGTTTGTTGGGACTGTTTGTGTTTCTCCCTTCTAGGATGTCAAAAGAAGGCAAGGTCTCAGGCTTCAAGAAGTGTGACCAGTGCTGTCAGAAAATGTCTCTGACAGACGGTCACACTTCTTGTGTTTATTGCCTGGGGCCTTTGCACCTGCAGGACTCCTGTGCGTTGTGTCATGCTTTTAGCCAGAGAGTCCTGCAGGAAAGGAGGAACAAATTAATCCTCCGAGGTTTACTTAAACCTGAAGGTTCTCCTCCTAAGTCAGGGTCAGGAAAACCTCTTAAGCCACCGAAGGTTCAGGCTACAGTGTCCAAGCCTCCTCCGGTGGCTCCGGCTCCGTCGGAGCCGATATCGGCTCCGGCTGGAGTCGATACTTCTTCTGTTCGAGTAGTGGGTTCGGTGCCGGCCGGCTCCGATACCCTGACTACTGTGGCCTTGTCGGCTCCGGCTGGAGCCGACACTTTATCCAGCATCGGAGCCGAGATATCCTCGGCTCCATCTGGGGTTCAAGGGACTTCGGCTCCGATGGCTTCGACCCGTAAGAGATCCCGGTCCCCTTCTATACTGAGTATCCACTCGGCTCCGGGGTCTCCTCTTTTGTCGGAGCGGAGCCATCGGAGCCGATCTTCGAGATCTTCCAGGCTGTCTGACCACGATTTGGAGAGGGTGGTAAGCAGGCTGTTGAAGTCTCAGGCAATGGCCCAAATGCTCCATAGCCCGTCTCAACAGACTTCGGCTATAGCCCCGATTCTTGAGATTCCTCCTCCGACTCCACACCAGAGTTCGGAGCCGGAGCTTCTTGGGACAGCGACTGTTTCGATGCCGGAGCCGATACATCCTTCGGCTCCGTCGTCTTTGGCTCCGATCTCCTCCTTGAGACCTTCCTTGGAGGGATCCGGTCGTCGGGTTTCCACTGTCGGCTCCGAGGGGGCTAGTGGCATCGGACCCTTGTCCGACCCCACTCTCCCTCTCGGGGCTTCGGCTTTGGTAAGCTCGGCGCCGACATCGGCCTCGGAGCCTTCTCTCTCCTTGGAGCCTACCATTCCTGTTTCTTCGGAGCGGGTGTGTTCCGGTCTCCCGGGGAGAGGAGCCTTTGAGGTGATGAGGAGTGTCCTGGCCTCTGAGCCTGGTCAACGGTCTATCCCTCTAGCTCCTCCCTCATCAGTGCCTGCAGATGCCTCTTGCCAGCCTCTTGCTCTCAGGCCCAGGGATCCATCGCCCCAGGTTTCCCCACTGGGAATTTCCTCCTCTTCCGAGGTTTCTCCTGACCCTGCAGGGGAACCCCCTCGGAAGAGGACGTGTAAGAGGAAACACACAGACTCCCTTGAGTCTACTACATCTGATACCGACTTAGATGAGTCGGAGGGTTCCCCACGGTCCCCCTCTGAGGATGTCTCCTTCTCAGACATCCTTGAGCTCCTCAAACAGAGGGGGAATTGGCCCTCCATTGACCCCTCCGAGGATGAGTCGGTATACCTGGAGGCTTTTGGATCCCGACCCTCCACCTCCTGGGTGTCTCCGCCTTTCGACCCACTCATGCAGGTAGTGGCTCGAAGGCGTGGCTCCAGATTCTGTGGAACCTGTCCCCAGGAGACCATCCAAGTTCATCACGGCCCCTTCGGATAAACAGTTCCTGTCCAAAGGTGTCTCTGTGGATGCTATGGTGGTGGCGGCGACCACTAAGAAGGAACTGGCGGATCCTTCAGTGCCTGTCCATCCTCCTAATAAGGATTCTAGGACCATGGACAGGTATGGAAAGCGGATGTTTTCTTCAGCGACCTTTGCTATGCGTTCGCTGAATTACCTTTGTCACTTCACCAGGCTTCAACGAGATATTCTCAAGGAACTGGGAGAAGTAGTCCAGGATCCTTCTGCTGCTGGGGCTCAGGAAAAGATTGCCTCACAGCTTGCTATCCTGAATTCCATATCTAACTCCTCCATGCGGCTCATATCTTATGCGGCCGATGGAGCGAGCAGGCGCAGGCACAGGTGTTGCTCTTAGACGCCAAGCCTGGATGCGGCTGTGTAATTTTGCGGACCCCTTTAAGGCGTCCTTCACCAACACCCCCTTTGACGGTTCGGCTTTGTTCGGACCTCAGGTGAAGGATACTTTGACCAGATGTGAGCAGGACGGTAAAACTCTTTCTGCCGTTGGAGTCCAGTTTTCCACTCCTTCTAGACCTTATCCCAAGGGTCAGAAGGGGGGGAAGATGTGGTTCCGAAAAGCCCAAGGAGCTACACTGGACACACGTGGTCAGTTTACCCCCAGAGGCAGAGGGGGTAACAATAATAGACGCCGCCCTAGAGGCAGGGGGGGGTCCTCAGAACCAGGGCAACAGGGAGTCTCTTCCTGAGAAGCCTTTTCAGCATCCCTGAGGTGTTGCCCGACTGTCCACCCTTGGAGGCAGTCGGGGGAAGAATTTCACTGTACCCAGTAGCCTGGCAATCCCTATCCCAAGAGAAGTGGGTACAGTCGATCATATCCGAGGGTTACAAAATCCCTTCAAAGGTTTCCTGCCTCTACAATCCCTGCCAGACATCTCACCGGGTCAAAGGGATTTGGAAAGACGGGAAGTTTAAAAACTCCTGGAAAAAGAGCCATCCAGACAGTGCCGGCAGACCAAGTAGGATCCGGCTTCTACTCAAGATTCTTTTTGGTCCCCAAAAGGACGGGAGATTGGAGACCGATACTAGACCTAAGCAGACTAAACAAGTCTGTCAAGAAGGCAAGATTCCGGATGGTCACGCTGCAATCCATTCTGCCCTTTCTGGGCAAAGACAACTGGATGTGCTCTATAGACCTTCAGGATGCGTACTATCACATAAAGATTCACAGACGCTCCAGAAGGTTTCTCCGCTTTCGGCTGGGAGCCAGTCATTACCAATTCAGAGCACTGCCCTTTGGCCTCACTTCAGCCCCCAGAGTGTTCACCAAATGCATGGCAGTGGTCACAGCTCACCTGAGACGCCGAGGATTCCAGGTGTTTCCTTATTTGGACGACTGGCTCCTCTCCGCCACCACCAAGCATCAGCTTCTTCGGTCCAGAGACTACACCCTACAGCTTTGCAAGAAACTGGGAATTTCGGTAAATTTCGAAAAATCCTCTCTGCTGCCTTGCCAATCTATCACTTTTATAGGCGCAGAGTTAAATACCATCAAAATGTTAGCCAGGCTAACAGATCAAAGGATTCTGGACATCCAGAAATTTGTTCAGCTTCTGTTACTAAGCAACAAGATCAAAGCCAGGTTTGTCTTGAAAGTTCTAGGCCTAATGGCTGCGGCCATTGTTCTTCTTCCTCTGGCTCGCTTCCACATGCGTCTCCTGCAGTGGATGCTATTCACGCAGTGGTCGTACCACAATCTGCCTATGAGACACGAAATTTTGGTAACACAGTCGTGCAGGGCTCATCTACGATGGTGGATATCTTCCCCTCTTCTTCATCAGGGCCGACCCTTTGTTCCCCCTCCTCCAGTTGCCACAGTCACCACGGATGCCTCCCTGATCGGGTGGGGGGGGCATTATCAGGGCAGGATGGTCCACGGGACGTGGCAACCCATAGAATACCATCTGCACATAAATGTCCTGGAGATGAGAGCAGTGCTTTTAACGTTGCAAGCCCTCGACAACTTTCTTCCCACGGGGACTATTGCAGTACAGACGGACAACATGTCCGTGGTCTGGTACATCAACAAACAGGGCGGAACCAGGTCCTATCCCTTATGTCGAGAAGCTCTCAGACTTTGGCAATGGGCGATCTCTTCTCAGCGGTTTCTGATAGCAACGCACATCCCCGGCAGGTCCAACCTATTGGCGGACAGGCTAAGCAGATCTATTCTGATGCCTCACGAGTGGTCTCTCAATCAATCTGTAGTAGATCAGATTTTTCTGAAGTGGGGCACTCTTTGTTGCGATCTTTTCGCTACCCCTCAAAACAGCAAGTGCCCAGATTACTTCACACTATTTCCCCTTCCAGGCCAAGCCTTGAGAGACTCTCTAACCCAGGTTTGGCCTCGGGACTTCTTTATGCTTTTCCTCCCTTTCCATTGATTCCACAAGTCATTCAGAAAGCCACCGTTTTGAGAGCCAAATTGATCCTCATTGCTCCATATTGGCCTCGACAAATTTGGTTTCCGTCTCTACATCGTCATCTTCTGGTGCAGCCCTGGCATCTGGACCCAGTTCCGGATCTTTTGATCCACCAGTCGGGTCAGCAGCACTGGGCCATTCATTCTCTCAACCTCACTGCTTGGTTGCTCCACTTCCTTCTCTAGCCAGGCTACCAATGATTTCTGACTCAGTCAGAGACATTTTAGTGTCTTCTTTAAAGTCGTCCACTAGAACTATTTATGCTAGCAAGTGGCGACGTTTTTCAATTTGGGCAAACGCCAGAAATATTGATCCTTTTACCGCTCCTGTACATTCTGTTTTGGATTTCCTGGTGGAGGTTTTTCATTCAGGATCCTCGTCATCTACAGTCAAAGTACAACTGGCTGCTATTTCTAAGTATCATGTTGGCTTGCATGACAATAACATCATGTCTCATAGGTTATGCAAGGCCTTTTTAAGAGGAGTTTTTCTCCTAAAACCGCCTGTGAAACATCCTCCTCCGCAATGGGATCTAAACTTAATGTTGGCATCCCTAATTCTACCTCCTTTCGAACCGTCTGCTACGTGCTCTTTAAAGTTATTGACGTGGAAAACTATATTTTTACTGGCTGTTACTTCTGCAAGAAGAGTTTCTGAGATTCAGGCCCTCTGTATTCGTTCACCTTATCTGGTTTTTCATAAGGATAGGGTTTCGCTAAGAACTAACCCTTCCTTTCTTCCCAAGGTTGTATCTCAAACCAATATTAACCAGTCTATTGATCTACCAGTTTTCTTTCCTAACTATTCTGACAGAGCTGAACAGAAGCTGCACTTTTTGGATGTTCATCGTCAGCTCAGGTACTACTTGCATAGGACTAAACAAATTAGAAAATCAGACCAATTGTTTGTCTCCTATGCAGAAAACAGGTTAGGTCTTCCAGTTTCTAAAGTGACCTTATCTAGATGGTTGACTTCCACCATTTCCTATGTGTACTCTCTAAGGGGCAAACAACTATCTTCTAAGCCAAAAGCACATTCGACCAGGAGTCTATCCACTTCTGTAGCCTTTCAAGATAGACTTCCCATTGACACTATTTGTGCAGCAGCTACTTGGGCCACGCCTCATACCTTTGTGTCTCATTACAAGTTGGATTTGGCCTCCAGAGATAGGGCCAGTTTTGGTTCCACAGTTCTCAAGAGTCTGTTCCATTGAGCCACCCGGGATA
Source organism: Protopterus annectens (assembly GCF_019279795.1). Taxonomy (NCBI): domain Eukaryota; kingdom Metazoa; phylum Chordata; order Ceratodontiformes; family Protopteridae; genus Protopterus; species Protopterus annectens. The sequence goes on along the minus strand of NC_056737.1, from coordinate 801,108,798 downwards.
CAGGTGCTAGGGACGCGGTCCCATCCAGCAAGAATGAAGGCGAGATTGACAACTTAACATTTAGAAGTTATGTACCTACCATAACGTTCCATGTTAGTTGTCTTCTCTCGCCTTCTTTCTTGCGTCCCTCCCTCCTTCCCCCTGGCCTGGACAGATCCTGAAGAGTTCCTATTAGATTGCTTCCTCTGGAGCATTGTTATGAGGACTTCTTTTAGGAACCATGGTTCCTAATTATGTTAGGATAGTCTTTAGCAGGGTCAGTTAGCTGCCAAACGAGATCTGAGGTAGTTCCGCCTTGCATCATGGGATATAGGGTTGCCTCGAGCTGGTAAAAGGAGTTCTCGAGCTAAAGCAAGTGCCGAGTCGGAGCCGAGGATCGGCTCCGAACCCATCCAGCAAGAAATAAGGCGAGAGAAGACAACTAACATGGAACGTTATGGTAGGTACATAACTTCTAATTTTATTTGGATAGAACAAAGGATCACAGGAAATCTGATCAACTTTTTGTAGCCTTTGCTGACAGCAGGAAAGGTGGAGTGGTTACTAAACGAACTCTTTCCAAATGGCTAACTGATTGTATTATATACGTTTATGATTCTTCAAATCAAACTTTATCTGTCAAACCTAAAGGACATTCTACAAGATCAGTGTCTACATCCCTGGCTCATGCAGCTCGCCTACCATTAGACACGATTTGTGCAGCTGCTACTTGGGCTAAACCACATACATTCATCTCTCATTACAAAGTGGACAGGGTTTCTAGGGACAGGGCAACCTTTGGTTCCACTGTGCTCAAGAACGTTCTCCCGTGAGTTCCTCAGGAACATGGAGCTAGGGACGCTACCCATGTGTAAGAACAAACGGCGAGATTGAACACTCTCACATATAGAAGTTATGTCCTTACCATAACGTTCCATGTGGAGTGTTCATCTCGCCTTTGTTCTTACATTCCCACCCTCCCACCCTCAGGAAGAACGTTCAATTTGGTGCCTGGTCTGGAGTATTCTCCTTCTGCATTCGCAGTGGTTATATATGTATGATGTACATGTGTATATATATATATATATATATATATATATATATAGATGATTTCTTGCTTTATGTAATTTTTGGCATGAGTGTGCTCTCTCTGACTGCTGGTTTGCTTGCAAACTAGATCTGAGGTAAAGGCAGAGGGGGATTGTGGGTATTAGGTTGTCTCGAGCTTCTTCTCGATGCAGAGCTTAGCGGCGACACGGAGCCGAGGATCGGCTCCGAACCCATGTGTAAGAACAAAGGCAAGATGAACACTCCACATGGAACGTTATGGTAAGGACATAACTTCTATTTATGTACTTACTATAACATTCCATGTGAGTTGCTCATCTCGCCTTCATTCTTACTGATGGGTTCAGAGCTGATCCCTTGGCTCCGAGTCGGCCTACTACAAAGCTCGAGGATTTCAAGTAGCTCGAGGCCAAGTCCCTATCCCGTGATGCACCTAGAGTTCCCTCAGATCTTGTTTGCTGCATATAATAATACTATATGTCATTCTATAACTCCATAAGAGAAAGTATAGAAGGGTTGCGTGACCAGGAAGGATCTAGCATCTCAGTCTTTTGAAAACCCAGGAGGGGGTAGGAGGGAGGGACGTAAGAATGAAGGCAAGATGAACAACTCACATGGAACGTTATGGTAAGTACTTAACTTCTTTATGTGAAGTTGTTCTAACTCGCCGTTCATTCTTACTGATGAGTAGCGTCCCAAGCACCATCTACCTCGGGTGGCTCCCGGGAGTATATTTTTCAGGACCCTGGATCCAAAGGAGGCCCTGTCAACTTTGTAATGAGTGATAAAGGTATGAGGTTTCGACCAAGTGGCTGCTGCATAAATGTTATCAATAGGAAGTGTGGCAGAAAAAGCAGAAGATGTAGAAATTGCTCTGGTTGAGTGAGCTTTAATTTTATGCTGTAAGGGCATATTGGCAGCTGAATAAGCAAATGTGATACAATCAGATAACCATTTAGGCAGAGTTGTTTTAGTCACTGGCATACCTTTCCTGGAGTCTGAATAGGAAACAAAAAGCTGATCTGATTTCCTGAAATCTTTTGTTCTATCCAAATAAAATCTGAGCTGTCTGTGAACATCAAGTTTGTGCAGCATGTATTCTAGATTGTTTGGAGTGATTGGGGAAGAAAACTGGCAAATCAATAATTTGGTTAAGATTAGTTTCAGTGCAAACCTTGGGCAAAAAAGAGGAGTTTGTTCGAAGTGAGACTCTGTCAGCATGGAAAATCAAGTAAGGAGGTTTAATGGACAAGGCCTGAAGCTCTGACACACTGCGGGCAGAAGTAATAGCCACTAAAAAGATAGTTTTCCATGACAAAAATTTGAGGTCACATGAGGAAGCTGGTTCAAATGGAGGAAGAATAATGCGGGAAAGCATAACATTTAGATTCCATGGGGAATAGGGAGATTTCACAGGTGGTCTAATATGAAAGGTCCCTTTGAGAAAGGCTTTGGATAATTTGTGTGACATAATATTCAATCCTTCGAATCCAAGATGAAAGTTAGAAATGGCAGCAAGTTGAACACGGACTGTTGCTGCTGCAGCTCCTTTATTGAAGATCATGGTCAAGAATTCTAGTATAGAGGCCATAGGGGCTTGATAAGTATCAATATTGTTTTTAGAGGCCCATATAGAAAATGTTTTCCATTTGCTGAGGTATAGCTTCCTTGTAGAGAATTTATGAGAGGATAAGAGAATTTGCTTTGTCTCATTAGAAAGGTTATGGAACCTGGCTATGATGGGAATTGGAGCAGCCAAGCTGTCAGCTTCATGGACTGCAGAGAGGGATGAAGTTCCCTCGATGAGTGCATCAAAAGGTCCGGAACAGGGTCCAGAATCCAGGGGTCCTCCAAAAGATGAAGTCGAAGGAAGGGGAGCCAAATCTGGCAAGGCCAATAAGGAGCTATTAGAATGATGGTCATTCCCAGGGCTTTTGCTTTCTGTAATACCTTGGGTATCAATGGGATTGGTGGGAATGCATGGAGGAGACCCGGGGGCCAATTGTGAACAAGTGCTTCCCTTGGGGCTTCTCCCGGAGGGGGAATCAGGGCAAAGTAGCTTCTGCATTTCATGTTCATGTGACTGGTAGAAAGGTCGCAGCAGGGCTGGCCCCACCTGTGAAATATCCTGTCCGCTATTTCTGTTTTGAGGGATCACTCATGGGGCAACAAAATTGCTCTGCTCAGCTTGTCTACTATCATGTTGGATGTCCCCAGGATGTGCATTGCCAATAGAAAGCGCTGGGTGGATATAGCCCACTGCCATACTCTTAGGGCCTCACGACAAATGGGGTATGACCTGGTTCTTCCTTGTTTGTTCAAGTACCAGACCACTGAAATGTTGTCTGTCTGAATCGCAATCGTACCCAGAGGAAGAGTGTCCTGGAAGTACTGCAATGCCAAAAGTACTGCTCTCATCTCTAAGGCATTGATATGCAGATGTGTCTCTTGATCGGTCCATGTGCCTTGGGCTGTTCTTCCCTGAAAATCCCCCCCCCCCCATCTTATCAGGGAAGCGTCCATGGTCACTGTGGCCGCTGGAGGGGGTAAAACAAATGGACGTCCTATTGTGACATCAACTGAGGTTAACCACCACTGAAGATCCTTTTTACAGGAGTTTGTGATCATTATCAGGTGAGACATGGGGAGCTCTTGGTAAGACCATTGAGTGAACAACTACCACTGCAGTATCCGAATGTGCATATAACTCAGTGGTATGGCCAGAATTGCTGCTGCCATCATACCTAACAATTTTAGAACTTCTGATGCTGGAGCCTTGTTTTTGGATATTAGAATGCGGACCTGTTGATGGAGAAGTAAGACTCTTTCTACTGGAAGTCTTAGCGTGATGGTGGTGGTGTCCAGTTCTGCTCCGATAAAGACGATGTGTTGATGGCGACAAGGCAGATTTTTCTGAGTTTATTGTAATGCCCGCTGGCTGCAGAGTGACTGAGTGGAATCCCTGGCTTGAATTAGTTGATGCCTGGTGGTGGCGGTGAGGAGCCAATCATCTAGGTACAGAAACACCTGTAATCCTAAATGTCGTAGGTGAGCCATGACCACTGCCATGCATTTGGTGAACACTCTGGGGGCTGTAGTAAGACCAAAGGGCAGGGCTTGAAACTGGTAATGATTGGCTCCCAGCCAGAAGCGCAGATGATCCCTGGATGGCCTGGACATTTTTATGTGGTAGTAAGCATACTGGAGATCTATCGAGCACATCCAATTGTCTTTTCCTAAGAAGGGAAGAATCGAATGAAGCGTGACCATCCAAAACTTCTCTTTCTTAACAGATTTGTTTAGTCTGCTGAGGTCCAATATAGGTCTCCAGTCCCAAGTCTTTTTTTGGAACTAAAAAGAACCTTGGAGTAAGTTCCGGATCCTGTCTCATCTGCTGGGACTGGTTGGATGGCTCTTTTTCTTAGCAACATTTGGACCTCTACTGTTGCTTGTTCCCTGTAACTGGGTGGAACGTCTGGGATTTTTCTTCTCGATGGAGGGGGTGTGACGAATGGAATGAAGTATCCTCTGGAAATGATACATGTGATAGTGTTCAATCTCGCCGTTTGTTCTTACACATGGGTTCGGAGCCGATCCTCGGCTCCGTGCCGGCCTCTTGCAAGCTCTGCATCGAGAAGAAGCTCGAGACAATCTAATACCCACAATCCCCCTCTGCCTTTACCTCAGATCTAGTTTGCCGCTGCTGCGTTCGCATCGCTGGGAGCTAGCTCGAGCGTCTAAAGCTAAGATATAACTTATTTGTTATATTTTATTAGATTTTCTAATTCTATTTGATGTTTCAGTATTATACTGTATGATTGTGTTGTTGACTGGTTGAATTCTTGGTACCGTTAAGTTGTTTTATCGGTTAGAATTTTTCGGGGCCTACAACCCTTCTTAAATTTGATAGGATATACCGGATTTGACAATTTTTTATCGGATTTGACAAATTTTACACGGATTTGACTGCATTACTGGACTTGTCTTTTACTTCTATAATGTCTGATAAGGTAAAGTCGGGTTTTAAGCGTTGTCAGTGTGGCCAGAAAATGTCAGTGACTGACAACCATAGTTCCTGCGTCTACTGCCTTGGCCCTCTCCACTTGCAAGAGGACTGTTCCATCTGTCACTCTTTTAGTGGGAGGGTCATGACAGATAGGCGAGGAAACTAATGGACAGAGGTTTATTGAAACCTTCTTTTCAGGAGGCTCTGGATGCTTCTGACCAGGCATCAAAGTCCTCTAAGGAATCGAAGACGTCGGAGCCCAAGTCATCGGCTCTGAGCTCTTCAGCAAAGGTTAGATCACCGGTTCCACAGACTTCGGGGCCGAGTGTTCAACTGGTATCGGTTCCTGAGCCTCGAGTCTTGGAACCGTGATGGAGCTCCCTCCTTCGACCTTATTGAGGTCGGCTCCGTCTTCGGTTCCTTCGACCCGTTCTTCCTCCAAACTCTCGGATATCGATGTGGATCGCGTGGTGCAGAAGTTATTGGAGCATTCGGCCCTGTCCAAACTTATTTCGGTTTCCACCCAGTTGGTGTCGAAACTTGAAGGCCTCCCGGTGTCTCCATCCATTCCTCCTCCAAGACCGGTTCAGTCTTTGGAGCCGGAAGAGGCTGATCTACTGATTGTGGAACCCTCGGGTCCAGAACCGTCCTTTTCTCGGTCTGTTCCTCTCACCTCGACTCCGTCGGACCCGATACCAGAGTCTCGGAGCCGACGATCTGTCCTTGGTTCCGGGGCCGAGAGTCGAACCGACGTTTCGGTTCCGACTCTCCCCCTCGGGGCCTCGGCGCGGATCGATTCGGCTCCATCCTCGGGGTCGATGCCTTCGATGCCTGTGTCGGGGATTCTTCCCATTTCCTCGGAACCGGGAGATTCTTCGATGCGGGACCCGGGGGCGTTCGACCTGATGAGGAAGGTGTTGTCTACCCAGACAACCACATCAGTGGAAGCAACCTCTCCTCCCCATAAAGGGCCGTTATCCTCCTCTGCACCCACGGCCACATCCAAGCGTCGGGCACCAGTGTCTCAGCCACCCCTGGAGGGTGCCCCCTCTTCCTCCGAGGCTTCTTCGGATGCTCCCCACGAAGAAGTCCCTAGGAAAAGATTGTGTAAGAGGAGACACTTGGATTCTCCACAAGAATTCTTGACATCTGATACTGACTTAGATGAGTCAGAGGGGTCCCCTAAGTCACCTTCGGAAGATGTCTCTTTTTCGGACATATTGGAGATCCTGAAACAGAGAGGTGACTGGCAGTCCCTTCCCCCTTCTGAGGATGAGTCAGTTCTGCTGAAGGCATTTGGTGCTCGCCCTTCTTCCTCCTGGGTCACTCCGCCCTTCGACGAACTAATGGAACTAATTGCTCGAAGGGCATGGGAGGCTCCTGACACAGTGGAACCAGTCCCAAGGAAACCTAATAAATACATCACGGCACCTCAGGACAAGTCCTACCTAACAAAAGGAGTTCCAGTGGATGCTATGGTGGTGGCAGCAGCCACGAAAAAGGAGATGTCGGAGTCTTCTTCATCTGTCCATCCTCCTAATAAAGATTCTAGGACGATGGATAGATACGGGAAGCGCATTTTTAGTTCAGCGGCTTTTTCCATGCGATCCCTGAACTATTTGACCCATTTTACACGTCTACAGAGGGATCTAGTCAAAGAGTTGGGAGATACCCTCCAGGGTACTACAGATGCAGCTGTCTCAGAGAAAGTGACAGCGCAACTTAATACCCTAACATCGATTGTTAACTCGTCCATGAGGCTGATTTCCTACGCAGCCGAAGGTTCGAGTAGGGCAGCAGCTTCAGCGATTGCTCTTCGCAGACAATCCTGGATGCGCTTATGTTCCTTTGCAGAAGCCTTCAAGTCTTCCTTTACTAACGCCCCATTTGACGGTGCCACTCTTTTTGGCCCCAAAGTAAAGGAGACCCTTACCCGGTGTGAACAGGAGGGAAAGACTCTGTCTGCTGTCGGAGTCCGTTTTTCCACCCCAACAAGACCGTACCCCAAAGGGCAACATGGTGGGAAAATGTGGTTTCGAAAACCCCAAGGATCTTTCCCAGGCACACAGGGAGATGCCCCCTCTAGAGGCAGAGGAAGGGGCAGAGGTGGAAGACGCCGCCCTGGCGGCAGAGGGGGTCCGCAACATCAAGGTGACAGGGAGACACTCCCTGGTAAACCTTTCCAGCACTCCTGAGAGGAGGCCCGACTGTCCTGCTCTGGAGGCAGTCGGGGGTCGCTTAGCTTTATACCCTCAGGCCTGGCAAAATTTAACTACAGACAAGTGGGTAAAAAGCGTGGTTACCAGAGGTTACAACATACCCTTTCTATCTCATCCCATCCCAAAGAAAAGACTCCCAGATGTACCGCCCCATCTGCGAGAGCCAGCAGCCATAGAAATTTCAAAGCTGCTAGAAAAAGAGTCATCCAACCAGTCCCAGCGGACCAGCAAGGATTCGGGACTTACTCAAGGTTCTTTTAGTTCCAAAGAAAACAGGGGACTGGAGGCCCATTCTGGACCTAAGCTACCTCAATACCTTCGTCAGGAAAGAAAAGTTCCGAATGGTCACGCTTCAATCGATCCTTCCATTCTTACAGAAGGACGACTGGATGTGCTCAATAAATCTAGAAGATGCATACTACCACATCAAAATGGCCAGGGCATCCAGAGATCATCTGCGCTTCCGGCTGGGGGCCAGTCACTTTCAATTTCGAGCCCTGCCCTTTGGTCTGACCTCAGCCCCCAGGGTCTTCACCAAATGCATGGCAGTGGTAGCGTCTCACTTGAGACGCCAAGGATTCCAGGTGTTTCCGTATCTGGACGACTGGCTCCTTTCTGCTACCACCCAGCGTCAACTATTACAGGCCAGAGACTTTGCTCTTCAACTGTGTGTTCACCTAGGGATTTCCGTAAACTTCGGAAAATCCTTACTTCAGCCATCACAAAATATCTTGTTCATAGGAGCAGAATTAAACACACGTCAGTTGATTCTAAGGCTTCCCCCAGAAAGGATACTATCACTTCAGACTCATATACGTCTTCTACTCTTGTCAAGGAAATCTCCTGCAAAACTGGTACTGAAGGTGTTGGGCCTCATGTCAGCCTCCCTTATTGCAATACCCTTGGGAAGGCTGCACATGAGAGTCCTACAATGGCTACTGTTTGCACAATGGTCGTTTCAACAACTACCTCTAACACACGAGATTCTTATAACAAACACATGCAAAACAGATCTAAACTGGTGGCTTCAAACGTGCAACCTTTCCAAGGGGAGACCGTTTATGCTACCCACGCCCACAGTTACGGTGACCACGGATGCTTCCCTGATAGGGTGGGGGGGCATCTTTCAGGGACAGACAGTCCAAGGCGAATGGACCAATTTGGAGTACAATCTGCACATCAATGTTCTAGAGTTGAGGGCAGTGTTTCTAGCGTTGCAACACTTTGCTCCCCTTCTTCCTCTGGGAACTATTGCAGTTCAGACGGACAACATGTCTGTAGTCTGGTACATAAACAAGCAAGGGGGAACCAAATCCTATCAGCTATGCAGAGAGGCCATGAGAATCTGGCAGTGGGCAGAGTCCACGGGTCGCTTTCTAATAGCAACGCACATCCCAGGGTCATCCAACGTCATAGCCGACAGGCTCAGCAGAGCAATTCTGTTACTGCACGAGTGGTCCCTAAAACAGTCAGTAGCGAAAAGGATTTTTCGCAAGTGGGGCCAGCCTTCCTGCGTTCTGTTTGCGTCTCCAATGAACGCCAAATGCAGGAGCTACTTTGCCCTATTACCCTCTCCAGGGGAAGTCCCCAGGGATGCACTGGTTCACGATTGGCCCCCGGGACTCCTGTACGCATTTCCTCCATTTCCTCTGATACCAAAGTTTCTCCAGAAAGCCAGAAACCTACACAGGACAATAATCCTCATTGCCCCATTCTGGTCTCGTCAAATTTGGTTTCCCTTCCTGAAGATACACTGCATTCGGGGACCCTGGATTCTGGACCCAGAGCCAGACCTATTGACTCACTCGTCAGGGGTTCCCCATCCCGCGCTCCTGTCCCTCCATCTAGCAGCTTGGCTGCTCCAATTCCCAACTTAGCCAAGTCTGATCTTTTGTCACCAGCAGTCCAGGATATATTGGTGGCTTCTCATAAAGCTTCCACTACTAAAACATATTCTAGTAAATGGAAGCGATTTGTATTCTGGGCGAATACACACCAAGTGGATCCTTTTATAGCTCCTTTGAATAAGATATTAGAGTTTTTAACGGACTTATTCCATCAGGGTGCTTCTCCTGCTACACTAAGAGTTCAATTGGCTGCCATTTCAAATTTCCATGTGGAAGAATGTGGAGCTCCTGTTATGGCTCACAGACTTTGTAAAGCCTTTTTAAAAGGGGTTTTTCATATTAGACCACCGGTCAGATCTCCTACGTCACCTTGGAGTCTAAACTTGTTGTTATCTAAATTAATGTTGCCCCCCTTTGAACCTGCCTCTTCTTGCCCATTAAAATTTTTGTCCTGAAAGACTCTCTTTTTGGTAGCCATTACTTCCACTAGGCGAGTATCTGAACTTCAGGCTCTCTCCATCAAGCACCCTTATTTGATCTTTCACTCTGACAGAGTTTCTCTTCGAACCAATTCATCCTTCCTCCCTAAAGTGTGTTCTATTAACAATATTAATCAGTCCATTGAATTACCCACTTTCTTCAAAAACCACTCCAACAAAATGGAGTATATGTTACACAAATTAGATGTTCACAGACAGCTAAGATTTTACTTGGATAGAACAAAAGATCACAGAAAAACTGATCAACTCTTTGTGGCTTTTGCTGATAGCAGGAAAGGACTTGCAGTTACCAAAAGAACTCTTTCTAAATGGTTAACGGATTGTATAATCTATGTCTACGATTCTTCAAATCAAACCCTTTTACACAAACCCAAAGGACATTCCACAAGGTCAGTGTCTACATCTTTGGCTCATGCAGCCCGCCTACCACTGGACGCTATTTGTGCGGCTGCTACTTGGTCTAAGCCACATACATTCATTTCTCATTATAAGGTAGACAAGGCTTCTAGGGACAGGGCAACCTTTGGTTCCACTGTGCTCAAGAACGTCCTTCCGTGAGTTCCTCAGGAACAAGGAGCTAGGGACGCTACCCATGTGTAAGAACAAACGGCGAGATTGAACACTATCACATATAGAAGTTATGTCCTTACCATAACGTTCCATGTGGAGTGTTCATCTCGCTTTGTTCTTACAGTCCCACCCTCCCGCCCTTAAGAAGAACGTTCTTTGATGCCTGGCCAGGAGCATTCTGCTGCTGCTGCAAATATTGTGTACATGGTTGGCATATATGTATATATATGTCTATTTCTCTTATATATATAGTTATGTATAGATTCTTTTCTGTGCATATGTGATGTAAGCATGAATGTGCTCTCTCTGTAGATTGGTTTGCTTGCAAACTAGATCTGAGGTAAAGGCAGAGGGGGATTGTGGGTATTAGATTGTCTCGAGCTTCTTCTCGATGCAGAGCTTGCAAGAGGCCGGCACGGAGCCGAGGATCGGCTCCGAACCCATGTGTAAGAACAAAGGCGAGATGAACACTCCACATGGAACGTTATGGTAAGGACATAACTTCTATTTTGTACCCAGTTGTCGTTTGTTATTTTGAGCCAGGCACCTGGGTACAAAGATAAGCGACCCCCGACTGCCTCCAGAGCAGGACAGTCAGGCCTCCTTTCAGGAGCGCTGGTGGGGCTTCCCAAAAAGTGATCTCTGTCGCCCTGGTTTTGAGGACCCCCTCTGCCTTGAGGGCGGTGTCTTCCATTATTGCCCACTCCTCTGCCCCTGGAGGGGGGTTCACCCCGTGTGTCCTGAAAGGCTCCTTGGGCTTTTCGGAACCACATTTTCCCTCCCCTTTGACCCTTGGTGTAGGGTCTGGTAGGGGTGGAAAAATGGACTCAGACGGCAGACAGAGTCTTTCCCTCCTGCTCACACCTGGTCAAAGTTTCCTTAACTTTGGGCCAGAAAAGGGACAAGCCATCAAAAGGGGTATTCACAAAGGATGACTTGAAGGGCTCAGCAAAGGAACACAAGCGCATCCAAGAATGTCTCCTAAGAGCAACTCCTGTACTTGCTGCCCTGCTCGTTCCATCAGCTGCATTATGAAATGAGGCGCATGGATGATTTAACAATGGAGTTGAGGGTAGCAAGCTGGGAGAAAACTTTGTCTGTAGCTCCTGCAGCTACTGTACCCTGAAGAGCATCTCCCAGCTCTTTAAGGAGATCTCTTAGTAGTCTCATGAAATGGGTTAAATAGTTAAGCGAATGGAGTGCAAAAGTCGCTGCACTAAACATGCGCTTCCGATATCTATCCATGGTCTTGGAGTCTGTTTTAGAAGTATGGATAGAAGAGGAAGTTTCTGACATTTCCTTTTTGGTGGCTGCCGCCACCACCATGGCATCAACTGGCACAAATTTGGTCAAGAAGGCTTTATCTTGGGGGGCAGATATGAACTTATTAGGCCTCCTAGGGACAGGCTCCATGGAGTCCAGAGACTCCCACGCCCTTCATGAGACCAGCTGCATAAGCTCATTGAAGGGCTGAGACCTGAAAGCCTTCAGGAGAACCAAATCATCTTCAGTAGGGTTTGTAGACTGCCAGTCACCCCACTGCTTAAGGATTTCAAATATCTCTGCAAATGAGATATCCTCAGAGGGGGACCATGGGGACCCTTCTGATTTATCCAAGTCAGTATTAGATGTTAGGGACTCCTGAGGGGAGTCTAGATGTTTCCTCTTCCAAACCCTCTTCCTGGGAAACTCATCAGTGGGAGCTTCTGGTGAGGTCTCGGAAGAGCATGGGCCACCCAATGGGGCTTCCTGAGGCTCTGGGTCTCTGCGCTTTGCCATGATCTGTGAAGCAGAAGCAGACACAGGTGCTTTAGGGGATGAAGAAGCCGGACCTGAAGTTCAGGATGTCTTAGGAGATGTAACCCTCCTCATGGCTTCGAAGGCACCCCTGCTCCAATGCAAAGGGACCGATGGATCTGAGGAAACCGTCGATACCCCTGGCACCAGAGCAGTGGGCTCTGAGCACGAGGTAGGAGCCGAGCTCATCCGAGCCGAAGCCTCGAGAGGCAGAGTCCTAACTGACAAGTCGGTTCGACTATCCTCCCCGGACCTGACTATAGTGTGTCGGCTCCTAGAGTCCTCAATGGGTGCCGAGGACATCAGAGTGAACAGAACCGAAGACACTGGAGTAGGCATCGGCTCCAAAGGCTCCACAATCAACAAGTCCGACTTCTTCGGCTCCAAAGGACTGGTATGGCTCAGAGAAGGAAGAGTTTTAGCTGGGATAATGGTCTTCGGCTCCGAAGACGCTTGGGTCAGAGCCGATAACAATTTTGCAAAGGCCAGTGCCTGTAAAAGCTTCTGCACCACATGATCCACATCCAAATCTAAAAGGCTAACAGAAGACCGAGATGAATGGATCGATGGTACTGACTGAAGGAGAAGAGATTTTGGAATTTTGGATACCGGTTCCAAAACCGGGGATCGGCTCTGAAATGAAAAGACAGTCAGCTCCGAGACCTGTGGAACCGATGTCACAAGACTTTTTTGATTCTTTAGATTCCAAAGAAGTCTTGGAAGACTTTGAGGACTTACTAAATCCATCCTGGTCACTCAAAGCCTCCTGGAAAGAAGGTTTCAACAAACCCCTGTCAATAAGTTTCCTCTTTCTCTCTTGGAGATCCCGAGAAGAAAAGGAATGGCATATGGAGCATGTTTCGTGCAAGTGTAAAGCACCTAAGCAGTAAACACAATTGACATGGCTGTCAGTGACAGACATCTTCTGCCCACATTTGGGGCATTTTTTAAACCCTGATTTAGGGTGTTTGTCCTTGTCATCAGCCATGACAGAAAAAAATGGACACACCCAACAACAACAAATATGAAATAGCCTTCTAATAAAAAACAGGCTAAATATAAACACACACACAAGCCCTTTAAACTAAGGCTAACTACAATTCAATATATGAACAAGCCTTCTAATAAAAAACAGGCTAAATATAAGCACACAAGCCCTTGAACTAAGGCTAACAATCAGACACACACTAATTATCTAAGCTGATAATATTAATTAGTGACAAATCACTAAACTATACACTACTAAGTTAACTCTAACAGCTATTAAGTTGTGACAAAGGTCACTAACTAATCACACATTACTATCTCTAAGAAAAAAAGGTGACAGAAGGTCATTGATTAAACAACTTTCAGTCAGAAATTGAAAAAGGCCTAAGAAAAGACGAGGCCAAACATATAACTATGAAAAGGCACACAAGGGAAAGGGAAACTACAGATAAAGCTATAACAGCTTAGCTATCTAAATATCTAACTATTTTATCAAGAAAATATCAACAATTTTTAGAAATATAATAATAGCAAGGTTTTTACTGGTCCGAGCTGGCGAGAACTTCCGATCTGTTGCAGCGGCAAACTAGATCTGAGGTAACTCCAGGTGCATCATGGGATAGGGACTTGGCCTCGAGCTACTTGAAATCCTCGAGCTTTGTAGTAGGCTGACTTGGAGCCAAGGGATTGGCTCCAAACCCATCAGTAAGAATGAACGGCAGGATAGAACAACTTCACATTTTACATTATCTCCTTTTGAATGTTCCTTTCAAGCTGATTTGAGGTTTATCACTTAAAAACTCTTTTGCTTATTGTACTGACATCTGCAAGGTGAGTCAGCTCCAAGTCCTTGGATCCGACTTGACCATTAGCAAGCTTGTAGCAACCAAAAAGCTCTTGGATACCTCCCCCTTACCCACAGTGTATCTGTCCCCATTACCTCAGGTCTCATTTGCCGCTTTGCGAAGACATAGTCGCTCCAACAGCTCTTGGGTCAGGTTATAACTTTTTTCTTCAAATTCTTTCAAATTGCTAATTTTTTGATAAGATGGTACTTTCTATGTATTTTCTATCTGTTGTTCTATCCTGCTAGTTGATATTGATTATTTATTTATCTTGCTTTACCTTTCCCCCTTCTTTCCCACCAGTAACTATTTTTTTCAGAGATTACTTTCTTCCCTGTTACCTTTGAGGTATTTCTTCCCTACTATCATTAGTAGGGTTTTCCCTTTCCTCCTCCTATTTTAAAACAAACAAAAAAGAAAAAAACACTTTCTCTGTCCCTTTCTATGTGTGAGAGTTGTGTGTGTGTGTGTGTGTGTGTGTGTGTGTGTGTGTGTGTGTGTGTGTGTGTGTGTGTGTGTGTGTGTGTGTGTGTGTGTGTGTATCTTCTCCTATATTATGATGAAGAAACAGGATAAACAAGAGAAACCAGTGGGCTTCAAGAAGTGCACCAAATGTGGGCATAAGATTCCATTCAGCGACTCGCATTCTTTATGCGTATACTGTCATGGGCCTTCGCATTTACAGGGGGACTGTGCAATATGTCTTTCCTTTAATAACTGAGCTTTAATTGACAGGTGGAATAAGCTCATTTTAAGAGGAATGTTGCCGTCAGCCTTCGATGAAGCCATTTTTGGAGCAACTTCTTCCCCCAAAACTAAATTGGCTCTTTCAAGTCCTGCCTTGTCCTCCAAATCCTGGGACAAGGCTAAGAAAAGGCCTTCAGCAGTGCCAACTGATATTTCGGAGCCAAAGTCCAAGAAATCTAAACCTTCCTCCTCGGGTTCCGATCGGAGCCATTAGTTCCGACCTCTATTTCTTTGGATCCATCTTCTTTGGCTCTGACCTCATCTGACAAGGATGGGTCAGATCCATTGAGGTTGGATCTGACTTTGAGCCCTTTCAAATTTATACTGAATTTACCAAGAACTCAGTACTCTCCTTCATATGACCCAGTACCATCAGGGGTACTGTTCCCCTTTCTGTCAAGGCCGAGATCCCCTTCTGCTATGTCCTCCCATTCAACCAGGACTGTTACAGAAGAAGAAGAAGTGGAATGGATGGTGCAGAAGATCTTATGGGTACAGGGTATCACTAGGTCCCCTTCAACCGCAGCCCTTTTGGCTCCAGGTCTACCCAAACTGTCCACTCCTCCATTTCCTCCTCCTTCGACTTCAGGGCAAGTGTCAGAGCTCACGGATCCAATATGCCTGGTGACTTCGTGAGTTTGGATCCTAGGATGCTATCTTCCTCGGATCAAACTTCAGCTCAGAGCTTATCAGCCTTTTCAGAGTCAGAGAGCTCCTGGAGCCGAAGTGAGCTTCGCGGACCTTGAGTCCAGTCAACCCCCAGATTGTTGGAGCAGTTGATGGCCCTCGAGGATTCTGCGAAAGTCATCTTGGCTCTGGCTTCTGCCCTGGGTGAGCTGTCTTTTGGACTAGGGGGTCTCTGCCCCGAAAGCATGGCTTCTCAGATCCGGAGCCCTCGTCCTTCCAGAAGCGGTCAGCCTTTGGAGCTTCGGAGAGGGCATTGGCTGCCTGTGCACCAGCAAATTCACCCCCACTTTGGATCCATTATCCCAGGCATACACTCAGCGTTCTTCTTCCTCCCATTTCGCTTCACAGGGACAGTGGGAATCTACGTGCCAGGATACCCATCAGGGTACCCCCAACTCTTCCAATACCTCCCCAGACTATCCCACTGAGGAGGTTCCTCAGAAGCAGTTATGCAAGAGGAAGCACCTAGACTCCATGGAGGATTCAGCCACTGAAGACACCAACCTCAAGGAAGGTGAGCGTTCCTCATGGTTACCTCCCAAGGATGTTTCCTGTGGGGAGATTCTAGAAATTCTCAAGCAGAGGGGTGATTGGAAGTCCACCGACCCCTCGCCTGAGGAGTCAGTGTAACTGGCCGCCTTCAGTTCCCATCCTTCTACCTCCTGGGTGACTCCGCCCACCAATGATCTTATAGACCTAATCTCACAGATGGTGAGGGAGACCTCAGATTCCATCGAGCCTGTTCCCCGGAGACCAAATAAGATCATAACCGCTCCTCCGGATAAGGGTTTTTGGACTAAGGAAATTGCAGTAGATGCCATGGTCGTGGCAGCAGCGACCAAGAAAAAACTTTCTGATAAGAGTTCTACTATCCTTCTTCTAATAAAGATTCTAGGATGATGGATAGATGTGGGAAGCACAGCTTTTCCTCCGCAACCTTTGCCCTGCATTTGCTGAATTTCTTCCCTCATTTCACCAGGTTAGAAAGGTATCTGATCAAGGAGCTCTCAGATACCTTTCATAGAGCAGTAGCTGAGGTAGCTAAAGAAAAGGTAGCTTCCCAGTTAGCCACCCTTCATTCCATTGCCATCCCTTCCATGAGGCTTATTGAACACTCTGCCGAAGGAACGAGCAGAGCAGCAGGCATACCTGGATGCGATTTTGCAGAGCCTTTTAAGTCTTCATTCATCAATGCTCTGTTTGACAACACATCTCTTTTTGGGCCCAAAGTGAAGGATACGCTATCCAGGTGTGAGAAGGATGGCAAAACCCTTTCTGCCATGGGAATACGTTTTTCAGCTCCTCAGAGACTTTATCCTAAAGGTCAGAGAGGTGGCAGAAAAATGTGGTTCAGAAAGTCTCAAGGGTCTTACCAGAACACATATGGAGAGTTTTCCCCCAGAGGCAGGGGGGGGACAATGGAAGACATTGCCTCGGGGCAGAGGAGGTCCACAGAGCCAGGGTTCCCGGGAACCATTCTTCGGGAAACCCCTTCAGCGCTCCTGAAACGAGGCCCAACTGTCCACCATTGGAGGCAGTTGGGGGTCGCCTATCCCTACACTGGAGAGCCTGGCATTTATGGGTGCAAAGGGTAATATCCAGGGGTTATAGATTCATAGATTAGGTTCTTAGATTAGTACTAAGCTAACTGCCCTTGTGAGCCATTTTAAGCCTAGCCTGTTATCCCTTGTGAGACTCAAACCCTGCGCCTTGTGTTTGCAAGGCAACCATCTTAACTATTGGGCCACCCTCCCAACCTTACCAAATTCCCATATTCAAACATCCTCTTCCAAACAAAAAAATCCCGGGCATTCCACCCAGTCAATGAGATCAAGCAGTTTCGCAAATTCTGAATCTGCTAGAAAAAAGAGTTGTCCAAGAGGTCCCCCCAGACCAGAGAGGATTAGGAACTTGCTCAAGGTTCTTTTTGGTGCCAAAGAAAGCAGGGGACTGGAGGCCAATTCTGGATCTCAGCAAATTGAACAAATCAGTCCATCACAGCAAGTTCCAAATGGTCATGGTACAGTCCATACTTCCTTTCCTGGAAAAGGACGATTGGATGTGCTGTATAGATTTCAGGATGTGAACTACCACATAAAAATGGACAGATGCTCTAGAAGAACCCACGCTTCCGGCTGGGAGCCAGTCATTACCAGTTCATAGCGATGCCCTTTGGTCCCACTACTGCCCCCAGAGTGTTGACCAAATGTACAGCCATGGTTACGGCTCACCTGAGATGACAAGGATTCTGAGTGTTTCCCTACTTAGACGACTGGTTCATTTCCGCCCCAACCAGGCATCTACTCATAGGGTCATAGGTGTGTACTAGGCTAATGGCCCTAGAGCCTTTACAAACCTAGCCCATAGGATTACCCTCACATCGTGCCACCTGACCTTAGTTCCCAGTGCCTGTGTCGAGTAGAGCCACTGGAGTGATCCCCGGGGTTAATTTTCTATTTCCCATCCACTCATCAAGATTTCTCTTGAAGAGGGCCAGTGAGATGCTCTGCTTGACATGTATGGGAAGTCTATTCCATAGCAAGAGCAGTCTCTGGGTTATGAACCTGTCCCTCCAGCATGTTCTGTTGATTGTGGTAATGAGGCTGAGGTCACTGGAGCATGTGGTGCGGAGGGATTGGGATTTCTTAAGATGTAGCATTTCTAACAGAGTTGGATCAGGCATGGCTTTGTATGTCAAGCAGAGATCGTCTCTAAGTAGGCGATATGAGACAGAGAATATTTGGAGGTTTTTGAGTCTGTCCATATAGAACAAGTGTTTAAGGCGTAGGATCCTCTTTGTGAGGTACTTTTGCACTGTTCTTCAACTTTGCTCAGAACTAGGCATAACAATGAATCACCAAAAATAACATCTGGAACCCACTCAAACGATAGTTCATAGGAGCCCTGTTAGACACAAACCTGAAGATTGCCAAACTTCTCCCTTCCAGAGTACTGACAATCAAGAGACAGACTGCAAGGTTGATCAGAAACAAAAGAGTACCTGCCTGTTATGTTCTTTAGGCCTTCGGTTCCATCACTAGAGCAATTGTGTTAGTCCCACTGGCCAGGTTTCACATGCGAATTTTGCAATGGCTTCGCAGTGGTCAATAATGCACCATCCGGGGGGCGGAGCCTGAATGGCTAACTGAAAGCAGCAGTATTTTAGAACTCCATATAACTAGTTAAATAAGACAGAAAAAATATTCTTTTTTTTTCTTCAAAGTATAAAATCTTATAGATAAAGGACTAATTTACATAATTAGAAACTTTGGTAAAGTTTTACAAATAATTTCCTGTCAAAAAGCTTGGAGATATATTCACTTGTTAAAATGAGCAACTCAAGGAATTTTCACCAGGATGCTGCCTTAAAGAAGGAACTACAGCAGATGGCATCTACCCTGCAGGAGTTGTCTTTGAAGATGGATGATTTTAAAGAGAACCTAGAAAATCTTAAAACAAGCAGTCAAAAACAGGCTGACACCCTCAAGGAAATGCTACAACAACACCAGACAAGGATAACAGGAATAGATGTTTCTCTAAATGACTTAGAAAGCAGACTTAAGGAAGAGGAAATGGAAAGAACTGCTTCTTAAACAAAACACGTGGTTGGTTAATAAAGTAGATGACTTGGAAAATAGGGAGAGGAGAAATAACATCAGGATTTTCGGATTACCTGAAAACACAGAAGGTGAGGATATTATTTCCTTTTTATCAAGCTGGATTCCTGACTTTTTAAATTTAAAAGAAGGACTTTCCTTTGGCATTGAAAGGGCGCACAGAGCTCTTGGGAAACCTGCCACTAACTCAAACTCTCCTCCTAGGTCAGTAATTATCAAATTTCTTTCATACTTGGACAAGGAACTGATTTTAAGATCTGCTTGGAGGAAGGCACCTCTAAAATATAAACAGAGCCTGATAAGATTTGATAATGACTATTCATCTAAAATAATGGAACAAAGGAAAAAATGTGGCCAATGATAAAGTTTCTGAAACAAAATAACATCAAGGCACAACTTGCATATCCAGCTACGATAAGAATACTATATGCCAACGAGATGAGGACTTTTATTGATTTAGAGGAAACCTCTTCATTTATTAAAACTAATAATGTGATTACTTTACCAGAAGATATGGATTGGATGTCACCTTCTCTCAAGAGAACAAAAGAAACAAATGTCTGGACAGATGTCAAAAAGAAGAAGCAAAAGACTGATACTGTTACAGCCAAATCTCTCAAAGCATCTACTATGATATGAATTGTTTTAACATTACTTTAAAGGACCAATTTTACTGCTTGGAATTTTAAAACAATGGTAACTAACTACTGGAATCTTTATATTTTTTGAAAATAGATGACACATGAGAGTTTTCACATTACCTCAGGTATGTAAAACAGGGTACGTTTCTTTAACAGAAGGAGGGTTATATAGCACATAAAATGTTTATACTGTAAATCAACATACATAGTATATGTGTGTTTGTTGTTGTTTGTCTTTCGGCTTTTTCCCGGTAAGGGGTCGCCACAGCGGAACTCTGGTTCGCTAATGATTGGCAGTAAATTTTTACGATACACCGAGGTGCCAGCTCTACGCCCAACCTTCAACAAAGGCAGTTTTACCCATTTACGCACGCATGTCTTTCGAACACAATCCAAATGCAGGGAGGATATTTTCTCTTAATTTTCTCTTTTCTTTCTCTCTTCTCATTATTTATTTTAACTGCATCTTGTCTCCCTACTGCCAGTCATTAGCGGACCGGAGTTCCGCTGTGGTGCCCCCTAACTGGGTAAAGCCGAAAGACACAAGACTTGTCTCCCTTCCTAAATTCTCTCCTATTTACTATACTAATATATTCTGTATATTTTTAATAACTCACTCTCTATACATAGATAAATAATAGTCTAAAATAATCTAGTTTTAAGGTAGACTAATTGGAATAGTGAACTTAATTAATTATTACAATATTTATTAGATTAATGATAGTCACTGTTATGCTTATTGGGATTGGGGACATGTTCATGATTAACTCTGAAATGTTCCATTCATGTACATATGTCCTTTGAATTATTTCCTTTTAATATTAACAAATATATATAAAAAAGGAGGGAAAATGTACTGTTGGTTAAGAGAAGTGAAGCTTTCTTCACATTCTATTTGCTTTGCCATAGCAACAGTAAACAACTGCTGCAGTTTCTAAGGACACTGTGAACCTGTGAAGTGCATTTAGACTCACCGATTACAAATAATAAGAAAAAGTAATGTTTAGTTATTAAAATGAAAAACAACCTAAGCAAGGTAAAATAAATACATAATAGGACTATATGTAAATATTTTATGATGTATCCTCATAGGATTACATATTCCTGGAAACACGACTGAAATGTTCCCAAACTACATGTGCACTTAAATGTAGCTGCTTGATTAAAAAGTATTACTCAGTTTAACATGCTGATTTCGCAAGCTGTCTGCACTGTAAAAGTTACATTTTATATGTTACTTGAAATTGTCCGTCTCTAGAGCATATGAAAAGATACATATTACTTTTTGCAACATGTTATTTTTGCAGTTACCTCACACTCTGTACAAACTCACTTGGTAACTGATAAGCTATTCATTTAAAATAGTTTAAATATTAAATGTGCCCTTGAAATGTTATTGAAAATTTGACAAAATATAATCTGAACTGTAAAGAATGACTTGAAAGAAGTGAAGTAATGCATAGATTTCAAAGATACTTCTTGACACTACAGTGTGTGTGTGTGTGTGTGTGTCTTTCGGCTTTTCCCAGTTAGGGGTCGCCACAGCGGAACTCCGGTCCGCTAATGATTGGCAGTAGAGTTTTACGTGCTGGCTTGCCGGGCCTAACGCACAACCTTCAACGAAGGAACGCCCATTCACGCATGTCGTCACACAGTAGATGCTCTAACTGAGAATCGAACGAGCAACGTCTAACTGTGAGGTGACAACACTACCGCAGCACCACCACCGCAGTTCTTGACACTACAGTAAAAGTAAAAATATATATTCACAAGGAAGTATTGAAATGTTTTAGTCTTCCAGTTAAAATAGCTTACTGTCAACTTTTTGCAATATCATAAAGTTTGAAGAGCTAGGAAATTACTATTCTTTGTCTTTATAATGATTATTAGTCAGATGTTAGACTCTGCTTAGTTTAATGAATTGTGACATATGTTTATGAGGAAAAGTGGACTCAGTTACTCACATTGGACTACACATTCCTGGAAACTCAACTGAAATGTCCCCAAATTACTTATGAATTTAAATGAAACTGCCTGATTAATAAGCATAATTCACTTTAACAACCTGAATCCATAAGCTATCTGCTCTATACATGCTACATTATATATGTCACTTGCATATTACAGTCTCTAGAGCACACGAAAAAATACATATTATTTTTGCAACATGCTATATTTGCACTAACCACACATTCTAAACTAACTCAATTGGCAACTGACAAGTTATTTATTTGAAACATTTGTCTAAATATTAATTGTGCCCTTGAAATATTGTTGCCGTTTTGACAAAACAAAACCTGAATTGAAAAAGGAAAGATTTGAAGAAGTGAAGTATTGTACAGATTTCAAAGACAGCTGTTGACACTACAATATAAGTAGAAATGTATACATGCAAGGAAAAATTGAAATGCTTTATACTTTTAGTTAAAATAGCTTATTGTTAACTTTCTGCTTTATAAGAAAATTTAAAGAGCTAGGAAATTATTTCTAATTTGTCTTTATAATGTTTACTAAATTGATGTTAGTTACTGACTTGTTTAATGGATTGTGAGTCATGTACAAGATGGACTACTGAATGTTATCTCTGTTTACCTATGTTTGCTGAATTTCTTTTATTAGTACTAATTTAAGACAATGGGAAGAAAGGGAAGGGAAATCTCTGTTTTTGGTCAAGGGAGGAGAGGCTTAATAGTATTCTAACTGCCCCGAGAATTCTCTAAGATGCTCTAAATACTATTTGATTAATACTTACCTATGGTAAGTCTTGATTACCATATAGGTACCTTCACATTCATTCTAGACCTGATGTAATTACCCATTCTGGAAGCAGGAGGTTCCCTATGCAGGATGGGAATTGTCAGGGTGATCAAAGTTCATTCTTAGACTCTGCTTTGTAAATCTATAAATATGTAAAAGCACTGCACACTAGAATTGTAGGGCAACTCTACTCAGAGTCAGGATACCACTGATAAGCCATGTCTTTTCATAAGTGTAAGCTGAAGTTGGTGAGCTGAAAAGTGAGAAAGTAATAATCCATCATGCATCATGAGCTGAGTATATATTTTTTGGTTATAGGGTTTAATTGTTGCTTAGATCTGTGTTGAAACTGTTGTCTCACTGTTCTGAGAGACTGATCGGCAAATATACAGAGCTGAGAATATTTTTTTGGTTTTAAAGTTTGTACTGTTAGTTTTTGCTTAGATATCTGTTGAAACTGTTTTCCCCACCCGACCCCCCTTTTCTGCTGTGTCTTCAGTTGGCATAGTAACAGCTGCATTCAAATTGCTGGAACCTGTGTTCTGAGAGACTGCCTTACATATTATCTGCAATTATACAGAGCTGAGTATATATTATTTTTGGTTATAGAGTTTAATTGTTGCTTCGATCTGTGTTGAAACTGTTGTCTCACTGTTCTGTGAGACTGATCGGCAAATATACAGAGCTGAGAATATTTTTTTTGGTTTTACAGTTTGTACTGTAAGTTTTTGCTTAAGTCTCTGTTGAAACTGTTTTCCCCACCCCACCCCCATTTTCTGCTGTGTCTTCAGTTGGCATAGTAACAGCTGCATTCAAATTGCTGGAACCTGTGTTCTGAGAGACTGCCTTACATATTATCTGCAATTATACAGAGCTGAGTATATATTTTTTTGGTTATAGAGTTTAATTGTTGCTTAGATCTGTGTTGAAACTGTTTTCCCCACCTCACCCCCATTTTCTGCTGTGTCTTCAGTTGGCATAGTAACAGCTGCATTCAAATTGCTGGAACCTGTGTTCTGAGAGACTGCCTTACATATTATCTGCAATTATACAGAGCTGAGTATATATTTATTTGGTTATATAGTTTAATTTTTGCTTAGATCTGTGTTGAAACTGTTGTCTCACTGTTCTGAGAGACTGATCGGCAAATATACAGAGCTGAGAATATTTTTTTGGTTTTAAAGTTTGTACTGTTAGTTTTTTCTTAGATCTCTGTTGAAACTGTTTTCCCCACCCACCCCCATTTTCTGCTGTGTCTTCAGTTGGCATAGTAATAGCTGCATTCAAATTGCTGGAACCTGTGTTCTGAGAGACTGCCTTACATATTATCTGCAATTATACAGAGCTGAGTATATATTTTTTGGTTATAGAGTTTAATTGTTGCTTAGATCTGTGTTGAAACTGTTTTGTCCCACCCTCCCTGTTTTTTGTTTGTAGTTTAAATTTGGTGGCTTTTGCAGTTGCCCGCCCCACTGTAGATTTTATCTGGGACACTCCCCCGTCCCATCTCTTTACCACATTCTACCTAATAAACTCTTTCTGCACTTGCTTTTAGTCCTTTTTAATTTAATTGCATTTTTAAACTGTGTTTGGTCTAATATTGCTGCATACTCAAGTGTGCTAGCTTGCACTGCATGTGACTTGTTTACTACTACTGTTTTTGCTACTTTTCTGTAAAAAAAAAAAACTGTAAGCCTGTTTCCTACCTTTCCTGTAACTAGTGTTCCAGATACAGATTTGCTGTATCCAGGACTGTATGTAAGCTTCTGAGTCCCCCAAGCCTTTCTGTGTTGGAGGGAAGCCTTCTAGCTTATCAGTGGAAGTGGTAAGCACTAGGTAACCTGTCTACCACATAAGTAGTGGTTCTGGCCCAGAATTTGTAGTTATTGGCCGTTTGGGCAAGCTCTTCCATCTCTCTCAACTTTCTGATTTGAAAGCCTGTATTTGCACTTGTTTCTGTCCTGTAACTCATCTAGTGCAGATACAGATTCTTAGTTTTAGCAGTTAAATTTGCTTGTTCATGCTCAGCACTTGTTCAGAACTTGTAAGCACTAAATAAGCTACTAATTACTATAGCACTCTATCTTCCTCATTACCTAGAGGAAAACAGTTTTTGTACTTACTTTTCTCACTTGCTTAGAGAAAAACAGCTCTTGTACTCACTTTCCTCACTTATCTAGAGGAAAAACCCTGCAACTCTCTTTTTGCATGGTCTTGCGTACAGAGCAGTGTCGGGCAGCGCTGGTTAGCTGGGGTATACTTTTCCCGGCCCCACAAAGTCTGCACTGTAAATTTTCCCTTAGAACTAGGCAAGCCTCAACTCAAGTGCTTCAGATCAGCTGCTCTTATTGCAGCACTTGCAAAACAGAAATCAGCACTTGTCCTAATCTCCTAGACAGCACTATTATTCTCCAAATTTCCTAGACAGAACTATTATAATATAGCATAAGACCCTTGATCGTCCACAGGACTTAAGTTCAATTTACTCTTCAAAGCATGTCCAGAGGTCAGCTTCAGGTGTACTCTCCAGTTCATCTGGTGGAATTGGGCATCCTGAGGCAGTGTCACAACTGCCTCATGTATACAGACAACCCTCTCCTCTTACCTCTGGACACAAACACTTGTGAGAGATGCAAATACACATCCAGACTGGAGGCTAAGCGCTCTCAACCCATGACTGTAACAGACAGTCAAGAGGATAAGGGACACACTTGCATCACACCACCTGTCACACATGAATCTACAAAACAAGCACCGGCAAAACATACGCATAAATACACAAAAACATATTCGGAGGCACTAGGTACCAATCTGAAAAAGAAACAGTGCCCTCCAAAGCAGACAAGCAAGCAACCTGCACCCCAAACACAAGCCAGAAAACACATAATTCACCTCAGCAGTGTGCCTCACAACAGCCCTTAAGGCAAAACACCATACCTAACACGCTAGTAATAGGAGACTCTATAGTAAGGCACACGGATGTTCCACTCACCAGGCTGAACAAGGAAAAGGTTACTGTCAGCTGCCTGTCAGGTGCTCGGATCCGCCACATAACACAGGCACTTAGGTCACTCCAGAACAAGTACAAGTATGACGCTGTCATTGTACATGTTGGTGTGAATGATCTAAGACGCACCTCCCTGGACTACATGAAAAGAGACATTGAGGAGCTCTCTGATCATGTAGCCCAAGCTGGTATGACCCTGACCTTGAGTAGCATACTACCTTCACCTAGAATGATACCACAATACAAAGACAAAATGATCAATTTCAACAATTGGCTAAGCTTCTAGTGTCATTCTAAGGGGATCCAGTGTCTGTCTGCCTGGGATAACATGATAGACAAGCCTCGCTGTTTTGCCAGAGATGGGTTGCACATGTCACCCCTAGGTTTTCGAATACTGGCCAAGGCTCTTGCTGTCCCCATAGTGCCTTTTTTAGGCAAGACTCAAAAGACAAACCAGCCACCGTAACCAGCACAGGTAACTAAAAACTAAGGGTAATGCTACTCAACGCCAGAAGTCTCAACCTCAAAATGCACACACTCGAGGCTGTCCTCAGCATGGAGAAAATCGATGTTTGTGCAGTGATGGAAACCTGGTTCAAGGCTCAAGAGAGCACCCCAGCACTGCCAGGTTACAATTCATATCATACCTTCCGGCCTCAGTTACCAGATCGCAGTACAAAGGGCGGAGGTGTATCCATATTCATCAAGGATACCCATATCTCCAGGTTAGTAGCACAGCATGATGCCCCAGAGATCATCCATGCGCAACTATCAGCAGGCAAAACCACATTTCAAGTTGTAGCAGGTTATAGATCGCCCACCATGTCCCAAGATGCTCACTCTGCATTCCTTGAGACATTGGAAAATATAAAGGTCCTACCCAACACAATAATCTTGGGTGATTTCAACTACCCTGGTATAGACTGGGCGAACTACCAGTGTTCCATCTCCTATGCTCGGCGATTCATAGAATTTATAAATTCAAATGCCCTTGATCAACTAGTATGTTCCCCCACTAGAGGGGACAACATATTGGATTTAATCATCACAAATATGGGCGCCCATTGTACCACACCCGTTATCACCCCCTCCTTGGTCAAATCCGACCACAAACTGATAACCCTGGACATCCGCACTCCTCCACCTCCCCCAATCAAAGAAACCATAGTCAAAAACCTTTCCAAAGCAAACTTCAAACTACTTGCATCCGAAGTAGAAAGCTTCACTATTCCCTTGCAGAAGGATAATGATATCCAGGATGCAGAATCCTACACCAAGGCACTCTATATGCATCTTCAGGATTGCATGGACAGTGCTATCCCAAATAAAACCAAGACTCCTTCCTCAAGCAAGAAGAAACCAGTCTGGTGGACCCCGGCCATAAGCAAACTTTACAATAAAAGGAGGAGACTTATACAAAAAAAGGCCAAATCTCAAGTAGAAAAATCATCCATGATCAGCATTAGTAAGAAATTGAGGGTCCTCATCAAGTCAACTATAGCTAATTTTGAAAAGAAAGTTGCCAAGGATGCCAAGGATAACCATAAGGCCTTCTATGGCTATGTCAAAAACCTAAATGGCAACGCTCAGGTCTGTTCTGAGCTAGTACAAAATGGAACAAAATACACTGACCCTTCTGACATTGCCAACATCATGGCTGACAGTTTCAGTGCAAATTCTCCCCCCCCCCCCACCACCACCACCACCTACAGGGCCTATTACCATTCTAGGGGATTGTGTAAGTCCAATTATTGCTGATACATTGGTTAACAAGGCTCTATCTAAAGCTAAAAACACTGCCTCCATGGGACCAGATGATGTCCCAGGCTGTATCATATGCGAGCTCCAAAAGGAATTAACCCCGCATCTTAATACCCTGTTCAGTCTCAGCCTCTCCACAGGATATGTGCTCATAGAATGACGCATGGCAATGGTGGTTCCACTACACAAGGGTGGGGCCACAGCTGACCCTGGGAACTACTGACCAATAAGCCTGACCAGTCTGATCTGTAAGGCTATGGAGCGAATCATTATGGAACTCATAAATGGAGAGATTGGGAACCTCCAGTCGCTGGACCCCACACAGTTCGGCTTCGTCAAGGGCAGATCATGCCTCCTGAACCAGGTGGATTTCTTTGAGACAGTTACTCAGGCAATAGATAAGGGAAAGGAGGTACACACAGCTTACCTTGACCTTGCTAAAGCATTTGACACCATTCCCCATTCAGGTATTATTGATAAGCTCACCAGCCTGGGCATAAACCCTTACATCACAAGATGGATCGCAAACTGGCTCTCAGACAGATCCCATAAAGTAAGAGTAGCGGGATCTATGTCCAAATCCAGACCAGTAACGAGTGGTGTGCCTCAGGGCTCTGTCCTGGGGCCCCTCCTGTTTGGCATATACTTCTCAGAAGTACAGGCAAGCACGGAAGGGCTGTGGCTGACTAAGTTTGCGGACGACTGCAAACTGGGTGCTATAATAGAGTCTCCGGCCGACATGGAGATCCTCCAGAAGGGCCTAAATGGGACTGATGCATGGTGTCAAAGCCATGGTCTCAAGCTAAATGCAAAAAAATGCGTAGTAATCCCCTTTGGAAAAAACAGAGTAACCGCAAACTACAACATAGGAGGTAATCCCCTGAAATCTGAAGAAGAAATAAGGGATCTAGGGACCCAAGTAGATAGTCAAATTTCTTTTGATAACCATGTTGCCAAAGTGGTTATAAAATCCTTCTATGTGACCCATCTGATCACGAAAGGGTTCGCATCAAGATCTAAGGATGTAATGTTGCCCCTCTACTCTTCCCTCATCAGACCCATTATGGAGTACAATGCATCAATTGGAATGTACCTGGCTAGACATCTCCAGCAGCTGGAGAGACCACAAAGGTACCTAACCAAGAGGATTACTGGCCTCAAACAGTTGCCCTATGCAGCACGATTGAAAAAGCTAAGACTGTTCTCTGTTGCATACCGCTTTCTCAGAGGCGATCTCTGTCTAACGTACAGAGCCATGTCCAACCCAGAATTGTTGAACATGCTCCATCTTAGCAAAACCAAATCTGCTCGAGCTACACGCTCTAGGGATATAAACCTCAACACAACAATGAATAGAACATGCTGGAGGGATAGATTCCCTTCGCTGAGACTTCCCTTACTATGTAACAGGGTCCCGATCTACATAAGACAGAGCCCCTCACTATCACTCTTCAAGAGGAACCTTGATGAGTAGATGGGTAACGGAAAGTTCACACCGGGGATCACACCAACAGCACTACTAGATAGGGGCCAAGGGTACTAGCTGCTAGTACAAGGGTCTAGAGAACTACTAAAGGGGCGGTGAATACCGCACAACGTGGCTGGGCTAATATATGCCTTCGGGCAGATAGCCCAGTACCAACCTATGAACCTATCATCCAATGTCCTGTCAGATTCTCATAACAGAAACATGCAAAAAAGATCTCTAATGGTGGATTCATTCTCAACAGGTGATACAAGGCCAACCCTTTGTTCCCCGTCTACCACAAGCTATGGTGACCATGGATGCTTCCCAGATAGGGTGGGGAGGGCATTATCTGGGGAAGACGGTTCAAGGTACCTGGTCTGCAGACATAAATGTCTTAAGAGATGAGGGCAGTGCTGTTAACATTGAAAGCATTTCAGTCTACCCTTCAATCCAACAATATGTTGGTGGTATGGTACATAAACAAGCAAGAAGGAGCCAGATCATGCCCTCTCTGTCTGGAAGCGCTCAGAGTGTGGCAGTGGGTGATCTCGTCCAACTGCTTTCTAATAGCAATGCATATTCTGGGGGAGATCCAGTGTCATAGCAGATAAAATGAGTAGAGCCATTCTCATGCCACATGAGTGGCCCCTCAATTAGAATGTGGTAGACCACATTTTCCGCACATGGAGCCAGCCTTACTGCGATCTCTTCACCTCTGCCCTCAACAAAAAATGCAGTAACTACTTTTCCCTGATTCCCCCATAGGGGCAAACCCCGAGGGACGCTCTGATACATGATGGCTCCCGGACTTCTGTACGCCTTTCCCCCAGTTCCATGGTAAATCTATTCCAAGCTAGGTAAAGGCACATTCCACCAGAACTTTATCCTCTTCGGTGACATATTGGAAAGGAGTGAACTCTGTAAGCATTCTAGAGGGAACGACCTTATCCTCTTTTCATACCTTGACAAAGCAGTACAAACTGGATTCATTCTCAAGTTCCATAGCAGGCTTTGTAAGGATCATTCTCCAAGGGCTCCTGAAGCTTTAACCCTGCTCCTTCCAGGAAGGGTAAGCTTTGGAAATCTACCCATATGCCACTGGGGCAGTGTGAATGATGAACATAGTACAGTTGTGCAAGTCCTACTTAACTGTAACAGTAGATGTTCAAATTTCACATTCTGTCAGTAGTGACAGCTGCCTACCATCTCTCTTATTTTGTATAGAGTTCAATGGTATCCAGCCTTGTTTTGTTGTTGGTTGGCGTTGTTTGTTTGTGTTGGCATTTTGTGACTGTGAATTGGTTGGTTGGTTGGTTGGTTGATTGGTTGGTTGGTTGGTTGGTTGGTTGGTTGGTTGGTTGGTTTCAAGCAGTTCTTGCTTCTGGTCCTTCTTGATTCTTCCCACTTGGCACCTAAATAACTGACTTTCTGTGACAGGGTTTAGGCTTCCACTGATGGGAGTGGCTTAGCTAATCCACAATTTCACAGAGTCAGGGAAGGGAATTCTGAGCTCTAGAAAGCAGCGAATGTGTGGGCTTGTATGCAGGCATGTAACCTATATGCCACTGAAGCAGTTTGAAATTCAAACATCTACTGTTACAGGTAAGTATGTCCTACAGAAGTGTATTTTTGATTTTATTATGTCCAGAGCTGACAGGATAACAACTAAAGAGAGTCTAGGTATGCGCACAGTTAACAGCTCTAATTCATTTTACCATTTAATCACACTTGCATGCATAATGTGTGCCATCTAGATATTAACATACATTAAGTAATCTCAACGTGCATAATAAATGTTGGTTTGGGCAGTTTCCTTTTTTTCCATAAATTACTTGCGTAGTTTTACTACATATCTATCATTTGTAATACTCAGCTGTTTTGGATAGGATGTTAGAACGCAGTGCCTCATAAGCAGTTATTATCCTTTGTATTGCATATTTCCACTAACATTTTAAATACTTATTTGATAGTGTCAATTTGTGTGTGATATCTAGGATGAAAGGCTGGATTCTACAAACACTGATAATCTTGATGTGAATGCAGATGAAAATCAACAGATGCTTGAAACTTCTCAAGAGTATTGTGGAAGCAAAGATGAACATGAATTCAACAACATTCCTGACTTTCAAAAGTAAATATTCCCAATGTAATCTTCATGTTCCATTTTATATTTTAGTATAGTAAACATCTTGTGCCTTTTGATATTATGGTCTGCTATTTCAGATGGATAACATTTGTGTTTGGATGCATATATATCCTGGCCAACAATACAGTTTTGAATTGAAAGTTTTGTATTATTGCCTTTTAATTTTTGTGTCTTTGTGTCAAAGCTACACAATCTTTTAGCCAGTTCCATGGCATAGAGAGATAAAACCCTAACTATGTCACAGACTATCCAAGTTTGATTAGCAGCTCTGGCATCTGTAGGAGCTGGCAGAGGAGGATGGGAGTGAGCAGCCATTGCTGTCTCCCCCATCCTGTAGAGAGGGAGGTGGCTATGGCTCACCACATGGGTGACAGCATAAGCACTAGATTTTCACCCCATAGAGCAGAGCTTAGTGTTCCCACTGTCCCACATGCAAGTCACACAGTAGTCTGAGAGTTTATACTGCAGAGGCATGGTTTTCTTCAGAGGGAAGCATATAGTAGAATTTGGAAGAGTCACTGAAGGAGTGGGTGTCCTCCACCAAATTGGGGGATAGGCCACTATGCAAGACAAACAAGCTGGCCCACTTATACCATTTGACTGTCACTGCAGTGCTGATGAACTGACTAGGATTTCCTAGGCAGGGATGAAGCACTCTGGCCTTGCCTTAGAATTCTAGGATACCTCTATCACAGAACCAGTGGGCTGACTAGATGCAGGTAGAGGGGTCATTGGGTTGAGTGCTGCAGAGGTGGGGGATAAAATAAAGCTACCTGATCACAGGAATTTCCATTCAAAGGGACTGGCCACTTTGAGAATAAGCTTTTAACAGCAAGACCTTTTGACTGCATTTTCTTAAATAATTTTAAAGTTAAATTCAGGTGAAAAGTATGTTTATTAAAGATCATTTAAGGCTAGGCAGAGATGTACCCTTCTGGGAAAAACCTGCCACTATTTCATTTTCTGTGGAAAAAAATGTGCTTTTTCAGTGAAAAAATATATGATCTGAAGTTGTCTTCATTTGCTCTTCAACCTGTGGGTACGTGGATCCGGGACAGATCCAACTCTGCCACCTTTCCATAATTTGATCTGAACTCCAAGCTCTTCCCCTACCCATAATGCCCCAGTCTCCCTCCTCCCTTCAGATCTCATTTGCTGCGCTATCATAAGCATTGTGATCCGCTGCTCTGAGCTTCCTTTGGGTAAGTGACTGAATTTTTTTGTGAATTTCTATCTTCCTTTTACTTAAATTTCTCTTTTCTATCCTTTCTACTTCCCTACCCTTGCGCTGTTAGTCTGTAAAAAAAAAAAAAAAAAAAAAAACTCTTCTTGCTCTTCTATCTGAAGTGTGTGTGTGTGTGTGTGTTGTTCTGGTTGGGCCTCTTTGCTGCAACTATGTTAGAGAACTCCAAACCAGGCTTTAGAAAGTGCATGGAGTGTGGCCATAAGCTCTCCCCAGCTGATGGGCCACACTGTATGTGTGGTATGCTTAGGGGTTTCCAAGCTTGAGTCCTCCTGTTCCATCTGCACAGGCTTCAACCCCTACGCATTGATGGACAGGAGGAACAAGATAATTTTGAAAGGCCTTCTCACCCCTCCTACCACCGGGGCCCAGACCTCCTCAACCCTGACTCCTTCTTCTGCTTCGTATGTCTCCACCCTGGCCTGTGGGACTCAACCTCCTGCCAAGAGGTCCAGGGACAAGCATAAATACAGGGACAGGCCGAGGAAGCGAACCCCTGATCGCTTGGCCTCTGCTGGTCCACCAGCCAAGGTCTGCTCAACCCCACAACAAGAGTCTCCCGGCTCCATTCCCCTTGCTTCTCCTCGGAGCCGAAGGAGCTTCGGATCCATTCGCCATCCTCGACTTCACCTCACTGACCCTCCAGGCCAATATCAGTAACCTCTACATCCTGATCCACCCACAGCCTTTCCGAAGAGTAGGTGGACAGGATGCTGCAGAAATTTATTCACACTCAGATACAGATGGGAGTCTTGCCTGCCTCCTGTCCGTCTGGAGCAGGGGGCATGCTTTCTATGTTCCTACAGGTTACTCCTTCTCCACTCCGACTCCCAGTTTCGGATCCGAGGACTTTCGGCATCGAGGGGTTGGTGCCGCCAGTACCTTGTACCGTCACACCAGCCATTACCTTGAGTAGGTCAGATCCATCAAACTCAGATCTGTCCGGATCTTGGAGCCGTAGCCTCTGCACTGGATCTGAGGGGATGGTGTCGGCTCCAAGGCTTTCGGAGCAGAGACTTCCAATCAGTGTCTCGGTGCCTAGAGGTTCGGCTCTGACTCTCCCGTTGATCTAGAGGGTGGTGGACCTGTCTGTGCTTCCTTCTCAGACAGTTCGCTCTCCTTCTGCCTTTGATGTGGTGAAGAGGGTTCTCTCAATACCATTGAGACTCTTGACTACCTCGTCTTCGGAATCTGCCCTGGTTCCCTCTGTTTCTAGTATGGATTCCGCCATCGTGCTACCTCAGTGACAGCCTGCTGCCTCTCTGCCCCAGGGAGCTCCCATGTGGGAGCAGCCAGATGTTTTCGCGTCCTCCCCAGAAACTCCCCCTGAGGAGGTACATCGAAAACATACATGCAGAAGGAGGTACATTGACTCTCCACTTTAGTCCCTCATGGAGGACACCTATTTGGAGGAAGGGGAGGGTTCACCCTGGTCACCCCCATCCTTTGGAGACATCATGGGGATCCTTTGTCACCGAGAGGGATGTTCTGGCCTGAAACCCTACTGGAGGCATTTGGCGCAGGACCCTCTACATCCGTGTCCCCTCCCGCAGATCCATTGGTGGATCTAATTTCATTTTGGGCATGGAAGGAACCAGACACGATGAAGCCAATCCCCAGATGCCCCAACAAGATATTGAGTGCTCCCTCAGATAGGACCCACTGGACCAAGGTATCCCCCGTAGATGCTATGGTAGTGGTAGCGGTCACTAAGAAGGAGCTTGCATAGGAGAGCTCCACGGTTCATGCGCCAAACTGAGAGGCCGGGACAATGGATCGCTTTGCGAAGCGGGCGTATGCTTCAGCCGCATTTTCAGTACGTGTGCTGAATTATATGGCGCACATAATTAGACTCCAGCGAGACCTAGTCAAGGAGATTGCTGGCTCTACCCCAGGGTCCATGACAGCGGAGGACCAGAAGGTTTTCTCTTCTCGCATGGCCACCCTGACGTTGATCGCTAACACCTTTATGCGGCTTCTCTCTCGTGCCACTGAGGGTGCCGCTAGAGCTGCCAGGATAGACATTGCCATCAGGTGTCACATCTGGCTCCGATTCTGTGCATTCTCGGAACCCTTTAAGGCATCCTTTACTAATGCCCCATATGATGGTTCCACCCTCTTTGAAAAGTTGGTACATGACACTCTTGTCCAGAGCAAGAAGGATGGGAAGACTCTGTCTGCCATCGGCATCCGCTTCTCCACCCCCCAACGAACCTTTTCAAGGAATCAGCGGGTGACAAAGAAGATATGGTTCTGAAAGTCTCAGAGTTACTTCCAGGATGCTTAGGACTCACCTTCCCCTAGAGGCAAAGAGGGATTCAATAGACGCCATCCCAAAGGCAGAGGGGGGTCTGAGGAATCAGGGGTCTCGAGAGCCTTTCTTGGACAGACTCGCGCAGCAGCCCTGAAAGTTTTCCCAGCTTATCAGCTCTGGAGGCAGTCAGGGGACACCTCTCTCTACACATAACAACCTGGGAGTCTATCACAGATAATCGTTGGGTGTAGCAGATCATATCCAGAGGATATTCTATCCCTTTCAATCAGTCACCTCTTCCACCCAAGCACCTCCCGGATGTTCCACCCATGCAAAGGGAGGAAGCAGTGCTGGAAATTGCAAAGTTGCTAGAAAAGCGCGTCATCCAACCTTCTTCCCCCAGACCAGACCACCTTAGGCATTTATTCCAGATTTGTTTTGGTACCAAAAAAGACGGGGGACTTAAGACCCATTCTGAATCTCTCCATTCTGAATCTGTCAGTTGCCAAGACAAAATTCCAGATGCTCACTCTTCAGCCTATCCTGCCTTTTCTGCTGGAGAGCGATTGGATTTGCTCATTTGACCTTCAGGATGCGTGCTACCACATCAAAATGGACAGGCGCTGTCAAAGGTTTCTCTGCTTCCGGATGGGGGCCAGTCATTACCAGTTCAGAGAGCTCCCCTTTGGTCTCACCACAGCCCCCAGGGTGTTCACCAAAGTGATGACAGTTGTAGCAGGTGACCTGAGACTACAGGGATTCCAGGTCTTCCCCTACATGGACGACTGGCTCCTAGCTGCCCCTTCCAGGCATCAACTCTGCCAAGCAAGGGATTCCCTACTTCACTTAGTCCACCAGATGGGCAGAACCATAAGTCTCAACAAATCTTTACTGGCCCTGTTCAAGTGCTAGATTTCATCGGAACTTGATTGGACATGATTCAAACCAAGGTCTTCCTAACCTCAGAGATAATCCTGTCTCTGAAACTACATGTCCGCTGTATCCTTCAAGTGCAGTCGCTAATGACGGAATTGGTATTATGGGTGTTAGGGTCCATGGCGGCCGCAATCACTGTCTTACCCATGGCTCGACTACACATGCGGGTACTTCAGTGGACCCTTACGTTTCAGTGGTCCATGCTAGATCTTCTGTTGTCTCACCCTATTCGAGTATCTCGGGCGTGCAGGGACTCTCTTCTGTGGTGGATTCATTCCCCAGATATTCTCTGGGGTCGTCACTTTCTTTTGCCTTTCCTTTTGGCCACAGTGATCACAGACGCCTCCTTTCTAGGGTGGGGGGGGGGTCACAGCTTGGGAAGAACAGTCCAAGGTAGGTGGTCCCCCTACAAGACTGAATTGCATATCAACATCCTGGAGATGAGGACGGTGCTCCTAGAGTTCCAAGCTCCCCATGCCCATCTTCCTCTAGAGACGATTGCTATCCAGACAGACAATATGTCAGTGGTCTGGTTCATCAACACACAGGGGGGAACCAGGTCTTATCCCCTGTGTCGAGAGTGTAGGAGTGGGCAATCTCCACTGGCCATTTTCTGGTGGCAATGCACATTCCGGAAAGGTCCAGCATTCTAGCTGACAGGCTCAGCAGGTCTATCCTGATGCCTTACGAGTGGTCTCTGAATCCTTCAGTAGCGAAACAGATATTTCTCAAGTGGGGACAGCCTTGATGCAATCTCTTCGTCTCTCCTTCCAACACGAAGTGAGCGAGTTTTTCGCTCTGAACCCTCCTCAGGGGGATGCCCCCAGAGATGCTCTGGTTTATGCTTGGCCCTCCGGTCTTCTGTATGCATATCCTCCTCTGCCCCTAATATCAAAAGTTCTTCAGAAAGCTCGCAGGCTGGGGAGCTCTGTCATCCTCATTGCCCCATTCTGACCTCTGCGAGTATGGTTCCCCTCTCTGTGGTCTCATGTTGTGTGTCCGCCTTGGATGTTAGATCCGATTCCAGATCTCATATCTCATCCCTCAATGATTCCCCATGCAGACCTGGTCAGTCTGAAGCTCACTACTTGGATGCTGCAATTCCCATGATAGTCAGGACTCCCAGGTTATCCTCGCCATTCAAAAGAATTTTGGTGGCGTCTCATAAATCTTCTACTAGGAAGGTTTATTCCAGCAAGTGGAAACATTTTTCTATTTGGGCCTCTCAACATGACCTAGACCCCTTCACTGCTCCGGTTCAGGTGGTTTTAGAATTTTAAGCAAGTAGTTTTCAGTAAGGTGCCAGTTCTTCTACGGGCAAGGTCCAACTGGCAGCTATATCTAACTTTCATGTAGACGACAATATGGCTTCTCTAGCTTCTTCTAAGCTTTGTATAGCTTTTTTGAAAGGCACCTTCTTACTTCGGCCACTGGTTAAGGACCCAACACCTCCCTGGGATCTCACACTAGTTCTGCAAGCTTTGGCCTCGTCCCCCTTTGAGCCTACAGCCACAGTGGACTTAACAGTTTCTGTCCTGGAAGACGGCTTTTTTGATTGCTATTACATCTGCCAAAAGGGTCATGGAGCTTCAAGCATTGTCGGTCAAGCATCCCTATTTGATATTTCATAAAGACAGGGTGTCATTACGTACTAATCCATCCTTTCTTCTTAACGTAGCTTCAGAAGTCAATATTAATCAAGTGATTAATCTCCTGTTTTTTTTTCCAAATTTTCAAAATAAGGGAGAGTACAAACTCCACTTGTTGGATGTGCACAGACTCATGTGTTACGTGATTTTGACCGCTTTAATAGGTTTTAGTAGAAGCAAAGAAATCCTTGACTTGCCTGTAGTGTTTCATTTTGCCGGGTAAGATACTAAGTTTCCCTTTCATGTAAAGTCACACTTGTACAATGACCAAACCATGTCCCTTGCTGCTCCTTGAAGGAGAGCCCCATCCTGCTTGTACAGAGAATTCCAGATGTGCCACAAAGGTTCGCAGAGATAGAACACTTCAGGGTTCTGGTTAAACATTTCACCGAAAAAAGGCGAGCCCGACCTGCACGTCGCAAAAATAAAAATATTCGTCTTTTGTTTTGTCTTTCCCATCTTAGATAGCAGCGATGAGGGGTGGACTGAAAAACACTGT
Organism: Protopterus annectens; assembly: GCF_019279795.1. Lineage (NCBI taxonomy): Eukaryota > Metazoa > Chordata > Ceratodontiformes > Protopteridae > Protopterus > Protopterus annectens. The sequence goes on along the minus strand of NC_056737.1, from coordinate 801,071,568 downwards.
GGGATGCAACCAAAGTGGTGGAGAAGCAGGGCCGTGCATGTCAAGCTCAGCACCAACAGCAAACTGGGCTTTTTAAAAATGCAATACATTTTTCTGTTCATCTTGACATTTTATGCATAATGTAAAATAAAAGTGCTCATCCCAGCTCGTAGTACACTTGAATTGAATTTTATCTGTTCTATCTTTTGATAACAAGGCCTGTAATTCCCTTCAGGCATTAACAAGCGCTCTGGATTTTCGTTACAGCTGGCTCTGACGGTTGTTCCTTTTGTTTGACATTTTTTTTTCTGTTTTTGTTGTTTTCTATAGACTCTTTTATGGTGCAGTTGTTTCAAGCACAAAGATAGTTATTGTATTAAGTTTACATACCAGAGCAATGTGACTGACAGGTACAGACTCTGGGCTCCCTGAGCTGTCTGCACTTAGGGATCCTCTTTCCATAGGTCATGAGCCTTATTGTGAGGTATTGCTGTGCAAAAGTAAGTGATGTTCGCTGCGGCAAAGGATGAAAAGTTTGTAATGGTTTATTTTACAAAAAATGCACTAAACCTTCAGGCAGAATGTATCGATATATTTTTTAGTGTCCCTTATATATTGCCTGTCTTGCGTCTTTGCTTTTGGACACTTAACTTTAATTATAATTCTAGTATCTGAAATACCTTCTTACTATTACGCAAATAAGTTAGTGGAATGAGTAAGATTAGTTTGCGGGGGCAGGAATTGTTGAACATGTTCATGAACGGGTTTTAATCTCGATTGTGTAGCTGTTGGTATATTTGCACATAAAGAATTTAGTGGCGCAATCCGTCTGTCAGCTTGAGCTGTTGTATCTATTTTAAATATTTTTCCCACCTTGGACTTAAAGCGGGGAGAGTTTTTTTTTTTTTCTCCTCCTCTCTTTCTTATTTGTGAGCATTGACATAGATATGTTTCATGAGGGGGAGTGGCTACATAGTTCACACACAAAGGATTCAAATGGAATTAATGAGTAGCACTTGAGGATTCAAACAAGAAGCCTGAAAAGGACTGAGATGGACCTTTGTTTCCCTTACTTAGTTAATAAATTATAATAAAATGTCTGTGCATATGTCATGAACTGTACTTAAGTAATACCCAAAACTTCAAAACACAAACATCACAGATGGGTATAAGCAAAGATGTTGTGTATTAATTTGTGTTATGGTGCACATTTGATTCTTTTTATTCCAAGTATTTTATAGTTTTCATTTTTAGTGAAGAAATAATTCAGACATGCACTTCAGCTAGAATTGATGTCTAAGGTCATCTGGCATTCAAAGAATCATAGGAACAAAGCCCACCTTAGGTATTCATTTCTTGTATACTCTGGAATTACATTTCAGATAGCTATATTTTCCAAGAAATTTGCACATTTGTTCTTAAATGTGAAAACAGTCCATCTGTTTCCCTCTGAATTGATTGACTGAAGCTTTAACATGAGTCTCCAAATATCACCAAGGGAAACAATCAAAAGTACGAAGAGTTCAAAAAGTATTTTATTGAAGGAGGTGAAAAATAGGTATATAATCGTAGACCTGTGAGAAGTTGAAGTATCAAGCAAATTCTGTTAAACTAAACTAACAAGTGTAAAAAGAAATATTATATTACACTCCATGCTTGCCATGAGCATACATATGTACAATAATAAATGGTATGAGATGGAGTAACGGGATACGGCCTTTAGTTGGTCTGCATAAGACCTGTGTCTTACACTTTGTATTTTTTTAATGAGAAACCTCTGGGGCTGCTGTGATTGGTGTAAGTACCTGGTTAGGTACATGCAGAAGACAGCACTGTGCTCAATTATGGGCTTGATGAGAGCCAAGTACAATTGCACTGTGGCTTCCTTTGATTTTGATGCCTTGCCTTTACTTATAAATTGAGCCACACAAAAGGATTTCCTCACTACCGTAGCTACTTGGTGGTCAAAGTTTAGGTTACTAGCTATCCGTGTTCCTAGGTCCCCTCACCACAAAGTCTACTTTTAAGGGTGCACTATCAGTCTTGTAATTTGCAGGGATATTTGATTTACTGAAGGATATGATTACACATATTTTAACATTTTGACTCAAATCATGGTTTTGGCACCAGTCATTTGTAATTTTTATGGCCTGCTTGTACGATGTCAACATCATTTGGTGATTCAGTGATTGCTCCGACCTTACACTTGTTGGCTAATTTGCTGAGCCTGAGGACCCCAACATTGGCCTTCACTTCAGAAAACTATATACCAAACAGGTGAGGTCCCAACACTGAGGCCTGTGGGACATTGCTAGTAAAAGGTATCTTATTGAAGGTGGATTCACCTATCCAGACAACATGTGTCCTGTTATTGAGCCAGTTTGTTATCTGTCTGATGATGGAGAGGTTCATACTGGTCCTCCTGAATAATATCAACTGAAACAGTCTTCTCTACTGAGTAATGCTGGGAATGTTACTGAAGGGTAGTTTGGGGAAATATTTAATTCAGGTGCTTGTGCATACATCAACATTTTATTGAAGGGGTCGCTTGGGTGAATGCTTCATTCTGATGATTGCATAATAGGAAATGCTACTGAAGGTTAATTTGGGTAAATGTTTCATTTTGGTGATTATGCATACCTCAACGTTTTACTGAAGGGATCAGTTGGGTGAATGTTTCATTTTGGTGCATGTGTATACCTGGACATATTAATGAAGATGTTGCTTGGGGAAGTAAGTCATTTGTGTATCAGGGAAGTGCTTCGGCATACATGGTCAGACTGTCATAACATGTTTGAGTGGGATGAAAGGCTGAGTGAGATATATTATATTGTTTTGTGGCATAGTTCACCCACATATTTTGGACAATATTGCTGCCTTTTTCACTGCTAGAGTGATGGTTAGGTGAGATAAAATGATTTACTACTTTTGTAGTAATCCTTAATGGATCAACCAGGTAATTTACATACATACATTTACATATTTCTGACTGTCATTTCTGTTTATGATTATAGTCAATGTTTGGCTCAGTGAAATAAATGATGTAATGTGATCCTATCTCGCCTACATTCAATACTGATGGGCTCGGAGCCGAGAATTGGCTCCGACTCGGCCGTTATAACTAGCACGAAGTCTCTCATTGGCTGGGCCAACCCCCTATCCCAGGATGCACTACGCCCAAACCCCCAGATCTCGTTTGCCGCTCCTGGAGTATCGCCGTGGTCTCAAATTGGCTGTGGCTAAGTACCCTACTTTTTTGATCTTGTTCTTTATTGCGTTTCTCTGTTGGAGAAATTTCCTCAAAAGTTATTTTTATAGCTACTTGTTGTTGTTCGGTAATTGTGTGTGACTGGGTTTGTGCTTTTTTGTGTAGTGATCCTTTATTTGGCGGGCTAGGCCCGTTTAAGTTAGAGGGCCTTTGCCCTATCCGGTGTCCCGGCGTTTAAGTTAGAGCCTTTCCCCTTTTTACCTCCTAGTGTGTTGGACCTCGATGATGCAGAGGGGTCCCCTAAGTCATCCTCGGATGATGTCTCGTTCTCCGATATCCTGGAGATCTTGAGACAGCGAGGCGACTGGCCATCCAAAAACCCTTCTGAGGAGGAGTCGGTCTTCCTCAAGGCCTTCGGAGCTCAGCCCTCCGCCTCTTGGGTGTCTCCACCGTTAGATGAATCGCTGGATCTTATTTGTCGAAGGGTGTGGGAACACCCTGACTCTGTGGAGCCAGTCCCTAACCGCCCCAATAAATTCTTATCAGCACCACCGGGCAAGGAATTTTTGACCAAGGGAGTACCTGTGGATGCCATGGTGGTGGCGTCTGCCACCCAGCAGGATGTGGCAGAGGCTTCTTCCATCCATCCTCCTAATAAGGAGTCTAGGAGCATGGATAGGTATGGGAAGTGTACCCTGACTTCAGCGACCCTTACCTTACGGTCGCTGAATTATTTGTGTCATTTTACGCGGCTCCAAAGGGATCTCATAAAGGAGTTGGGAGATACCCTGGTGGGTAACGTGCCTGAGGCGTTGGCTCAGTCTGTTAATGCCCAGCTGTCTACCATTTCTTCCATTGTCAACTCGTCCATGAGGCTCATATCTTATGCAGCCTAAGGGGCGGGTAGAGCAGCGAGTTCAGGTGTGGCCCTCAGGAGGCAAGCCTGGATGCGCTTGTGTCATTTTGCGGAGGCTTTCAAGTCTTCTTTCACAGATGCCCCATTTGACGGGTCCTCCCTTTTTGGACCCAAGGTGAAGGACACCCTCACTAGATGTGAGCAGGAGGGTAACACTTTGTCTGCCGTTGGGGCCCGTTTTTCTCCTCCCACTAGGCCTTATCCCAAGGCTCAGAGGGGAGGGGGATGTGGTTCAGGAAATCTCAAAAGTCTTCCCCTGCCCATCAGAGTGAACCCCCCTCCAGAGGCAGAGGAGGGGGAAATTACTCTGGAAGACGTCACCCCAGAGGCGGCGGAGGCCCCCGCAACACAGGAGACTGCGAATCCTTTTGTGGTTCCTCCTCCCAGCATCCCTGAGGGATTACCCGACTGTGCGTCTCCGGAGCCAGTCGGGGGTCGCTTTTCGAAGCATCTTCAGGCCTGGGAGTCCATCACTCAGGACCGATGGGTGCTTCGAATCATCACCGGAGGTTATACCATTCCCTTTATCCGTTCTCCCCTGCCTTCAAAAAGAATCCCGGACGTTCCACCCAGTCAGCGGGATCAAGCAGCACTAGAAACTTCAAAGCTGCTAAGAAAAGGAACCATCCAACCAGTCCCCGCAGACCAGATCGGATCAGGAACTTACTCAAAATTATTTTTGGTGCCGAAAAGAACAGGGGACTTGAGACCCATTCTGGATCTCAGCCATCTAAACCGCTTTGTAAAAAAGTCCAAGTTCCAAATGGTCACGTTACAATCCATTCTCCCCTTGCTGGAGGAAGGAGTATGATTGTGCTCCATAGACCTCAAGGATGCCTATTATCACATCAAGATAAACGAGGCCTCCAGGCATCATTTACGCTTCCGGCTGGGGGCCAGTCATTTTCAATTCCGAGCCCTGCCCTTTGGTCTTACCACAGCCCCCAGGGTGTTCACCAAGTGTTTGGCAGTGGTGACAGCTCACCTGAGATGTCTAGGATTCCAGGTGTTTCCTTATCTGGATGACTGGCTCCTCACCGCCCCCACCAGGCATCTACTTCTTCTAGCCATGAGAACTACCTTCAAATTGGGACATTTGTTACAAATTACCTTCAATTGGGCAAAATCTGTATTACTGCCATCACAGCGTGTTGCATTTATTGGCGCAGAGCTAGACTCTGTAGAGATGCAAGCATTCCTACCCATAGACAGAATAAAAGTGTTGCAGGCTCAAGTCCTAGCCTTGCTGCCCCTAGGAAAGGCCCAAGCCAGGACGGTTCTGCAGTTATTAGGAATGATGGCAGCTACCATCCTTTTAGTCCCTCTTGCGAGGTTACACATGAGAATACTTCAATGGCTACTTTCGACCCAGTGGTCATATCAGGATCTGCCCTTGTCCCATCCTATTTTCTTAACGGAGACATGCCGACAAGATCTTCATTGGTGGCTTCTCCCCTCCAGTCTGAATCAAGGAAGATCATTCATTCCTCCGTCGCCCGTTGCCACGGTAACCACGGACGCCTCCCAGATAGGGTGGGGGGGACATTACCTGGGCAGGACGGTTCAAGGTACGTGGCAAAATCACGAGACTCACTTGCATATCAATGTTCTGGAGATGAGGGCGGTGCTTCTAGCGTTGCAGGCACTCCACAGCTTTCTTCCCCAGGGGACTATTGCAATTCTCTCCGACAACATGTCGGTTGTCTGGTATCTGAACAAACAAGGGGGAACCAAGTCTTACCCCCTTTGCAGGGAAGCCATGAGAGTGTGGAACTGGGCGATTGCTTCCCAACATTTTCTAGTGGCAACGCACATTCCGGGGAAGTCCAACGTGATAGCAGACAGGCTGAGCAGAGCAATTCTGATGCCTCACGAGTGGTCCCTGAACGACCGAGTGGCGAATCAGATATTCTCTAGGTGGGGTCTTCCTTGCTGCAACCTCTTTGCCAGTCCTCTCAATGCGAAGTGCAGCAATTATTTCACTCTGATCCCTCCTCAGGGGGAGTCACCCAGGGATGCTCTAGTCCACGGTTGGCCCTCCGGTCTGCTCTACGCCTTCCCTCCGATCCCCCTCTTGCGAAGGGTGATCCAGAAGGCAATCTGCATGGGAAGCAACATGATTTTGATCACACCACACTGGCCCCATCAAGTTTGGTTCCCCTTCCTTCGGAAATGTGCAGTGGATGGTCTTTGGATTCTGGACCCAGCTGCAGACCTTTTGACCCATCAGTTGGGACAGCTCCATCCATCCCTCCGAACTCTCAGACTCGCTGCTTGGCTACTCCACTTCCCTCCTTAGTCAGACAGCATACCCTAACCCCGGAAGTAGGACAGATTCTGGCCTCTTCTCACAAGTCTTCTACTAGGAAGATTTACTCTAGTAAGTGGAAGAGATTTGCTGTTTGGGCCGAGCAGCGTCATCTTGACCCCCTCACAGCCCCACTGTCAGTGGTGCTAGACTTCTTGGCGACCCTTTTCAGACAAGGGTCCGCTGTCTCTGCTATTAAAGTTCAGTTGGCAGCGATCTCCAATTATCACGTTGCTCATGAGCCTTCCCTCATGGGTCATAAATTGTGCAAAACCTTTCTGAAAGGAGCCTGGTTAATTCGCCCCCCGGTCTCGCAACCCATTCTACCTTGGGATTTAAATATGGTACTCGGAACTTTGACGTCCCCTCCCTTCGTGCCTGCAGCCTCTTGCGAATTAAAATTCTTATCATGGAAGACTGCATTTTTCGAAGCCATTACTTCAGCCAGAAGGGTATCGGAGCTCCAAGCCCTTCCTGTTAAACCTCCTTATTTGATTTTTCACAAGGACAGAGTATCTCTAAGGCTGAATCCTTCCTTTCTCCCCAAAGTGTCTTCTGCCTTTTGTCTCCAACAGTCTGTTGAGCTACCAGTCTTTTTTCCACAATTCTCCAATAAAGCGGAATACAGATTTCACCAGCTGGATGTGCATAGACAGTTGAGGTTTTACTTGAATAGGACACAACAGGAGAGGAAATCAGACCAGTTGTTTGTGTCCTTTTCGGACAACAGACTTGGTATGGCAGTAACTAAGGCTACTATCGCTAAGTGGATCAGGGATTGCATCTCATTCATTTATGCATCGACCGGTAGGAATCTTCCTTTTCCAGTGAAGGAGCGTTCTACCAGAGCTATGGCGACTTCTGTGGCCTTTCATGCTAGGCTTTCCATGGATGAGATATGTGCAACGGCTACTTGGACTTCTCCACATACCTTTGTTTCTCATTGCAAATTGGACGTGGTATCTAGAGGTCGGGCTTCCTTTGGTTCCACAGTGCTCAGGAGTGTTTTCCTGTGAGCCTCCCAGGATTTAGGTGCTTGGGATGCTGTCCCATCAGTATTGAATGTAGGCGAGATAGGATCACATTACATCTTTTAGTTATGTACTTACCATAACGATAGATGTATGTGATCCATCTACATTCTGTCTCCGCCTCCTTCCCCCTACCTGTTGGATTTGGAGGAGACAACTATTGTTAGTTTTCTAGGATATTATTTTTTCTCTCCTCTCACAGGTGTTTCCTTGTGTTTCTGCTGATTGGGCAATGTGTTGGGGGCAAACTAGATCTGGGGGTTTGGGCGTAGTGCATCCTGGGATAGGGGGTTGGCCCAGCCAATGAGAGACTTCATGCTAGTTATAACGGCCGAGTCAGAGCCGATTCTCGGCTCCGAGCCCATCAGTATTGAATGTAGGTGAGATGGATCACATACATCTATCGTTATGGTAAGTACATAACTAAAAGTTTTACTTGCACAAAAGTACCAGCATGGAGAACCATATATGCTGGGCAATATTCCTGGCTCTGTCAGTCATGTGTGGAATTTAGGTGGGAGGAAGGGTATATATAAGTGTTATACTATTTTTACTGAATCACTCTTGTCTTCTCCTAACAGATGATACTGAGTCTGTGTTATATAACAGCTGCACAACGTAATATAATGAATGCCTACTTGACAGGTTTTGTGCAGCAATTATCACCTGTGTCTGAATGTACAGAACCTGGCAGTAATGAAATGCAGGTCATTATCACATTAACAATAAGTACAATTAAAATACAGCACTGAGTCATTCTGACTTGTCAGGTAAAACTGTCAGCAGCTGCCACTGTTATTCAGTGATGTCTGATGATGGAGGGGTTCATACTGGTCCTCCTGAATAATATCAACTGAAACAGTCTTCTCTACTGAATAATGCTGGGAATGTTACTGAAGGGTAGTTTGGGGAAATACTTCATTCAGGTGCTTGTGCATACATCAACATTTTATTGAAGGGGTCACTTGGGTGAAAGCTTCATTCTGCTGATTGCATAATAGGAAATGCTACTGAAGGGTAATTTGGGTAAATGTTTAATTTTGGTGATTATGCATACCTCAATGTTTTACTGAAGGGATAAGTTGGGTGAGTGTTTCATTTTGGTGCATGTGTATACCTGGACATATTAATGAAGATGTTGCTTGGGGAAATAAGTCATTTGTGTATCAGGGAAATGCTTCGGCAAACATGGTCAGACTGTCATAACATGTTTGGGTGGGATGAAAGGCTGAGTGAGATATATTATATTGTTTTTTGGCATAGTTCACCCACAAATTTTGGACAATATTGCTGCCTTTTTCACTGCTAGAGGGATGGTTAGGTGAGATAAAATGATTTACTACTTTTGTAGTATTCCTTAATGGATCAACCAGGTAATTTACATACATACATTTACATATTTCTGACTGTCATTTCTGTTTATGATTATAGTCAGTGTTTGGCTCAGTGAAATAAATGTTTTATTTGCACAAACGTACCAGCATGGAGAATCATATATGCTGGGCAATATTCCTGGCTCTGTCAGTCATGTGTGGAATTTAGGTGGGCGGAAGGGTATATATAAGTGTTATACTAATTTTACTGAATCACTCTGGTCTTCTCCTAACAGATGATACTGAGTCTGTGTTATATAACAGCTGCACGACGTAATATAATGAATGCCTACTTGAACAACTGTTTCAGAAGAGTGCTACACGTACAGTTGAATTTGTCAGTAACCATCCTGCAATAAAGAAAAGACTATGGTGTAGGTAAACCGGTCCTCCAAAAAATAAATCATACAGTAGCACAGTCAAAGGAGGCAGTGTAACACAGCAGTAAAATTCAAGAATTTAATCCCAGAACAAACAGTAGAACAATCAGTAAGCGCTTTCGCAGCAACAGCTGCTTCATCAGACAAATAAAGATCCAAACTGTAGTACTTTTAAACAGCAGAGCAGCCAATTAGCATGCAAAAACAATTAGGAATTAACAAGAGCCCTTAAAGCCACACCAAAAAATGCAGCTTAAAGCTCATTGTATAAATGCAAAAACATTTCATTCATAAAAACATATAAAGCATTTCATTCAACAGCCAAACCATCCTGCAATACTTCTTTTTTCTTCTTCTTTTTTATTCTTCTTTTATCAGGCATGTGTAGAGTATAAATGACAGGAAGGGCTTAGTAATACAGAACTTGATCCCTTAGGTCCATTGCTGAATGGACACATGTAAAGAGAAAAGGTATAGGTAAGGAAGACTGCTAACACTGAAGGAGGTTGTGAGTCTGTAGTGGTATCAGCTGTCTGAGTGTGTAGCCAGCACAGGTATCGGACAGATCAGATGGCCTTGCATGCCACTAAAGTCCCATGCCTGTCCTGGGTTCATTAGTGGAGTGGCGGTCCTTACCATTCTTTTTATCTTTACATGTACCCATTCAGCAATATGTTGGCTACATCAAGAATGTGTATATTTACAATGATATCTGTCTACATGGTAAAACATCTGGGTCTGAATGCTGTACACATGTACAGATATCCATTTGTTTAGGACTTTTTCTCAGATTTTGGTAAATAACTTTGCAAGGGAGCATCTGAATGTGGTAAGTAATACCTCGTTTTGAAGACAGTATTCATAGTTCCAACATTGTAAAAGAACTGTGCCTTTATGTTGTACACATGTACAGATATCAAAGTTTGTTTCGGACTTATGGTTATTGAAATTAAGATTTTTTTTCATATTTCGGTAAATGACTTTGAAAGGGAGCATCTGTACGTGCTAAGTAATACTTCATTTTGAAGACATTGTTCATAGTTCCAGCATGGTAAAAGACCTCTCCCTGTATGTTGTACACATGTATATATATATCAAAGTTTGTTTCGGACTTAGGTTAGGGAAATTATGATTTTTTTCATATTTTGGTAAAAACTTTGCAAGGGAGCATCTGAATGTGTTAAGTAATACCTCATTTTTAAAGACAGTATTGATAGTTCCAACATGGTAAAATAACTCTCCCTGTATGTTGTACGCATGTACAGATATCAAAGTTTGTTTCGGACTTAGGTTATGGAAATTATGATTTGTTTCATATTTTGGTAAATAACTTTGCAAGGGAGCATCTGAATGTGCTAAGTAATACCTCATTTTGAAGACTGTATTCATAGTTCCACCATGGTAAAAGAACTGTCCCTGTATGTTGTACACATGTACAGATATCAAAGTTTGTTTTGGACTTAGGTTATGGAAATTATGATTTTTTTCATATTTTGGTAAATAACTTTGCAAGGGAGCATCTGAATGTGCTAAGTAATACCTCATTTTGAAGACCGTATTGCTGGTTCCAGCATGGTAAAAGAATTGTGCCTTTATGTTGTACACATGTGCAGATAAAGTTTGTTTTGGAGTTAGGTTATGGAAATTATGATTTTTTTCATATTTTGGTAAATAACTTTACAAGGGAGCATGTCAGTGTGACAAGTAATACCTCATTTTAAAAACAGTGTTACTCCTTGCAACATGGTAAAATAACTGTCTGTGCACTATACACATGTACAGATATCACAGTTTGTTTAATCTTGTAGGATTATGAAAATTATACATTCTAATACTTTTCATTGTTATGCCCATATCTTTGCAAGGGAGCATGGTGATCACACAAATGATGCATTATTTTGAAGCTGACATTGAGACACACAACTTATACACTGATATGGAGGCTCTGTCTGTTACAGGTGATGAGATATTATGCTTTATCAATTATGAGAAATATATTAATCATATTTCTGTGAATATCTCCATAAAGGAACATCACACAGTAATGGTTAAGGTATCATTTTAAAGCTGATTTTCATACTAACAAGTGAAATACAAATTGTATGGGTCTACATGGTACATTGACCAAGATATTGTGCTTTGCTTTTCCAAAAAGGTAAAAAATATGCACTGTATCAACATTCCTTGCCAAATATTTAATAATGACTTTGATATGCACTATCAACATTTACACTGTTGCAAATGTCAGTGTCTGCTGAACAACTTACGCATTAACATTTTTAGTCTAGCTGTTATAGTTAAAGAGTTATGAACATTTGTTTTCTATATGGTATTACAAATGGATTTTCTGAAAATGAGCTCAGGCTGCACTGTTGTTCTTATGGTGGAGTTAAGCAGGCAGCTTTTTCTGAGCTGCTCAGGAGTGAATGAGTTAAGTGACTTGCTAAGAATTGCACAGTAGACAAACGGAGGCTAGGCACTGAAGATGTTTAGGCAGCCTAGGTAATGGGAGTGAAAATGGTGCAGGATCATTAACACAAGCCACTCAAACTGTATGTGAAATGTATTTTATGTGTAATTATCCCTAGAAAAATGGTAGGGACATAGTATATATTTTCAGGGATCTTACACATACAAGTTTATCCACTATAGAGTACAACGCCCCATTTGGCATGTACCTCGCAACACACCTACAACAACCAGAAAGGCCACAGAAATACCTCACTAAGAGGATTACCAGCCTCAAACATATACCATACGCAGACCGTCTCAAGAAACTCCAGCTCTACTCTGTTGCATATCGCCTACTCATAGGCGACCTCTGCCTAACATACAAAGCCATGTCAAACCCAGATTTGGTGTACATGCTACACTTAAAGAAATCCCAATCTCTCCGAGCCACACACTTCAGGGACCTAAACTTTGTCACCACAATAAACAGAACATGCTGGAGGGATTGATTCCTGTCCCAGAGACTTTCTATGCTATGGAACAAAACTATCCATTCATGTCAAACAAAGCTATTTGCCCTCTTTAAAAAAAATCGTGACAATTGGATGGGAAATAGGAAATTCACACCTCTGTGGCTCTGCTCAACAGGGGCACAGGAAAATAAATTATTGGGTGGCGAAAGCCAGGGAACTTTTTTGGCTAGGCTTATGTAGGCCCTAGGGCTGATAGCCTAGTACCTACCTATGAACTGCTGTGACATAATAAAATAACTTGCCCTAAAGCTTGTTTGCTTGTACGCAAAAAGTGGGATTGCCTGAAAACCGTTAGCTAAATCTAGATTAGCTTTATACACTTTATTTGGGAGATTATCTAGTGTTGCTTGGGGATGTAGAGTTTGTACAGCGACCGCCGCTGTGTATTTATTAATGTGCCGAAAATCTACAGTCAAACTCACTGACACATCCCCTTTTACAACCATCCTAATGGGTGAATTATAGGGAGAGGGCTCTTCCTGTAGGATGCCTTGTTGTAATTGTGAAAGGATGGCCTACCTCAAATACAATTTTCAAAAACCATCAAGCATCTTAGCGCACTCACCCTTTCGTGCCTAGTATTGACGTCCACCCTCTTGACATGAGGAACAGTAAAAGAATCCTATCTTGCTGTTGGTGGGTGGCTTAGTTATATAATTTCATCCGCAATTGAGATTGGAGAACCTACAGTTGTATATGTGTGTTATGAGTCAGACATTTATGTGTAATGCGCCTCCCTGAATCAGTACCGGATGCCTGCTAGCGTCAGGCCCCCGGATTTGATTCAGAGATCCTTTTTCTAACACACTGCATTGCCCGACATTACTGAAGATAGCACTTAACCTTGCAGATTAAGGTAGCTCAGCAGGGGCAGCAAAACTGTCTTAAGTTTAGTAGAAATCATTCATTCTTTCATTCATAAACACTGAATGAAAGAATGAATGAAATGTGCTTGTTGCGGTATTTATCAGCATTTGAAGCACGGAGCTTCTCTAGCCTCGTTGGCGTGGACCTAGTTACTTGATACTTCCCATTTTAAGCTGAATTCCATTTATGTGACAAAATAAGCAAGCAATGTTGATGGGAAGTCTGTCTAGGGGTTTGGTGGCTTTTCAAAGAAGCTAACAAGATGAAGAAATGATGTATCCTTGACATAATTGAACTGTGAAAGGGCTAGACTCTACAGGGCTTGTATCTCCATTTTGATTAGTTCTACAGTAATAATTTCATGGCTTTACAGATGAGGCTAGTGAGACTGATGGATGTGGGACAGCAGAGGGACCACATTTATGGAAAGGGCCAACTGTAGATTTCCTCTGTTCTTCAGATACAAATGTAGAGTGTAAGATGTAAATATTTTGTGTGAAAATGTCTATGAGACGTTTGGCTAGATTATGCTATCAGCAAGCAGCCAGGTATGTTGACTGGCCCTCATGGAGATATTTTTTGTTGTTTGTTTGGACAAGCAGGGTGAAACTTAGCCAATATTAATGATGGGGGTGGGAGTTTTACCTGACATGGTATGGAAAGAAACCAAGGGTGTAGTAGGTAAAGTAAAATCTGAGAGGAATTACTATTCAAGATGTTAGCTGTGGATTCTGGGACAGGGTGAATGGTACTTTTTGCAGTGAATTCAGAACATGGCAGGTATTATTGTGGATAGCCTCCAATACTAGGGACAGCCATGACGGCATTTTTAGCTGAAAACTCAGGTTAGCAGTTTTTATGTTAATACATGGATTTGTGCTTCCTGGCATGATCAGTGAGATCTGCCTCCAGTTACAGTATATGAATGCATCTCTCCAAGAAGGATTTTGTATTGGATAATAATTGTCAGTAAACGTATGCTATATTGCTTCAGGATGGCTAGAGAGGTCAGACTGGCAAGAAATAAGAAGTTATGTACTCACCATAACGTTCCATCTGAGTAGGTGGCTTCATTTGTCTGCAACCTGTGGGTCTTGGATCCGATATCGGATCCGAGCCGGCAACTTGTTTCATAGCTAATGGATCCGAGCTCCTAGCTCCTCCCCTCACCCATAATCCCCTGCCAACCCTCCATGACCTCAGATCAAGTTTGCCCCTCTATAGATACCCAAAAAGGGTATTCCAATAGACAATCTACATAGATCCATTTTGAAGGCCAGGGGGAAGGAGGGGGGGATGGTTGCAGACAAATGAAGCCACCTCCTCAGATGGAACGTTATGGTGAGTACATAACTTCTTAATCTGAAGTAGGGACTTCATTTGTCAGCAACCTGTGGGACAGAGTCCCCAGCTACCTGAATCTTGGGTGGCCATCATGGAAGGATATTGCGGAGCACCGCAGAGCCAAAGGATGCTCCCCCTCTAGAAATTACGTCCAGTTTGTAGTGGTTAATAAAGGTATGAGATGAGGCCCAAGTGGCTGCCAAACAAATATCATCCAACGGAACTCTAGATTTGAAGGCAGCAGAAGTAGAGATGGAACGAGTGGAATGTGCGCAAACTCTTCCAGGTGTGGGTCTCCCAGAAGCTTGGTACGCTAAAAGAATTCATTGGGAAATCCAGCGTGACAAGGAGATTTTTGAGACTGCTTTCCCCAAATTTAATTTGGCAAAGGAAATGAACAGCTGGTCGGATTGCCTGTGACCAGCAGTCCTATGAGTATAAAAAGGTAGCTGCCTATGAACATCTAATGAGTGCAGCTTGTACTCTCCTTTATTCTGATATTTAGGAATGAAGACCGGTAGATGGATTGATTTATATTGGTTTCTGATGCTATTTTGGGAAGGAAGGAGGGATTGGTCCTGAGGTACACTCTGTCCGGATGAAAAATTAAGTAAGGAGGCTTCACAGAAAGGGCTTGAAGTTCCGAAACTCTTTTTGCTGAAGTAATGGCTACAAGGAATGCTGTTTTCCACGACAAGTATTTGAGATCCACTGAAGCGGCAGGCTCAAATGGGAGAGCAGTTAGGGCTTGAAGAACTAGTGAAAGATCCCAAGGGGGTACGGCTTCTTTGATAGGGGGTCTGAGCAGAAAAGTACCCTTGAGAAAGGTTTTACACAATTTGGCCGACATCAAGGGGCCCTGTGTCATGTCCCACATGGTAATGGGAGATGGCCGCCAATTGTACTTTGACGGTTGAGCAACTAGCGCCTTCCTGAAAAAGTCTGGTTAGGAAGTCTAGTATGGATGGAAGAGGGGCCATAAAGGGATCTAGATTATGATGCTCCGCCCAGACGGAAAAACGTTTCCATTTACTGCGGTACACTTTCCTGGTGGAAGGTTTATGCGCTGCCACGAGGATGGCTTTGACTAGTGAAGAGATACCGGGAGTCCTAACTATGAGTGGAACTGGAGCAACCAAGCTGTCAGCTTCAGACTGTCCAGATTTGGGGTCGACAAGCCCGACGGTTGGGAGATTAGATCTGGACTGGGATCCAGAATCCAGGGGGGATTCACTAGGTGAGACCACAGGTAAGGGAACCAAGTTTGCTGAGGTCAGAATGGGGCAATGAGGATCATCCTGCTCCACAACCGCGAGGCTTTCTGTAAGAGCTGTAGCATCAGGGGTAGAGGAGGATAGGCATAAAGTAGACTGGGCGGCCAAGCATGCACCAGAGCGTCTCTTGGAGTTTCCCCTGGAGGGGGAATCAGAGCGAAGAAATTGTTGCATTTGGTGTTTGAGGGAGAGGCAAAGAGATCGCAGCAGGGTTGCCCCCATATTGCGAATATCTGCTTCGCTACTAGTGGGCTGAGAGACCACTCGTAAGTGGAAAGAATGGTGCGGCTGAGTTTGTCCGCTAGGATGTTGGCCCGCCTCGGAATGTGCGTTGCAATCAGAAAGCGGTTGGTGGAAATCGCCCATTCCCACACTCTCATGGCTTCGCGGCATAGAGGGTAAGACCGAGTTCTCCCCTGTTTGTTGATGTACCAGACAACAGACATGTTGTCCGACTGAATTGCAATAGTTCCTACGGGGAGGAGATTCTGAAGTGCTTGCAACGCGTACAGCACCGCTCTCATCTCCAGAACGTTGATATGCAGGGAGGTCTCTGTATCGTTCCACGTGCCTTGGACTGTCCTGCCTGAATAATGCCCCCCCCCACCCGAGGCGGGAGGCGTCCGTGGTCACCGTGGCGAGAGGAGGAGGAGTGCAGAAGGGTCGGCCCGTATGGAGATCTGGAGCATGAAGCCACCATAACAGGGCCCTCCTGCAAGCCTTGCTGATAGCGATGGGATGATGGAGAGGAAAAGACTGAAAGGACCATTGCACTAGAAGGGTCCACTGCAGTACCCTCATGTTCAGGCGGGCGCATGGAAGGATCGTTATCGCTGCCGCCTTGGAGCCCAGCGCCCTCAGGACCAATTCCGCCGGTGGGGCTTCTGACTGGAGGATGGCCCGCACATGAAGTTGCAAATTCCATAGTCGTTCCGAAGTCAGGAAGGCTCGTAGATCTCTGGTGTCTATTCTGGCTCCTATAAATTATATGACTTGTGTCGGAGCAAGGAAAGATTTGTCCACATTGATCGTGATGCCTAATTGGGGGGGGCTAGGCGGAGAAAGTAATCTCTGGCTGAGCAAAGTAGATGCCTTGTTGGGGCAGTCAGGAGCCAGTCGTCCAGGTACGGGAAGACCTGCATTCTCTGGAGTTTCAGGTGGGCCGCTATCACTGCTAACACCTTGGTGAACACCCTGGGGGCTGTGGTGAGGCCAAAAGGAAGGACCCTGAACTGGTAGTGACTGGCTCCCAGCCGGAAGCGGAGAAACCTCCTGGATCGTCTGTCCATTAGAATGTGGTAGTACGCATCCTTGAGGTCTATAGAGCACATCCAATCGTTCTCCTGTAGAAGGGGGAGAATAGATTGAAGAGTGACCATTCGGAATTTTTCATTGGTTACCGACAGGTTCAAACGGTGAAGGTCTAGAATTGGTCTCAAGTCCCCCGTCTTTTTTGGCACCAGAAAGAACCTGGAGTACAACTCTAATCCGAGCTGGTCTTGGGGGACGGGCTGGATGGCTCTTTTTTCTAGCAGCTGCTGGATTTCTGCGGCTGCAGCCTCCCTCTGATCGGGTGGTACATCGGGGAGGTTCCTGATTTTGGGGACATGAAGCATTGGAATGTTGTACCCTCTGGATATAATTCGAAGCACCCAGCGGTCTGACGTGATGGACTCCCATGCCGCTAGGTGCTCCGAGAAGCGCCCCCCGACTGCTTCCAGAGTGCAGCAGCTGGGCAACCCTTCAGGGCTGCTGCGTGGGCTGGTCAGAGAAGGATTCTCTGGACCCAAAGTTCCTTGGAGCCCCTCTGCCCCTGGGGCGGCATCCTCCCTGTCCTCCTCTACCACGGAAGGACTGGTTGTCCGGAGCGGGTTGGGAATGTTGCAATTTCCGGAACCACATCTTCTTCTGACCCTTTTGGTTCTTCGAAAAGGACCGCTGGGGAGCAGAGACGCGGACTCCGACGGCAGACAACGTCTTCCCGTCCTTCTCGCTCTGGACTAGCGTCTCGCGAACCGTTTTGCCAAACAGGGCAGAACCATCGAAAGGGGCGTTCGCAAAGGACGCTTTAAAGGGCTCCGCAAAGTCACAGTGCTGGAGCCAGGCCTGACGTCTCATGACTAGGCCCGCTCCGCTAGCTCTAGTGGCTCCCTCGGTGGCGTGGGACAATAGCCGCATAGAGATATTCGAAATGGATCTCAGAGTGGCCATTCAGGTGGAGTACAACTGTTTGTCCTCCGACGACATGGACTCAGGGGGGGAAGCAGCGTATTCTTTGATAAGATCCCGCTGCATCCTGATGACGTGTGCCATATAGTTCAGGGACCTTACTGAAAAGGTTGCTGAACTAAAAACTCGCTTCCCTAAGCGATCCATCGAGCGGGACTCCTTGCTCGGTGGATGGACTGAGGGGCTCTCCTGAGCTAGTTCCCTCTTTGTGGCTGCCGCCGTCAACATGGCATCTACGGGGGGACCCTTGCTCCAGTGGGACCGGTCTGTGGGGGGGCTCAGTATCCTGTCCGGGCGTTTAGGGACTGGCTCCACGGTGTCCGGGTCCTTCCACGCCCTGGTGGTAATAAGGTCCACCAGGGGGTCGCCCGGAGGGGACACCCAAGAGGTAGACGGGCCTGCTTCGAATGCCTCCAGAAACACGGACTCGTCGGAGGAAGCCTTGGGGGCAGACCACCCACCTCTGATCCTAAGCATTTCCATGATGTCTCCAAAGGAGACATCCTCAGGGGGTGATCTTGGGGAGCCTTCCCCTTCATCCAAGTCCGTGTCCTCGGTTAAGGACTCAGGGGAGTCCACGTGCCTCCTCTTGCACTTGTGCTTGCGAGGCACTTCCTCAGGGGGACTGTCCGAGGAGGTCTCGCCAGCAACATTCTGTTCCAATGGAACAACCTGGGACATCGAAGCAGACTGTCCCTGTGGCCGGGTGATGGAAGCCTGGCCCAGCAGAGAGGGAGTGCAGGGTGGAGCCAAGACAAGGGCCGGGGGTCCGGATGCTCTCGATAGAGCCCTCTCCACTACATCGAAAGCCGAGGGGGAACCGCTCTCCTTGGGCTCCGAGAGCCGACTCCCACTCGGATCCGATGAAGGGATCGGAGCCAGGGCCGAGACCGTCGGATCCGAAGGACCAGTGTGCTCCGACCTGGACGGAGCCGAAGGCACACTGAATCCCTCGGATCCGAAGTTCGGCCCACGGCTCCGAGAGGTTGGATCCGATAGACTCGAGGGCAGGGTCGGATCCGAAGTACTGTCGGCGCCGACCGACCCCCGGCTCCAACGCTGCCCGGCTCCGAAAACTCCGAACCCGGGTAGCGGGTCGGAGAAGGAGCAATTGGAGCAAAAAAGGGTGTTGAGCTCTCCCCCAAAGGGGGGGGGGGCAAGAGCACTCCCATCTGCAGCTGGGCCTGCATGAACCTTCGCATCATCCGGTCCAAGTCTGCATCTGACAATACTGTAAGTCGATCTCGATGAGGCCACCGAGGCAGGCCTGGAATGCTGCCTCGATGACCTCGATGGAGATCGGGCTTCCTCCTCCTCGGGTCCTGGGGAGAAACAAGGAGATCGGAGCCGAGGAGGAGGAGACCTAGAAGCTGTGGAGGGAGAAGCCCACTTAGCTGGCGGGGCTGAAGCGGAGGCCTCGGCCCGCCGCTTGTGGTGCTTCTCCCTCTGTTTCTCCCTCCTGGCCTCCCTGTCCTCCAGCGCTTTAGCGGGAGTTTGAGTCGTGGCCGAAGAAAAGGGGGCAGGAGTGGCTATCACCACAGGCTGTGGTAGTGCCATGGGAGGAGCGGGGGCCGAAGCCGAGTCCGGGGGCAAAAGTCCCACCAGGACCAGCTTCGACCTCCGCTCCTTCAGTGCCCTGGGGTTGAACGCTGCACAAATGGTACAGCCTGAGGAGAGGTGTTCAACCCCAAGGCACCAGCACGAGTGTGGCCATCAGCCACGGAGAGCTTATGGCCACACTCGGTACATTTTGAAAAAATGGCTTTTGGGGCCTCAGCCATACTTGAGGAAAAAAACAATGACTACACAGACACACAGGCCCCAAAACACAAACACACACACACTCACTAACGGCCAGTGAAGGGAGGGAAAAAACTATATAAAAGATATAAAAATACAGGGAACCTGACTCTTACACACTTTTTTTAAGCTAACGACAGGGAAAGTGGAAGAAAAAATACACTTATCTGAAAATTCTCGCTAAGAGCTCAAAAATCCAGCTACTCACAAGCGTGGCAAACTAGATCTGGGGTCATGGAGGGTTGGCAGGGGATTATGGGTGAGGGGAGAAGCTAGGAGCTCGGATCCATTAGCTATGAAACAAGTTGCCGGCTCGGAACCGATATCGGATCCAAGACCCACAGGTTGCTGACAAATGAAGTCCCTACTTCAGATCCAGAATTAACAGCCTGTGTCTCCATAAAAGAGTGTACTTAGGTTGGGGGGGGGGGGGAGTAAAAAAATGCAAACTACCTCAGATAGCTACCTGCCTGGCAATACCTCTTGGTTGGCCATTGCCTGGTAGGAAACAAATAGGCTGATTGCCTGAGAGCCTGTCTGATGGTCAGCAGACTGTTGGAAGAAAAAAATTGGAAAAAAGAGTAGTGATTAGGCACCAGCACATTTAAATCACACTACTAACAAGCATGACATGTCTATAGCAACAGTTTCCTGGTGTGTGTGTGTGTGTGTGTGTGTGTGTGTGTGTGTGTGTGTGTGTGTGTGTGTGTGTGTGTGTGTGTGTGTGTGTGTGTGTTTTGAGTGGCTGAAATGGACTAAATTAAATATTTCAGGAAAGAAGCAAAGACTGAATTTTGTTTCTGTTGTAGACACTTGCAAATGCCACACACATTCTCTAGGGATAGGAGCTTTGCACTGTCTTGAATAACTTTGACAGAAGCTGCTGGTGAAACTTAAAAGTACAAACAAATTTACCAGAAGTATGCAAAGCATCTGAAAATTCAAAAACACATTAGGTTGTCTAGTTAACATTTCAGCATAGTGCATAGCCTTGCTTTCTGAGCATCAATGAAAAACAAGTATTTGTTATAGGTTATAGGTTGAAAGATTGGAGTGATATGCGTGCCATGAACTACAATATGAAAAATCCTGGCAACTGTCTTTTGTAGTTTACGAGGTTGTTTTCTGTTTCATGATGGACAGTTTTCTAACTGTGCATTTGCCCTACTGTGCATTTGCCCTTTTGTACTCTGCTGTCAGTCATGTGATACAAGCTTGTATTTGTGAATTTGCTGCAGTTTCATCTATTAATAAAGTACTAAACAACACGTAACCAAAACTGTTCACTGGACAAAACCACGATCCAATATAGTTGCACAATTGTCTTCTTTATTGTAACACAATGAAATGGTTGAGCGCTTTCATCTACCCAACGCAGATTTCATCAGAACACTTGCACATTCAAAACCTACCCATTAAATACTTTAAAATACCCGCCTTTTACACCACCTGATCAATTAACCATCATTGAAATTTAAAAAGATAAAACAACAGTACATAAAATCAATATGTTCATGACACCACTAAATAATATGATTAAAACTGTCTCATATACCAAGACAAAATCATTGTTAGCTGAAAGTATTTTTGTGTGTATGTAGTACATAAAACCAAAAACAAAAGACAAAAACATTACATGTTGACAGTATATAATATATGTTAATACTAAAAATACACAAAATATTTCATTGTAATATGTATTTAGGCAGCCTTGTATATTACTTAAAGGATATATTTATTTAAATAAATAGAACTGAAGAAGAAATTTATATACATCCTATGGATATTTAATTTCTAATAAGGGGTTTAGTGGGGATATTCATTGATACCAGGGGGACTAGCTGCATTAAGTCTAATTTGCCATTTAATTTCTTTTTCCCCCAGTATGGCTTTGATGTTACCTCCCCTTGGATTAATATTAACCACTTCTAAAATAGCAAATTTAAAGGAATCGCAGCCTACACTACCAACTAAATGTCTGTAAAGGGCATTATTCATATCTTTCTTTTTTATACAATACAGATGATCATAAATTCTATTACGTAATCTTCTGTCAGTTTTTCCAACATAAAAACTAGGACAGGAAGTGCACTTCCCCAAATATACAACATGTGGGGACTGACAATTTCCTTTACAGAAAGATATTCTACTTTTTATATTATTCTCTAAACTAATGCTCTCCATCTGTAATATGGACGAACATTGATGGCAATGTCCACATTGCTTAGTCCCTTTCATGTCATTCTTCCCAACATGATCTCTGTAGTTGGACCTAACATCAATCATTCTTTTGAAATTCATCCCTGTTTTATAAACATAGGTGGGTCTCTCACCTAATTTCACGCAGATTCCTTAATCACTAGTAAGTATATTCCAATTACTATCAATAATCTTTCTAACTTCCCCTATATGTTGTCCAAATTGTAATATACATGCCCTTTGATATTGTTCCCCTGTTTTATTGCATCTGTTTGCATTGGGTGATAAAAATCCCTTTCCTAGGACTGGTGGGTATTTGTTACCCCATTCTCTTATAACATATTCTGTGACGTCCTTTATCATGTGTTCTGGGTAACCTCTTTGTCTAAATAGATTATCAATGAATGCCATCTCAGTGATCATATCTTCCCTAATAGAGGTCATCCTGGCCACCCTTATACACTGCCCTTTTAAAATACTACGATGTTAAGTTGTCAATCTCGCCTTCATTCTTGCTGGATGGGTTCGGAGCCGATCCTCGGCTCCGACTCGGCACTTGCTTTAGCTCGAGAACTCCTTTTACCAGCTCGAGGCAACCCTATATCCCATGATGCAAGGCGGAACTACCCCAGATCTCGTTTGCCGCTTAGCGAAAGAGGTCTCCTTTGCCAGCTGAGGTAAGTTTTTTCTTGTAAAAGAAGAAAAAGTTCAGTTAGGGGGTTATTTTTTCCCTTTAGTGTTAGATTAGCCTGTATTTAGTTACAGCCCACCCTATTCCCTTCCTTTTTAACTTTTATAAATAGTTTTTAGTTTAAAGTTTTAGTCAGGCCTAGTTCCCCGAGTTATTCCCTTCCTGTGTGTCTGTGTAAGGGATTAATTGGTGTGTTTGTTGGGACTGTTTGTGTTTCCCTTCTAGGATGTCAAAAGAAGGCAAGGTCTCAGGCTTCAAGAAGTGTGACCAGTGCTGTCAGAAAATGTCTCTGACAGACGGTCACACTTCTTGTGTTTATTGCCTGGGGCCTTTGCACCTGCAGGACTCCTGTGCGTTGTGCCATGCTTTTAGCCAGAGAGTCCTGCAGGAAAGGAGGAACAAATTAATCCTCTGAGGTTTACTTAAACCTGAAGGTTCTCCTCCTAAGTCAGGGGCAGGAAAACCTCTTAAGCCACCGAAGGTTCAGGCTACAGTGTCCAAGCCTCCTCCGGTGGCTCCGGCTCCGTCGGAGCCGATATCGGCTCCGGCTGGAGTCGATACTTCTTCTGTTAGAGTAGTGGGTTCGGTGCCGACCGGCTCTGATACCCTGACTACTGTGGCCTTGTCGGCTCCGGCTGGAGCCGACACTTTATCCAGCATCGGGCCGAGATATCCTCGGCTCCATCTGAGTTCAAGGGACTTCGGCTCCGATGGCTTTGACCCGTAAGAGATCCCGGTCCCCTTCTATACTAAGTATTCACTCGGCTCCGGGATCTCCTCTTTTGTCGGAGCGGAGCCATCGGAGCCGATCTTCGAGATCTTCCAGGCTGTCTGACCACGATTTGGAGAGGGTGGTAAGCAGGCTGTTGAAGTCTCAGGCACTGGCCCAAATGCTCCATAGCCCGTCTCAACAGACTTCGGCTATATCCCCGGTTCTTGAGATTCCTCCTCCGACTCCACACCAGAGTTCGGAGCCGGAGCTTCTTGGGACAGCGACTGTTTCGATGCCGGAGCCGATACATCCTTCGGCTCCGTCGTCTCGGCTCCGATCTCCTCCTTGAGACCTTCCTTGGAGGTCCGGTCGTCGGGTTTCCACTGTCGGCTCCGAGGGGGCTAGTGGCATCGGACCCTTGTCCGACCCCGCTCTCCCTCTCGGGGCTTCGGCTTTGGTAAGCTCGGCGCCGACATCGGCCTCGGAGCCTTCTCTCTCCTTGGAGCCGACCATTCCTGTTTCTTCGGAGCGGGTGTGTTCCGGTCTCCCGGGGAGAGGAGCCTTTGAGGTGATGAGGAGTGTCCTGGCCTCTGAGCCTGGTCAGCGGTCTATCCCTCTAGCTCCTCCCTCATCAGTGCCTGCAGATGCCTCTTGCCAGCCTCTTGCTCTCAGGCCCAGGGATCCATCGCCCCAGGTTTCCCCACTGGGAATTTCCTCCTCTTCCGAGGTTTCTCCTGATCCTGCAGGGGAACCCCCTCGGAAGAGGACGTGTAAGAGGAAACACACAGACTCCTCTGAGTCTACTACATCTGATACCGACTTAGATGAGTCGGAGGGTTCCCCACGGTCCCCCTCTGAGGATGTCTCCTTTTCAGACTTCCTTGAGCTCCTCAAACAGAGGGGGAATTGGCCCTCCATTGACCCCTCCGAGGATGAGTCGGTATACCTGGAGGCTTTTGGATCCCGACCCTCCACCTCCTGGGTGTCTCCGCCTTTCGACCCACTCATGCAGGTAGTGGCTCGGAAGGCGTGGGCGGCTCCAGATTCTGTGGAACCTGTCCCCAGGAGACCATCCAAGTTCATCACGGCCCCTTCGGATAAACAGATCCTGTCCAAAGGTGTCTCTGTGGATGCTATGGTGGTGGCGGCCACTAAGAAGGAACTGGCGGATCCTTCAGTGCCTGTCCATCCTCCTAATAAGGATTCTAGGACCATGGACAGGTATGGAAAGCGGATGTTTTCTTCAGCGACCTTTGCTATGCGTTAAGCTGAATTACCTTTGTCACTTCACCAGGCTTCAACGAGATATTCTCAAGGAACTGGGAGAAGTTGTCCAGGATCCTTCTGCTGCTGGGGCTCAGGAAAAGATTGCCTCACAGCTTGCTATCCTGAATTCCATATCTAACTCCTCCATGCGGCTCATATCTTATGCGGCCGATGGAGCGAGCAGGGCCGCAGGCACAGGGGTTGCTCTTAGACGCCAAGCCTGGATGCGGCTGTGTAATTTTGCGGACCCCTTTAAGGCGTCCTTCACCAACACCCCCTTTGACCGTTCGGCTTTGTTCGGACCTCAGGTGAAGGATACTTTGACCAGATGTGAGCAGGACGGTAAAACTCTTTCTGCCGTTGGAGTCCAGTTTTCCACTCCTTCTAGACCATACCCCAAGGGTCAGAAAGGAGGGAAGATGTGGTTCCGTAAAGCCCAAGGAGCTACACTGGACACACGTGGTCAGTTTACCCCCAGAGGCAGAGGGGGTAACAATAATAGACGCCCTAGAGGCAGGGGGGGTCCTCAGAACCAGGGCAACAGGGAGTCTCTTCCTGAAAAGCCCTTTCAGCATCCCTGAGGTGTTGCCCGACTGTCCACCCTTGGAGGCAGTCGGGGGAAGAATTTCGCTGTACCCAGTAGCCTGGCAATCCCTATCCCAAGAGATGTGGGTACAGTCGATCATATCCGAGGGTTACAAAATCCCCTTGAAGGTTTCCCGTACTCTACAATCCCTTCCAGACATCTCACCCGGTCAAAGGGATTTGGCAAGACAGGAAGTTTCAAAACTCCTGGAAAAAGAGCCATCCAGACAGTGCCGGCAGACCAAGTAGGATCCGGCTTCTACTCAAGATTCTTTTGGTCCCCAAAAGGACGGGAGATTGGAGACCAATACTAGACCTAAGCAGACTAAACAAGTCTGTCAAAAGGCAAGATTCCGGATGGTCACGCTGCAATCCATTCTGCCCTTTCTGGGCAAGGACAACTGGATGTGCTCTATAGACCTTCAAGATGCGTACTATCACATAAAGATTCACAGGCGCTCCAGAAGGTTTCTCCGCTTTGGCTGGGAGCCAGTCATTACCAATTCAGAGCACTGCCCTTTGGCCTCACTTCAGCCCCAGAGTGTTCACCAAATGCATGGCAGTGGTCACAGCTCACCTGAGACGTCGAGGATTCCAGGTGTTTCCTTATTTGGACGACTGGCTCCTCTCCGCCACCTCCAAGCATCAGCTTCTTCGGTCCAGAGACTACACCCTACAGCTTTGCAAGAGACTAGAAATTTCGGTAAATTTCGAAAAATCCTCTCTGCTGCCTTGCCAATCTATCACCTTTATAGGCGCAGAGTTAAATACCGTCAAAATGTTAGCCAGGCTAACAGATCAAAGGATTCTGGACATCCAGAAATTTGTTCAGCTTCTGTTACTAAGCAACAAGATCAAAGCCAGGTTTGTCTTGAAAGTTCTAGGCCTAATGGCTGCGGCCATTGTTCTTCTTCCACTAGCTCGCTTCCACATGCGTCTCCTGCAGTGGATGTTATTCACGCAGTGGTCGTACCACGATCTGCCCATGAGACACGAAATCTTGGTAACACAGTCGTGCAGGGCTCATCTACGATGGTGGATATCTTCCCCTCTTCTTCATCAGGGCCGACCCTTTGTTCCCCCTCCAGTTGCCACAGTCACCACGGATGCCTCCCTGATCGGGTGGGGGGGGCATTATCAGGGCAGGATGGTCCACGGGACGTGGCAACCCATAGAATACCACCTGCACATAAATGTCCTGGAGATGAGAGCAGTGCTTTTAACGTTGCAAGCCCTCAACGACTTTCTTCCCACGGGGACTATTGCAGTACAGACGGACAACATGTCCGTGGTCTGGTACATCAACAAACAGGGCGGAACCAGGTCCTATCCCTTATGTCGAGAAGCTCTCAGACTTTGGCAATGGGCGATCTCTTCTCAGCGGTTTCTGATAGCAACGCACATCCCCGGCAAGTCCAACCTATTGGCGGACAGGCTAAGCAGATCTATTCTGATGCCTCACGAGTGGTCTCTCAATCAATCTGTAGTGGATCAGATCTTTCTGAAGTGGGGCACCCCTTGTTGCGATCTTTTCGCTACCCCTCAAAACAGCAAGTGCCCAGATTACTTCACACTTTTTCCCCTTCCAGGCCAACCCTTGAGAGACTCTCTAACCCAGGATTGGCCTCGGGGACTTCTTTATGCTTTTCCTCCATTTCCATTGATTCCACAAGTCATTCAGAAAGCCACCGTTTTGAGAGCCAAATTGATCCTCATTGCTCCATATTGGCCTCGACAAATTTGGTTTCCGTCTCTACATCATCATCTTCTGGTGCAGCCCTGGCATCTGGACCCAGTTCCGGATCTTTTGATCCACCAGTCGGGTCAGCAGCACCGGGCCATTCATTCCCTCAACCTCACTGCTTGGTTGCTCCACTTCCTTCCCTAGCCAGGCTACCAATGATTTCTGACTCTGTCAGAGACATTTTAGTGTCTTCTTTAAAGTCGTCCACTAGAACTATTTATGCTAGCAAGTGGCGACGTTTTTTGGGCAAACGCCAGAAATATTGATCCTTTACGCTCCTGTACATTCTGTTTTGGATTTCCTGGCGGAGGTTTTTCATTCAGGATCTTCGTCATCTACAGTCAAAGTACAACTGGCTGCTATTTCCAAGTATCATGTTGGCTTGCATGACAATAACATCATGTCTCATAGGTTATGCAAGGCCTTTTAAGAGGAGTTTTTCTCCTAAAACCGCCTGTGAAACATCCTCCTCCGCAATGGGATCTAAACTTAATGTTGGCATCCCTAATTCTACCTCCTTTCGAACCGTCTGCTACGTGTTCTTTAAAGTTATTGATGTGGAAAACTATATTTTTGCTGGCTGTTACTTCTGCAAGAAGAGTTTCTGAGATTCAGGCCCTCTGTATTCGTTCTCCTTATCTGGTATTTCATAAGGATAGGGTTTCGCTTAGAACTAACCCTTCCTTTCTTCCCAAGGTTGTATCTCAAACCAATATTAACCAATCTATTGATCTACCAGTTTTCTTTCCTAACTATTCTGACAGAGCTGAACAAAAGCTGCATTTTTTGGATGTTCATCGTCAGCTCAGGTACTACTTGCATAGGACTAAACAAATTAGAAAATCAGACCAATTGTTTGTCTCCTATGCAGAAAACAGGTTAGGTCTTCCAGTTTCTAAAGTGACCTTATCTAGATGGTTGACTTCCACCATTTCCTATGTGTACTCTCTAAGGGGCAAACAACTATCTTCTAAGCCAAAAGCACATTCGACCAGGAGTCTATCCACTTCTGTAGCCTTTCAGGATAGACTTCCCATTGACACCATTTGTGCAGCAGCTACTTGGGCCACGCCTCATACCTTTGTGTCTCATTACAAGTTGGATTTGGC
Organism: Protopterus annectens; assembly: GCF_019279795.1. Classification (NCBI taxonomy): domain Eukaryota; kingdom Metazoa; phylum Chordata; order Ceratodontiformes; family Protopteridae; genus Protopterus; species Protopterus annectens. The sequence continues at coordinate 801,043,569 of NC_056737.1, read as the reverse complement.
CTCCAGAGATAGGGCCAGTTTTGGTTCCACAGTTCTCAAGAGTCTGTTCCATTGAGCCACCCGGGATACAGGTGCTAGGGACGCGGTCCCATCCAGCAAGAATGAAGGCGAGATTGACAACTTAACATTTAGAAGTTATGTACCTACCATAACATTCCATGTTAGTTGTCTTCTCGCCTTCTTTCTTGCCCTCCCTCCTTCCCTCTGGCCTGGACAGATCTTGGAGAGTTCCTATTAGATTGCTTCCTCTGGAGCATTGTTATGAGGACTTCTTTTAGGAACCATGGTTCCTAATTATTTTAGGATAGTCTTTAGCAGGGTCAGTTAGCTGCCAAACGAGATCTGAGGTAGTTCCGCCTTGCATCATGGGATATAGGGTTGCCTCGAGCTGGTAAAAGGAGTTCTCGAGCTAAAGCAAGTGCCGAGTCGGAGCCGAGGATCGGCTCCGAACCCATCCAGCAAGAAAGAAGGCGAGAGAAGACAACTAACATGGAACGTTATGGTAGGTACATAACTTCTAATTTCTGTGTATAGGGATGATTACTAGAGAATTCCAGATAGGCATTACAAAAGGTATCTTTCCTGAAAATCTTAGACTGGAAAGTAGCCCCGTCACTGAATATGTAGGTGTCAAGATAATTAATCCCTGTGCTACTGATGTTATAGGTAAATTCTAAATAAGGGGTACTACCATTGATGTAATCCATGAATTTTAATAAGTTCTCCTCTTCCCCCTTCCAAAGTATGAACAAATCATCCAGGTACCTTAGATAACAACATATATATTCCTTCCAGGGTGAATCCAAGACAAATTCTTCCTCCCAGTCCAATAATACTAAATTGGCGTATATGGGGGCACATGCCGCCCCCATAGCTACGCCTGCTATTTGTTTGTAGTACTCTCCCTCAAAATATATAAAGTTATTATCGAGTATTATATTTATGAATTCTAACCACGAAACAGGAAAACAAACTGATGAAAGAAAGCAACGGATCCAAACAAGAACTCACCAGGCGTGTAAATTCCTAAAAATTCTTCCAAGTACAAATCATATTATAATATTTTGAATAATTCTGAACAATATGAGGTATTTTCTATCAATCAAATTAATATTGCTCATAGAAGAATTGATTTGTACTTGGAAGAATTTTTATTGGATGACAGAATTAACCAAGATTTATATAACTTTTTGAAAGTGGAGTACCCCATCTTAGCAACCATAGTAGGTATTCCCAAAATACATAAAAACATCAGGGATCCCCCTTTCAGACCTATCATCTCAGGAAGTCGCAGTAAAGTCTTTCCTTTCGGTAAAGTTATTGATCAATGGTTAAAACATATTTATTCCAAGATACCACATATTATTAGAGATAATTGATGTAATCCATGAATTTTAATAAGTTCTCCTCTTCCCCCTTCCAAAGTATGAACAAATCATCCAGGTACCTTACATAACAACATATATATTCCTTCCAGGGTGAATCCAAGACAAATTCTTCCTCCCAGTCCAATAATACTAAATTGGCGTATATGGGGGCACATGCCGCTCCCATAGCTACGCCTGCTATTTGTTTGTAGTACTCTCCCTCAAAATATATAAAGTTATTATCGAGTATTATATTTATGAATTCTAACCACGAAACAGGAAAACAAACTGATGAAAGAAAGCAACGGATCCAAACAAGAACTCACCAGGCGTGTAAATTCCTAAAAATTCTTCCAAGTACAAATCATATTATGATATTTTGAATAATTCTGAACAATATGAGGTATTTTCTATCAATCAAATTAATATTGCTCATAGAAGAATTGATTTGTACTTGGAAGAATTTTTATTGGATGACAGAATTAACCAAGATTTATATAACTTTTTGAAAGTGGAGTACCCCATCTTAGCAACCATAGTAGGTATTCCCAAAATACATAAAAACATCAGGGATCCCCCTTTCAGACCTATCATCTCAGGAAGTCGCAGTAAAGTCTTTCCTTTCGGTAAAGTTATTGATCAATGGTTAAAACATATTTATTCCAAGATACCACATATTAGAGATTCTTAGGAGTTTCTTGGGAAGTTCAAACAAGATATATGGGATTCTAAATTATATTTGTTACCATCGATGTAAAGGATTTGTTTTCTTGCATACCAAAAGTTGAAGGGGTGACCAGATTCATCAACAGTCTGAACAAACACAGTCAATTAGATTGGGAAAAGATAGACCTTCTATCAGAATTCATAAATATAGTACTCGATAATAACTTTATATATTTTGAGGGAGAGTACTACAAACAAATAGCAGGCGTAGCTATGGGGGCAGCATATGCCCCCATATACGCCAATTTAGTATTATTGGACTGGGAGGAAGAATTTGTCTTGGATTCACCCTGGAAGGAATATATATGTTGTTATGTAAGGTACCTGGATGATTTGTTCATACTTTGGAAGGGGGAAGAGGAGAACTTATTAAAATTCATGGATTACATCAATGGTAATACCCCTTATTTAGAATTTACCTATAACATCAGTAGGACAGGGATTAATTATCTTGACACCTACATATTCAGTGACGGGACTACTTTCTAGTCTAAGATTTTCAGGAAAGATACCTTTTGTAATGCCTATCTGGAATTCTCTAGTAATCATCCCTATACACAGAAATGTAGTATTTTAAAAGGGCAGTGTATAAGGGCGGCCAGGATGACATCTATTAGGGAAGATATGATCACTGAGATGGCATTCATTGGTAATCTATTTAGACAAAGAGGTTACCCAGAACACATGATAAAGGACGTCACAGAATATGTTATAAGAGAATGGGGTAACAAATACCCACCAGTCCTAGGAAAGGGATTTTTATCACCCAATGCAAACAGATGCAATAAAACAGGGGAACAATATTAAAGGGCATGTATATTACAATTTGGACAACATATAGGGGAAGTTAGAAAGATTATTGATAGTAATTGGAATATACTTACTAGTGATGAAGGAATCTGCGTGAAATTAGGTGAGAGACCCACCTATGTTTATAAAACAGGGATGAATTTCAAAAGAATGATTGATGTTAGGTCCAACTACAGAGATCATGTTGGGAAGAATGACATGAAAGGGACTAAGCAATGTGGACATTGCCATCAATGTCCGTCCATATTACAGATGGAGAGCATTAGTTTAGAGAATAATATAAAAAGTAGAATATCTTTCTGTAAAGGAAATTGTCAGTCTCAACATGTTGTATATTTGGGGAAGTGCACTTCCTGTCCTAGTTTTTATGTTGGAAAAACTGACAGAAGATTACGTAATAGAATTTATGACCATCTGTATTGTATAAAAAAGAAAGATATGAATAATGCCCTTTACAGACATTTAGTTAGTAGTGTAGGCTGCGATTCCTTTAAATTTGCTATTTTAGAAGTGGTTAATATTAATCCAAGGGGAGGTAACATCAAAGCCATACTGGGGGAAAAAGAAATTAAATGGCAAATTAGACTTAATGCAGCTAGTCCCCCTGGTATCAATGAATATGTCCCCACTAAACCCCTTATTAGAAATTAAATATCCATAGGATGTATATAAATTTCTTCTTCAGTTCTATTTATTTAAATAAATATATCATTTAAGTAATATACAAGGCTGTCTAAATACATATTACAATGAAATATTTTATATATTTTTAGTATTAACATATATTATACACTGTCAACATGTAATGTTTTTGTCTTTTATTTTTGGTTTTATGTACTACATACACAAAAAAATACTTTCAGCTAACAATGATTTTGTCTTGGTATATGAGACAGTTTTAATCATATTATTTAGTGGTGTCATGACCATATTGATTTTATGTACTGTTGTTTTATCTTTTTAAATTTCAATGATGGTTAATTGATCAGGTGGTGTAAAAGGCGGGTATTTTAAAGTATTTAATGGGTAGGTTTTGAATGTACAAGTGTTCTGATGAAATCTACGTTGGGTAGATGAAAGCGCTCAACCATTTCATTGTGTTACAATAAAGAAGACAATTGTACAACTATATTGGATCGTGGTTTTGTCCTGGGAACAGTTTTGGTTACGTGTTGTTTAGTAAGTGTTGGGTTCCCTGGACTACGCTACTAATAAAGTAGTTACATTTAAAGAGTCATTTGTAATAAAAAGCTTAATGAATTGAATTTACTGTAAGTACAACTACACTCATATAGGCACAGTTACATTTGATGGTTAGGGGAGTGCTTTTGGATCAGTTACTTATCAGGGAAGTGCTTGTACACACTTGGGTCGACTGAAGAAGGGATTGTTTATGGAATATTTTCAGTGGTTTGTTAGTGGAGTGCTTTTGCTCACCTGGATAGACAACAGACAAGATTGCTGGAGGAAATGGTTCACTTGGTGGTCTGGGGAGTGGTTTTGCATTCCCAGACAGACTGCAGACGGAATATCTGGGGAAATGTTTCAGGTGGTCATCAGGGGAGTGCTTGTGCATACCTGGACAGACTGTAGAAGGGATCGGTGGGGGAAATATTTCAGCTGGTGGTCAGGGGACTGCTTGTGCATACCTGGACAAACAGCACCAGAGACTGATGGGGGAGATCTCTCATTTTATGCTCAGGAGAGTGCTTCTGCATACCTGGACAGACTGCTTACATGATTGCTAGTATAAATGTTTTATTTTGTGGTCAGGGGGTGTAAACCTTGTCTAAAGATTGTCACTATTGAAGTGACACCCGAATCCCATGTGCAGAATGGGAAAAGGGGTTGAGAATGGATGGATGGATGATGGTGCTTGTGCATACGTGAACAGACTGTAAAGATGATCCTTAGGGGAAAGTTTCATTTGATGGTCAGGGGACTGGTTGTGTGTACAATGGATAGAATACAGAATGGGGCCATTGGGGAAAGTGTTTATTGTGTGGTCAGGGCAGTGCTTGTGCATACTTGGACAGACTGCAGAAGGGATTGCTGGGAAATGTTTAATTTGGTGGTCCTACCTGGGCAGACTGCAGATTGGATCGCTGATAGAAGTGTTTCTTTTGGGGGTCAGGGAAGTGCCTGTGCATACCTAGACAGACTGCAGATGGGATCATTGGGGGAAATGTTTTATTTGGTGATCAGAGGAGTGCTTGTGCATAGCTGGACAGACTGCAAAGGGGATTGTTGAGAGAAAAGTTTCATTTGGTTGACAAGGGAGTTCTTGTGCATACATGGACAAACTGCAGAATGGATCATTGTGGGAAAGGTTTCATTTGGTGGTCAGGGGAGTACTTATGCATACATGGACAGACTGCAGAAAAAATTGCTGGGGGAAATTTTTAATTCGATGGTCAGGCGAGTACTTGTGCATACCTGGAAAGACTACTGAAGGGTTAGTGAAGGGAATGTTTCATTTGGTGTTCAGGGGAGTTCTTATGTATACCTGGACATAATTTTGAAGGGAATGTTGTACAACAGTTTCATTTGCTGGTTAGGGGAGAGGTTGTGCATAGCTGAACAAACTGCTGAAGGTATCACTGGAGGAAATGTTTCATTTGGTGGTCAGGGGAGTGATTGTGAACACCTGGACAAACTGCAGAAAGGATCTCTGTGGGAAATGTTAATTTGGTGTCAGTACAGTGATTATGCATAACTAGACAAACAGGAATTGCTGGGGGAAATGTTTCATTTAGTGGTCAGGGGAGTGCTTGTGCATACCTGGACACACTGCAAACAGGATCCTTACAGGAAATGTTTCATTTTGTAGTCAGGGGAGTGGTTGTGCATACAAAGGACAGACTACATAAGGGAGTGTGGTGGAAATGTTTCATTTTATTGTAAGGGGAGTGCTTGTGCATACCTGGGGAGACTGCAGAAGGGCTCCTTGGTAAAAATGTTTAATTTGGTGGTCAGCAGAGTGCTTGTGCATATATGGACATACTGCAAAGAGGATAATTGGGGGGGTCAAGAAGGTGCTTCTGTACACCCAGACAGATTGCAGACAAGACTGTTGTAGGTCTCTTGGCAGCCTCCATGACCAGTGTTTGTCTTGTCTTTTCATCAATTTTGGAAGGACGTCCAGTTCATTGCAACAGCACTGTTGTCCCATAGCTTCTCCACTGTTTGACTTTCTTCACTGTGTTCCATGGTATATCCAATGCTCAGTAAGATATAACTGCTGTACTACTTTGGCATAATTACTCTGGTCTTTGTCCTAACAGATGGTAATGACTATGTCTTATATTACACCTGTACAAGGAATATGATGCATGTTTACTCAACAGATAATGTGATGCAATTTCCCACCTGCACATTCGGTGTTCATTTCTGAATTTTTCATTTTGGTGCTTGTGCATACCAGGAAATGTTATTGAACGGTTGTTTCGGGTTAATCTTTAATTGTGCCTGTGCATACAATATATTGAAGGGGTTGTGTGGGTGAATGCTTCATTTTGGTGGTTTAATACTAGCAAATCTTATAGATGTTTCATTTGGGGAAACGTTTAATTTTGAACATTGTGCATACCTCAACATTCTACTGAAGGAGTTGCTTGGGTGAAGTGTTTATGCTGGTGGTTGAACATACTAGGAAATATTACTGAAGGCTTGTTTGTGGAAACGTTTCATTTTGGGTGCATATATACCTGGACATAATTATGAGGATGTTGCTTGGGGACATGGCCCCCACATGCTGAAGCGGGCCCCAAGACTAGATTTTTTTTTTTGTGGGCCCCCATAATTATATTTAAAAAAAAAAAACCAACAAAATTATTGGAAAGTGTACCTTCCAGTTTTCATTACAGCAAATTTTTCAATTATTTTTGAGTAATCGACTTTTTTAGCAAAATCATTTTCTATGCATAAAATTACCAAATGATTAAGCCATTCTTGGCTAGTGGAATTTCTTTGCCACGTTTTTAACGAGTTTGTCATTTTACTGAATGATCTCTCAGCCGACGAGACAGTTACTGGAAAAGTACAAAATAATTTCAATGCAAGGCAGATATTACCAAATATTTCTTGCAGATTTTTTTTCATATATTAAGAAGTTTAATTGGTGAACTTTCCAAACCAAAAACGGTCTTGTGGATTGTTTTAAGGTGAAGTACTTCATTTATTAAATCATCTGACAAATCTCTTTCGTAAGCTTTTACAAGTATTGCTACTTTTGTGGCTAGCTGATCTTTGTCCAAATCCTGAAAATTTTAAATTGGAGAGAATAATTTGCAAATATTCGCTGCTTCAAATCTTGTTTTTATATCGTTGATAATAAAATCCAACACTTGGTATATGACAGAATTTCGGAAGTCTTCTTTACAGTTTTCAGAATTTGTGCGCTTTTTGGAAAATTGGTGTTGGATTCCTATCGCTGCAGCAACTGCTTTAGCTTCATGAACAATGTTTTCCCACGAGTCGCGCGTCTGAATTTCTTCCAATAAGTCTTTTACCAAGGCGGTCTCTATATCAAGAGATAATCCTTTGCTTTGTATGACAATATTCTTATTATCAATACTGGCTAATATTTTATGCCAGAATATTGTCATCAACAGACCTTTGTAAGATCTGAAATATTTCTTTAAACCTTTAAGCGTATTTAGTGCTGAAGGAGTTAATCCTGTAACCATCTCACTAAGAATGTCATGTATCGCAGCAAGTACACCGGAATAATGTTTGACAATTGGACCCACAGCTTGAATTCTTTTGCTCCATCTTGTTTCTGACACACTTTGAAGAGATAATGGTATGTGTTTTCTAAGTGCCTCCCAGCATGTAGAACTATGAGTGAAAAAAGTGTACAAACTCTCTATGTTTCAGAAAAATGTTATAACATCTGTATTGATTTTTGCAGCATTCACTCTTACACGATTTAATGAATGTGCACCACAGGGGAGAACACTGCATGTTTGTTCTTTTCTAGGATGTGGGTTTGAACGCCAATTACTTTACCAAACATATTGGCGCCATTATCGTACCCTTGTGAACGGCAATCTTGAAGAGATATATTGTGTTTTTCAAGAGTAACAAATATTTCTTCAGTTATTTTTTATCCAGTTTTCCCAGTGAAATTTATGAATTCGATGAAATGTTCATTTACTTCAAATTCATTTAAATCTTTGTTTTGAAATACATATCTGAGAATCAGGACATTTTGTTCATTGTGCGAGATATCTGGTGTTGCATCAATAATTATGCCATAAAAAACTGAGTCCCTTCTTTGATCCAGAATGGTGTTAAGAACTTGGTCTGCACAAAGGTCTATAAACTCATTTTGAGAATACCACGACAAATAATGGACGGATCCTTTCATATTTCTTCTTTTTTCTATCTGATTTTGTTGAACTTTAGCAAGGTGTTGTCGTGTTACTTCATCATATTTTACAATTAGTTCTAAAAGCCCTAAAAAATTTCCATTGTGGACATTTCCAATTGTTGTGTTCTCTCCTTGAAACATTAAACCTCTAGATGCCAAAAAAAGTTTTCCACTTGCTTGTCTCAGACTGAATTTGGAGTTGAAGGACTTTATTGATTCCATGTCCTTTTAATGAATCCAAAAGACATTTCCAAGCTACATATTGTTTCCTATGTTCAGCATTATTTTCATGAGATGGCAAAATGTCATCTAACTTTTTCCAAGGTTTATTTTTAGGTGAAAATCCTTCTTGAGCTAAACAGCTTAAATGTTTGTTAAGTGGATCGCAGAAAAGTCGACATGGTAGGCAGTAAAAATTTCTTTTGATGCACTCCATGTTAGCCATTCTCGTGGAAAATATTCACTTGTTCTATTATCTTTCATTTTTTATATAAAAGAAACTCTTGAAATTCTCTGCCATTAACATCCTTTGGCAATTTCTTATATATCTTTTGGAATTCTTGAAAGGTGGTGAGTCATACTATTTCTTGTCACAGGTTATTTGAAATTACTGGAGGCCACGTACCAGGATCATCGTATTTTACATCAGGTTTTTCGAAATGATGTGTAACTGAAGTATCGACTGTATCATGTTCTTTCACAGTTGGTTCTTCTTGAGGTTTCTCATTTCCTTGTTCTACAACAGTTGCAACAGTGGCAGTCACTTCCTCTTAGACTGATTTTTGAATTTCTGAATTCTCATAATCGCTATCTTCATGATTAGTACTATACGCTAAATTCTTTTCGTCACCATATTTAAAGAATTTTATCGATTGACAACCTCGTGATGCTTTCGCTTTTTTTTCGTATTTAAGTTTCCTTTTCTGAGTGCCAGACTTGTGTTTGTAATTTGAAGCAGACATGGCTTTACTTTTACTTGTTAATTTCTATAAAAATAAAAATAAAAGCCAAAAATATCTATATAACTTTTTCAAAATGAACATATCCGTAAAGAAAAGGACGGGTGCAAAGCAAAAATATTTACTTACGATTACGAACATACCTCTCAACCTGAAAACATCAAAAATCTGGACAAATGCCACGGAAAATAGGTACAAATCTGCATGCTAATTAACATAAAATCTGCATATGTAATTATGTAACCCCACCCATTCCAATTGAATTGTGGGAAACCAGCTTTCAAATGCAAACTGAAGAACAGACAACAAAAATATGACCCCAGAGTCCCCTGCAGCCATTCCAATGTCCCACTACTTGGCTATTTCACTCCATTTACTATAAACACTGGAATGTACATACTGCTTTACTTCTACAATGAGTATTTGGATTTCATTTAAAACTTATTTTACATTTTATAGTGTAAACACTAATAGACATATGCTAAACAAAGCAATACAGTCTCAGAATGAAAATAGACTTAGCATTAAATATTCTCTGCCCTTAAAACTCACAGTCATTGAAACCCCGAGACTAATGCTTAAATAAAATAGCTGCTTCCATAACCACTCTGCTTACTGAGTGTAATGTTTGAATTTGAAAGCTGCGGAGCTGCTGCCAATAATGAACCACACACACCGTGTGAGTTGCATGCTTAAATAATATAGCTGCTCGCATACCTCTCAACTGTACATATTTTTGCAGAATGTCCAGATTTCTGCCTAATATTTTGGTCCATTTTTCATAAAATTGGTTTTATAGCAAATCCTTGGCAAATCACTGAAGATTTAAGTCAGAAAATAATGTCAGACATTTGAGTTTCAGACTTTATATCCTTCAGAAAATTATTATTAACGCACATCCTGTTGCTCTATCTGCTTTCTAAGTTTGTAAATACACAATTGTCCCTGTCTTTGGGCCTTTGCCCCCCTCCCCATTATTTATGGCTTTGTCCAGATTTCTTGCTCTAAGAGGTTGAGAGGTATGCTGCTGTCATAACCACCCTGCTTACTGAGTGTAGCATTTGAATTAGAAAGCTGCAGCTTCACACACACACACACACACACACACACACATACCCTAATGCTTAAATAAAATAGCTGCTGCCATAACCCGACCATTGCGCAGCTACAGACAGCCATATCTTGCACAAGAATCTACATATCCAAAGACCAGAAATTCAAAGCATGGCATGGCTATTTATTTTTTCACACTAACAATTACAAAAGAAGATTTATGGGTTCTGCAACACATGCCTTCAAAATAAGTAATCCATTATCCTGACATAAGCTAGTAATAGTCATTACTCAAAGTAGCTGTTATTCATATAATTTTAACAGTCGGGTACTCGGGTTAAAAAAAGGTTATTTGTTTTGATACAAAAATAACTGGTAAACTTCCAAAAAAAGAATAACATGAAAATGCAGCTCAGTTAAATCAAACTTCCAGCGCAAAGATAACATATTTTATCATATATATATATATATATATATATATATATCTCCTTGGTGGTGCTGCGGTAGCATTGTCGCCTCACAGTAAGACGTTGTCTGGTTCGATTCTCAGCTAGAGCGTCTTCTGCGTGGAGACATGCGTGAATGGGCGTACCTTCGTTGAAGGTTGTGCGTCAGGGCTGGTAACTCGGCATGTAAAAATCAACTACCAATCATTAGCGGACCGGAGTTCCGCTGTGGCGACCCCTAACTGGGAAAAGCCAAAAGACACAACAACATATATGTATCTCCTACTGGTCATTAGAATAAAACAGTACAGAGGCAGACAAAGATAAAAAAGTCATATTGCTTCATCAGCATAAATACAAACAAGTGTCTAATTTCAGTGGAGGCACAATTCACTGATTTATTCCTTCTATGAAATAAACAATACTCTAGTACTGACTACATTGAGGTGTGTACATTTTTTTCTTACCTGTTAAATCCAATAATGTGCTTCGCAGCCCTATCAGCTGCTCAGTGCTCAGGCTTCTGACTCGTCTGTCCCATCCCTCTCTCTTTAGACCCTATCTCATTCTCTACTCTGTTGCAGGCTTGCAAAGTAAACTCAGCCCAGAGCAGCCCTGAGCCGAATTCCGATAGGCTGGCAGGCTGCTCACGAAGCCGACGTCACTGTGCACGCCTCTGTGTGATGATGTTAGTTTGAAAAAAAAAAGCCGGGAAATTCGGAAATTAAGGGGTGCCACTCGGGAATCGTGGCACCCTATTATTTGGACCTCAATCTCACTTGAATTATTTTTTCTTTGTAGTCTGTTTTGTGTGCCATGTTATGTTATGTGTTGTGAAATGAGAACATTGTTAGAAACATAATCATTATACTATAAGATCACAGAGCATTTGAATGCATTTTTTAAGCTTTTAGAGATACTTGGAGGGTATTCAAAGTCTTACATCTGAACTTTGTCATTCCCTGTACTTATTGTCATTTGTATTAGTATGTTTCTCACAATTAATGTTTTGGGAAGACTGAGGTATACAGCATTATTTTATCATATCTGATTTAAAGGAACTGTGGCATTAGGTCCTGTACTCTGATAACAGTACTGAGGCATCTGTAGATGTGCTGTGTGAACCTACTTCACTAAACATCTAACAATATCAGAGAATATAAAACAGGTGACTGCATTTGAGAAGAACCGTACAGAGACACTATGATTTATCATTCAGTGAAGCATAACATATTTCAGAGCATACAAGCAATGTATGAAACATTATAAATACATTAAGTAATGTAGAAACCTGGGGAAACCAGTTAGTATAAAGAGAAAAATGCTGCACTGTGATAACTGCTTTAGTAAAATATTTGGTAATCTCTGGTAACACTATCAGCTCATCAGCAGACCACATTAATGCTGGTTTAATGAGTTTACCATTTTAATTTATCAGTTAATAAACACTGTAACCCAATTATATGTTTCTGTCTGGAGAACAGCACACTGTTATTAATAAAACTGAAGCCATTAATGTGTATTGAGTTTTGCAAAATTTGCCCAGCACTCGTCACATAGAGGAATAAAGATCTGCCTGTGACTGGCAAACTGAGTTTGATTAGTGACTTGAGCACCTGCTGGAGCTGAGTATGCAAGAGACACAACAGTTCACAAGCCCTGGTGATGATATCAGTGCTGTAACAAGGACAGCTGTTATAGATGTAGGTGAGCAAGAGGGACACACCTCTCCCTCTCCTCAATCCTCAAAACCAGTAAAAGCTGATAGATGCGATACGGTTGAGAGGTCTGCTTACGAATCAGCATGATTCCAGTTAAAATCAAATATTTTTTGTATAGAACACACAAAGTCGACAACATGAACATAAACATTAGATATGGCTCAACCATGTTTTTTTTTTTTTTTTTTTTTTTGTGTAAAACACGCGGCCATACGACAGAAAGATAAAAGTATATCACATGCTCATACGATACCAATGCAGGCTAGAAATATCCCCAAGCACCCAACTGGCTCACACCACCCGCTGTGCCACATTGATAATAATAGTAAATGAATTGTGAGTTTTGAAAAGGGCCCATCTCCACAATTAAAAAAATATGGATATGGGTCCTTTTTGAAATTCACGATTCAATTGTTGTATGAATTAAAGTATAAATTTTCAGTGGTCGAGAAATTTCAAAAAGAGGATTTAAATATTTTTATCTTTTGACGATCACACCAGGCCCCCCTTATCCCGGGCCCCCAGGCTACGGCCCTGTCAGACCCCCTTTTTGTGGGGGCCATGCTTGGGGAAATAATTCACTGTGTATCAGGGAAGTGCTTGTGCATACATGGTCTCACTGCTGAAGTGACTGCTGGGCTAATGTTTGTCATTTTGGTGCCTGTGCATACAAAATGCAAACAACTGGAGAGGTTACTGGGCACATATAGAAAGTCAGTCTGCAAATTGCATTGGGTTACATCACTTCTGCTTGTATTATTTTATTTGTGATTATACTGCTTGAGTGAGATAAAGGTTATCACTAGGTGACTACTGACAGCATGGAGCTACCATATTTTTTGTGCATTTCTCCTGGCTTTGTCAGTCATGTGTGGAATTTAGGTGGGAGGAAGGACTCAGTAATATCTAAGTGTCATACTATTTGACTGAATGACTCAGGTCTTCTCCTTACTGATGATACTGAGTCTGTGTTACATAACAGCTGCACAATGTAATATGATGAATGCCTACTCAACAGGTTATATGCAGCAATTATCACCTGTGTCTCAGCATGCATACCTTTGCAGTAATGAAAGGAAGGTCATTATCACATTAGCAATACATGCAGTTACAACATAGCAGTTTGTCATTATCACTTTTCTGGGTAAAGTCACAGTTGCTGTCACTGTTATTCACATAAGTAGAAGTCATTATCACTTTGATGAATGCACAAGCCAGGTTTTTTTTTCTCTGGTTGGAGTCATTGCAAGCAAACCCCCTCATTCTTCATCAACTGCCTACCCTCCTAAACTCCTGATTTTTTCTTGATATATATATATATATATATATATTTTTTTTTTTTTGTGCATATGTGTGCATATCGATATATATGTATGTACATAATATATTTGCATATATATACATTGGTCACACACACACACCCACACACACACATACATATTTATATATATATATATATATATATATATATATATATATATATATATATATATATTTTTTTTTTTTTTTTTTTCTGAAGGGTTCATTTGGGTGAATGTTTCATTTAGGGACATGTGTACAACATGTAGTAATGAAGATGTTGGTAGGGGAAATAATTCATTTGTGTACCAGTCAGTCATGGGTGGAAATTAGATAGTAGGAGGAAGGGCTCAATAACATCCAAGTGTTGACTGAATTATAATGATATAGTATTTCTACTGAATGATAATGAATGCCTCTGCACTCCACACTAACATGTATTAGAACATGCTAATGCAAAACCTGTGTGTGTGTATGGGTAGTAGGTATGTACCTCTGCAACGTCATCACCACTTACGTACCTAATCCAAAGAATACTGCCCCTGTGACTAGGATGGAAGATTTGGATGGGCTAACAGGTAATGCATATGATATACAGATATATATGTAGTATTCCAATACATCTGTCAAACATCAGTAGTAATCTGTTTGCATTTTCTTTCCTGTGCAGGTTTGTCCACCTTCTGACACTGACATGGCTTCACGACCAGGAGAACGACAAGTGAGAGTGTGGGTATGTGGCCATTCCTACATTCACTGGGCTGCCAGCCATGCCTCTGAAACTGAAAACCAGTACAACTTGAGCTTTCCCACTTCCATTGTGAAGGTATACTGGATTGCAAGAAGAGGTATGCATTGAAGCAGAGTATTGCAGTTGCTGGATGAGAAGTATTCCATCTACCCTGAGCCAGACATTCTTGTGCTGCACATTGGAGGGAATGATGTCCTCAGTCAACCACTTGGAAGGCTATGGTTTCAAATCACAGCAATTTTTGAACACCTGCAGTCGTGCTGGCCACGTTGTCATTTTGTGTGGTCTGATATAATTCCTCAACAGATATGAAAAACAGAAAACAGTCAACAGGCAGTTCACAAGGCCAGACGTTTACAGAATGGGTTCATGCATGGCTTGCTGCACAGGATCGGTGGATCTACAATCTGCCATGACAGCATCACTGCGGAAGATGTTCACCTGTTCAGAAGGGATGATGTTCACCTAACTGAGGAGAGCATTGCGTTGTTCTTGACTGACCTCCACAATGGCATGAGGAGAGCTATGCAGGACTGATATCATGCAGCTTATGAGAAGAATGGAAAACACCCATGACCAAGTAGGACCAGTATGGTAAGTAAAACTCTATTATGAAATGTGTTCTGTAAAATATATTTTTCTGAGTTTGGCAAATAACTGGTAAGGAGCTGGTAAAGATGCTGAGAAAGAACAACTGGAGAGTGCTACCACTTACAGTCTGCAATACTTCTTTTTTTATTCTGCTTTTATCAGGCATGTGTAGAGGTTAGATGACAGGAAGGGCTTAGTAATACAGAACTTGATCCCTTAGGTCCATTGCTGAATGGACACATGTAAAGAGAAAAGGCATAGGTAAGGCAGACTGCTGACACTGAAGGAGGTCGTGAGACTTTCTGTTACCCATCCACTCATCAAGGTTCCTCTTGAAGAGTGATAGTGAGGGGCTCTGTCTTATGTAGATCGGGACCCTGTTCCATAGTAAGGGAAGTCTCTGCGAAGGGAATCTATCCCTCCAGCATGTTCTATTCATTGTTGTGTTGAGGTTTATATCCCTAGAGCGTGTAGCTCGAGTAGATTTGGTTTTGCTAAGATGGAGCATGTTCAACAATTCTGGGTTGGACGTGGCTCTGTACGTTAGACAGAGATCGCCTCTGAGAAAGCGGTATGTAACAGAGAACAGTCTTAGCTTTTTCAGTGCTGCATAGGGCAACTGTTTGAGGCCAGTAATCCTCTTGGTTAGGTACTTTTGTGGTCTCTCCAGCTGCTGGAGATGTCTAGCCAGGTACATTCCAATTGGTGCATTGTACTCAATAATGGGTCTGATGAGGGAAGAGTAGAGGGGCACCATTACATCCTTAGATCTTGATGCGAACCCTTTCGTGATCAGATGGGTCACATAGAAGGATTTTCTAACCACTTTGGCAGCATGGTTATCAAAGGAAAGCTGACTATCTACTTGGGTCCCTAGATCCCTTATTTCTTCTTCAGATTTCAGGGGATTACCTCCTATGTTGCAGTTTGCGGGTACTCTGTTTTTTCCAAAGGGGATTACTACGCATTTTTTGCATTTAGCTTGAGACCATGGCTTTGACACCATGCATCAGTCTCATTTAGGCCCTTCTGGAGGATCTCCATGTTGGCCAGAGACTCTATTATAGCACCCAGTTTGCAGTTGTCCGCAAACTTAGTCAGCCACAGCCCTTCCGTGCTTGCCTGTACTTCTGAGAAGTATATGCCAAACAGGAGGGGCCCCAGGACAGAGCCCTGAGGCACACCACTCGTTACTGGTCTGGATTCGGACATAGATTCCGCTACTCTTACTTTATGGGATCTGTCTGAGAGCCAGTTTGCGATCCATCTTGTGATGTAAGGTTTTATGCCCAGGCTGGTGAGCTTATCAATAATACCTGAATGGGGAATGGTGTCAAATGCTTTAGCAAGGTCAATGTAAGCCGTGTGTACCTCCTTTCCCTTATCTATTGCCTGAGTAACTGTCTCAAAGAAATCCACCAGGTTCAGGAGGCATGATCTGCCCTTGACGAAGCCGAACTGTGTGGGGTCCAGCGACTGGAGGTTCCCAATCTCTCCATTTATGAGTTCCATAATGATTCGCTCCATAGCCTTACAGATCACGGTCAGGCTTATTGGTCGGTAGTTCCCAGGGTCAGTTGTGGCCCCACCCTTGTGTAGCGGGACCACCATTGCCATGCGCCATTCTATAGGCACATATCCTGTGGAGAGGCTGAGACTGAACAGGGTATTAAGATGCGGGGTTAATTCCTTTTCGAGCTCGCGTATGACACAGCCTGGGACACCATCTGGTCCCATGGAGGCAGTGTTTTTAGCTTTAGATAGAGCCTTGTTAACCAACGTATCGGTAATAATTGGACTTACACAATCCCCTAGAATGGTAATAGGCCCTGTAGGTGGTGAGGGGGGGGGGGGAATTTGCACTGAACCTGTCAGCCAAGATGTTGGCAATGTCATAAGGGTCAGTGTATTTTGTTCCATTTTGTACTAGCTCAGAACAGACCTGAGCATTGCCATTTAGGTTTTTGATGTAGCCATAGAAGGCCTTATGGTTATCCTTGGCATCCTTGGCAACTTTCTTTTCAAAATTAGCTTTGGTTGACTTGATGAGGGCCCTCGATTTCTTACTAATGCTGATCAGGGATGATTTTTCTACTTGAGATTTGGCCTTTTGTTTTGTATAAGTCTCCTTTTATTGTAAAATTTGCTTATGGCCGGGGTCCACCAGACTGGTTTCTTCTTGCTTGAGGAAGGAGTCTTGGTTTTATTTGGTAAAACAACTGGTTCTGAATGCAGTACACATGTACAGATGTCAGTTTTGTTAGGACTCAGGTTATGGAAATTATGATTTTTTCATATTTTGGTAAATAACTTTGCAAGGGAGCATCTGAATGTGCTAAGTAATACTTCATTTTGAAGACAGTATTCATAGTTCCAACATGGTAACAGAACTATGCCTTTATGTTGTACACATGTACAGATATCAGTTTGTTTCTGACTTATGACTCTGAAATAATTCCACCAAACTATTCTATCATAAGAAAAGATAGGTCCCACAAAAAAGGTGGAGGAGTAGCTCTCCTATACTCATCCTCCTTGTTAGTTACTCCCTATAACAAACCTATTCCACACTTTAACAACGCTGAACTACTCCTCACTCTACTCCAAGTTAACAAACACAAATACACTTGTCTAGCTTCCCTCTATATCCCCCCAGGGGATACTATTTCTACACTTGAAGATATCCTTTCCTGGCTCTCCAATAACATTAGCAATGAAACCATAATCTTAGGAGACATGAATATTAACTGGGCCTCCATTCAGTCTCCGACAAACTCTCTTAACATCAACCTCTATAATTTTTCATAGCTAATCAACTCTGTAACTCGCCACTCAAAAAAACTCTCTAGTGGCAGTATTCTGGACTGGATTCTAGTCTCCCATCCTCACTATTTCTCTAACAGTGGCACTCTTCCCGATCCCCTTAGTGACCACATACCCATCTTCACTCACCGACTTCCCTCAATCCTACATCACACCCATAATTATATTACTATCCGTAACCAAAAAAACTTTAATCCAACAACCTTTTCAAATTCGCTAAAAGCAATAAACTGGAATTGTCTAAAAACATTATCTCTAGACAACGCAGTTGCCCATTTCAACTCAACATTCTTAAAACTACTAGACTCCCATGCTCCCTTAAGGACAAAGAGAATAAAAATTAAATCCGCCCCTTGGCTTACCAAAAATACACTAACAACCATGGGGCATAGAGATAAAGTCTGGGCACACTACCAGAAAAACAGGACCCCCCTACTCCATAATGAAAACAAAACACTTTGAAATAAAGTAAAAAAGCTCATCATCTCAAATCAACAAAATTACTTCTCTATACTCCAAAACAATAATAAAACAAACCCTCAGAAATTCTACTCTCCTTAACCCCAGCAAACCAGACACCCCCACCCCATACCCTAATGCTCCTGAATTAGACTTAGCTACACAATTTAACTCTTTTTTATTGAATCTATTTCCAAATTAACCTCTTCATTCTCTAACACCACCACATTCCCCAATACCCCCCACCCTCCCCTATCAACACTCTACCCTGCACTGCTACTACTTCCTCATTCCCATCTACTATTTCTCTACCCTCTACCTCTTCTTCTACTCTAACTTTCTCACCATCTTCATCACCCCCTAATAACCCCTCTTCCCACTCCCCTCTATTCTCATTAAAACCTATACCCACTTCTACTATAAAGAAACTCCTTCTGAAATTGAAGCCATGCACTAACGCTCCTGATAACATCCCTTCTTACTTTCTTAGCATAACTGCTGAAGCAATTGCCTATCCCATTAGCATTTTAATCAACCGCTCTATCCAAGAATGTATAGTACCCCAAATCTGGAAACAGGCCTTCATCATACCCTTACATAAAGGTGGCAACAATAACAATGTTACTAATTTCCATCCCATCGCTATCCTGTCTCCCATTTCTAAACTCCTAGAAAAGTGTGTCCAACTTCAACTCCTACCACATCTCTTAGATAATCACCTTCTAACTCCCACACAACATGGATTCAGACCAAATCATAGCACTATGACAGCCCTCCTCTCCTTCCTTGAAACTGTAAATAAAGCCCGGGACTCTGGCCTAATTGTTTCTACCCTACTACTTGACCTCTCTAAGGCCTTTGACACTATCTCACACAGCCTGCTTTTAACTAAACTCTCAAAACTTAACCTATCTCCCTCCTCTTTGAATTGGTTCTCCAGCTACTTATCCAATAGATATCAAGCAGTAAAATGGAAAAAGGCCACCTCCTCATTTCTTAATACCCCTACCGGAGTTCCCCAAGGCTCCATACTGCTTCCCCTTCTCTTCAATATATTTATAAATGATTTCCGCAAATCTATCCCATTCTCAAACATCATCCAA
Organism: Protopterus annectens; assembly: GCF_019279795.1. Classification (NCBI taxonomy): domain Eukaryota; kingdom Metazoa; phylum Chordata; order Ceratodontiformes; family Protopteridae; genus Protopterus; species Protopterus annectens. The sequence continues at coordinate 801,024,087 of NC_056737.1, read as the reverse complement.
TATGCAGATGATTCAACTATTATCTGCTCTGCCACATCTATCCCCACACTCCTAAAACTTACTCAAGATGCTTTTTCAACCACAGAGCAATGGATGAAAAGAAATCATCTAGCACTCAATGCTAATAAAACCAAATTAATGGTATTTACCCCCTCTAAAGTCACTTCTTTCGATATAAACACATTCATGATTACTAGTCAAAATAACTCACCTCTGTAACTGGTGTCAGAGACCAAGTTACTTGGGGTCCAAATTGATAGCCAGCTCAAATTCAACTCCCACCTACAATTAAATATCAAAAAAACCCATCAAAAACTAGGTATGCTCTACCGACAGAATCACTACCTTACACCTGCCACTAAAATCACTCTCTCTACTTCCTTTCTTATCCCCTCCCTTCTCTATGGAGCTCCACTCAAACAACTTTCCTCTTGCTACAACAAAATCGCCAAATTCGCTACCAGCCATAAGTCCTCCACCCACCACTGTTCCTCTCTCCAAAAACGAAACTGGCTAGAACTACCCAATCATCTCACCTACACTCAACTAACTCTTGCCCACAAGCTCATTCTCAACCCCTCCCTCTGTCCCCCCCTTTCTTCTGCCTTTAAAATACACCTACCTGATAGAGTATTAAGGTCAAACAATCAAAATCTATTAGAAGTGTGCAAACCAACTCATCCCCCAGGCAAAAACCTTCTATCCTATGGCCTAGCTCGCCTCTGGAACTCCCTACCACCGTCCATTTTATTTTCAAAAGATCTCTTCATGCACATCTAGTATCCCAGTGGGAATGCTCTTGCTCCCACCCCACATAACTAACACTGGCTAATTTTATCTTCCTTCTTTCCCCTATTTACTCCAGCAACTTTCCTTATTATTTTCCCCTAGCACACACATTATTATTCCTATGGTATTTGCAAAGAATGTACTAGACTGCACCTCTTAAGATTATGCTTCCTAATATGTATTGACTTTCAGTATTACTTTGCAATATTCCTTTTTTTAGTCTGTATCATCTGCAAGTTTCATCACAAGTCTGTATTATTTCTAATGTTTGCTGTACTATTTGAAATTATTTGCTTGAATCTTTTACATTTGTATAATTATCATTAATAACCTGCTGTACCTAGATTGTTTTGGAGCTTTTCTCCCCAGGACTCCATTGAAAACGGGTTCATTTTGGCCCAATGGACTATCCTGGTAAACCAACTGCAATAAATAAATAAAAATAAATAAATTATGGTTATGGCAGTTATGTTTTTTTCGTATTTTCATAAATAACTTTGCAAGGGAGCATCTGAATGTGGTAAGTTATACCTCATTTTGAAGACAGTATTCAGACTTCCAACATGGTGAAAGAATTGTGCCTTTATGTTGTACACATGTACAGATATCAAAGTTTGTTTCAGACTTATGGTTATGGAAATTATGATTTATTTCATATTTTGGTAAATAACTTTGCAAGGGAGCATCTAAACATGCTAAGTAATACCTCATTTTGAAGACAGTATACAGGCTTCCAACATGGTAAAAAACTGTGCCTGTATGTTGTACACATGTAGAGATATCAAAGTTTGTTTCAGACTTATGGTTATGGAAATTATGAATGTGAAGTTCAGTCTCACCGTTCATTCTTTACTGATGAGTTCGGAGCCGATCCCTCATTTCTGATACAGCCAGTTACAAAGCTCGAGGTCTTCAAATAGCTCAAGGCTAAGACTCGATCTCATGATGCACCTGTGAATTACCTCAGATCTAGTTTGCCGCTGCAACAGATTGGAGGTTCTGAATTAGCTCGGGACAGATAAGAAAATATTTCATTAAAGACTCTATAAAAGTTTTTGATATTTAGTATAGTTAGTTAGCTAGGTTTGCCTATAAAGGTTTTATAGCTTTTAGTGTGCTATTCCCTTCCCTTTTACTATTTTTCAGATATTTCTAGTTGCCCTCTTTTTGGCCTAGTTAGTTGTAGTTCTTATAGGTGTGGTCTGTCTAGCCTTTTTGTATTTATAAGGCTTAGTCTTTGTTACTGTCTAATTTACAGTGTACTCTACTTATTTAGATAACACTGTTATTCTCAGCAGCTATCTTGTTGGCATAGTCTGCTTTGTGTGACTTCACATATTGTGTGTGTGTGTGTGTGTTTTAGCCTGTTTTTATTAAGACTTATCTGCTATCTGTTCTATTTGGTGAAAATTTACTATTTTTTTTGTATGACAGTATACATCTCTAACTTTATTATGGCAGATCAAGACAAGCACCCAAAATCAGGGTTCAAAAAGTGCCCTAAGTGTGGCCAGAAAATGTCAGTAACAGACAGTCACGTCAACTGTGTTTATTGTCTAGGGGCTCTGCATTTGCAAGACAGTTGTGCCATTTGTCATTCCTTCTCCTCTAGGGTCCTGCAGGAAAGGAAGAAGAAACTATTTGATAGAGGCTTGTTGAAGCTTTCCTTACAGGAAGCTTTGAGTGACTAGGATGGTTCCAGTCAGTCTTCAAAGTCTTCCAAGACTTTGGACTCAAAAAAATCGAAGAAGTCATTGACTTCGGCTCGACAGTCTGTTCGTTTTGGAGCCGGTCCCCTGTATTGGAACCGGTTTCCGAAGCTCTGAAGAGTACTATTCTCCACTCGGTACCACCTTCGGTAAAGTCGTCTCTATTATCTATCACTCTGTCGGATCTGGACTTGGATCGTGTGGTACAGAAGCTGTTGTCGGCACCAGCATTAGCCAAAATGTTATCGGCTTCGACCCAAATGGCTTCGGAGCCGAAGATCATTGCACTGACTATTACTATTCCTCCTCCGAGACATGCTGGTCCTTCGGAGCCGGAGGAGGCAGACCTGATGTTAGTGGAACCCTTGGAGCCGATGCCTGCTCCAGTGAATTCGGCTTTGTGCACTCTGACATCCTCAGTGCCAATCGAGGACTATAGGAGCCGACACTCTGTGGTCGGGTCCGGGGAGGTCAGTTGAACCGACTTGTTGGTTCCGACTTTGCCTCTCGGGGCTTCGGCTCTGATGAGCTAAGCTCCTCCCTCGGGCTCGGAGCCCACTGTCCTGGTGCCAGGGGTGTTGACGGTTTCCTTCGGTCCGTCATCTCCCTCACATCAGAGCAAAGGTTCTTTCGATGCCATGAGGAGAGTCACGTCTCCCAGGACATCCTCGACCTCGGGTCTGCCCTCCTCCTCTCCAAAAGTGCCTGTGTCTGCTTCTGCATCACACATCCTGACCAAGTGTAGAGACCCAGAGCCTCAGGAAGCCCCAATGGGTGGCACTTGCTCTTCTGAGACCTCACCAGTGGCCCCCACTGATGAGGTTCCCAGGAAGAGATTGTGCAAGAGGAAGCACTTAGACTCCCCACAGGAGTCTCTTATATTGGATACTGACTTAGATGAGTCAGAAGGGTCCCCACGGTCCCCCTCTGAGGATATCTCATTCACTGAGATACTTGAGATCCTTAGGCAGAGAGGTGACTGGCAGTCCAAAAGCCCTACTGAGTATGTCAGTTCTCCTGAAGGCTTTTGGGTCTCAGCCCTCCACCTCTTGGGTGACTCCGCCCTTCGATGAGCTGATGCAGCTGGTCTGACAAAGGGCGTGAGAGTCTCCAGATTTTATGGAGCCTATCCCCAGGAGGCCTAATAAATTTATTTCAGCCTCTGTTGAAAAAACATTTGTAACTAAAGGTGTTCCGATTCAAAAGAAAGAGAAGTTTTGGATGGTCACGCTTCAGTCTATACTTCCCTTTTTAGGGAAAGACAATTGGATGTGCTCGATAGATCTCAAGGATGCGTACTACCACATAAAAATGGCCAGACCATCCAGGGATCACCTGCGCTTCCGGCTGGGAGCCAGTCACTATCAGTTTCAAGCCCTGCCCTTTGGTCACTCTACAGCCTCCAGAGTGTTCAACAAATGCATGGCAGTGGTCACTGCTCACCTGAGGCGTCTAGGATTCCAGGTGTTTCCGTACCTAGACGATTGGCTCCTTACCGCCACCACCAGGCATCAACCCATTCAGGCCAGGGAGTCCACTCTGTCACTCTGCAATCATCTGGGCATTACAATCAACTCAGAAAAATCTGCCTTGTCGCCATGGCAGCATATTGTTTTTGTAGGGGCAGAATTGGACACAACTGCCACCACTGTAAGGCTTGGAATAGAAATAGTCTCTCTTCTTCGTCAACATGTCAGCATCTTGATATCAAAGGGCAAAGCCTCAGCATCGGAAGTTCTGAAAGTATTAGGCATGATGGCAGCAGCAATTCTAGCCATACCACTTGCTTGTATGCACATGAGAATGCTTCAATGGCTATTGTTCACTCAATGGTCTTACCAAAAGCTCCCCATGAATCATGCCATAATAATCACAAATTCTTGCAAGAAGGACCTTCAGTGGTGGTTGACTTCACTTCATGTTAGGATAGGATGACCATTTGTGCTACCTCCTCCAGCGACCACAGTGACCACGGATGCTTCCCTGATAGGGTGGGGGGAAGGATGCTTCCCTGATAGGGTGGGGGGAGCATTTTCAGGGAAAGACTGCCCAAGGCACATGGACCGATCAAGAGATATATCTGCATATCAATGTCCTGGAAATGAGAACAGTACTTTTGGCATTGCAGTACTTTCAGGACTCTCTCCCTCTGGGTATGATTGCAAGTCAGACAGACAACATGTCGGTGGTCTGGTACTTCAACAAGCAAGAAGGAACCAGGTCTTACCCCTTTGTCAAGAGTCTCTCAGAGTTTGGCAGTGGGCTGTTTCCACCCAGCCCTTTCTGTTGCCAATGCACATCCCGGGGAGATCCAGTGTGATAGCAGACAAACTGAGCAGGGCAATCTTGTTGCCACACGAGTGGTCCCTCAAAGAAATTGCGGACAGGATATTCCACAGGTGGGGCCAACCGTGCTGCGACCTTTTTGCCAGTCACATCAACTCGAAATGCAGAAGCTACTTTGCCCTGATTCCCCCTCCGGGAGAAGCCCCAAGGGACGCTCTCGTGCACGATTGGCCTCCGGGTCTCCTCTATGCATTTCCACCAATCTCGTTGCTACCCAAGGTTCTACAGAAAGCAAAATCCTTGGGAAGGACCATCATTCTTATAGCCCCTCATTGGCCTCGTCAGATTTGGTTCCCTTTCCTTCGACCTCATCTTTTGGAGGATCTTTGTATCCTAGACCCAGTTCCAGACCTTCTGACACACCCATCGGGGGACCTTCATCCTTCTCTGTAGTCCCTGAAGTTGACAGCTTAGCTGCTCCAGTTCCCCTCATAGCCAGGTTCCATAACCTTTCCACCGAAACAAAACAGATCCTTTTTTCCTCTCACAAAGCTTCTTCCAGAAAGCTATATCTTAGCAAATGGAAGAAATTTTCTATATGGGCCTCAAAAAATAATATTGATCCTTACCATGCCCCTATGACTTCCATTTTAGAATTTTTGACTACGATTTTCAACGAAGGAGCTGCAGCAGCAACAGTTCGGGTACAATTGGCTGCTATTTCTAATTTTCTTCTTGGATTTGAAGGTTTGAATATCATGGCTCACAAGTTAGCCAAAGCATTTCTTAAAAAGACTTTTCCTATGAGACATCCTGTGAAATCTCCCTATTCTCCATGCAATCTAAATTTTATGCTTTCACGTATAATTCTCCCACCATTTGAGCCAGCTTCTTCTTGTGATCTCAAATTTCTGTCTTGGAAGACCATCTTTCTGGTAGCTATTACTTCTGCCCGCAGAGTGTCAGAGCTTCAGGCTTTATCCATCAAGCCTCCCTATTTGATATTTCACCCTGACAGAGTATCACTTAGAACAAATCCCTCATTCTTGCCCAAAATTTGCACTGAAACCAATCTCAACAAAGTTATTGATTTGCCAGTTTTCTTCCCCAGTCATTCTAACAATTTGGAGTATATGCTGCATAAACTAGATGTTCACAGACAGCTCAGATTCTGTTTGGATAGAACAAAAGATTTTAGGAAATCAGACCAGCTTTTTGTTTCATTTTCAGATTCCAGGAAAGGGAGACCAGTGGCTAAAACTACTCTGTCTAAATGGTTATCTGATTGTATCACCTTTGCCTATTCAGCTGCCAATATTCCTTTGCAACACAAGATTAAAGCTCACTCAGCCAGAGCAGTTTCTACATCATCTGCCTTTTCTGCCAGACTTCTTATTGACAATATTTGTGCAGCAGCCACTTGGTCAAAACCTCATACTTTTATCACTCATTACAAAGTTGACAAGGCCTCCAGGGACAGGGCCTCCTTTGGATCCACAGTCCTGAGAAATATACTCCCGTGAGGCACCCTAGATTGATGGTGCTTGGGATGCTACCCATCAGTAAAGAATGAACGGCGAGATTGAACAACTTCACATAAAGAAGTTATGTACTTACCATAACATTCCATGTGAGTTGTTAATCTCTCCTTCACTCTTACGTCCCTTCCTCCTACCCCCTCCTGGGCTGATAGATGACCGAGATGCTGGTTCCATCCTGGCTACTCAAACCTTCTCTTCCTTTTTGTTAGGAATGTAGACTGACATATGGTATTAGTATACGCAGCAAACAAGATCTGAGGTAATTCACAGGTGCATCATGTGATAGGAACTTGGCCTTGAGGTATTTGAAGACCTCGAGCTTTGCAATTGGCCGTATCTGAGCCGAGGGATCAGCTCTGAACCCATCAGTAAAGAATGAAGACAAGATGAACAACTCACATGGAACATTATGGTAAGTATTTTTTTTGTCATATTTTGGTAAATAACTTTGCAAGGGAGCATCTGAATGTGCTAAGTAATACCTCATTTTGAAGACAGTATTCATAGTTCCAACATGATAACAGAACTGTGCCTTTATGTTGTACAAATGTACAGATATCAAAGTTTTTTTCAGACTTATGGTTATGGAAATTATGATTTTTTTCTTATTTTGGTAAATAATTTTGCATGGGAGCATTTGAATGTGTTAAGAAATACTTCATTTTGAAGATAGTATTCAGACTTCCAACATGGTGAAAGAATTGTGCCTATATGTTGTACACATGTACAGATATCAAGGTTTGTTTTGGACTTAGGTTATGGAAATTATGATTTTTTTTCATATTTTGGTAAATATCTTTGCAAGGGAGTATGTCAGTGTGCCAAGTAATACCTCATTTTGAAGACAGTTTTACTCCTTACAACATGGTAAAAGAATTGTGTCTGTGCAGTGTACACATGTACAGATATCACAGTTTGTTTAGTCTTGTAGGATATTCTCATTATTATACCCATATATTTGCAAGGGAACATGGTGATGACACAAATTATGCATCATTTTGAAGATGACATTGAGAAGCACAACATCTACACTGTACCCTCTGTCTGTTGTAGGTGATGAGATATTACACTTTGTTTATTTATTAATTATGAGAAATATTATATTAATCATATTTCTGTGAATATCTCTGTAAAGGAGCATCACACAGTAATGGTTAAGGTATCATTTTAAAGCTGACATTCATGCAAACAAATTAAATACAAATTGTTTGGGTCCACAAACACACATTGACCAAGATATTGTGCTTTGCTTTTCCAAAAAGGTAAAAAATATGCACAATAACAGCATTCCTTGCCAAATATTTAATAATGACTTTGATATGCACTATCAACATTAACACTGTTTGAAAAGCCATTGTCTGCTGAACAACTTTCACCTTTACTTTTTTAGTCTAGCTCTTATAGTTAAAGAGTTATGAGCATTTGTTTTCTGTATGGTATTAGAAATGGATTTTCTGAAAATGAGCTCAGGCTGCACTGTTGTTCCAATGGTGGAATTAAGCAGGCAGCTTTTTCTGAGCTGCTCCGGAGTGAATGAGTTAAACTTAGGTATACCCAGATACTCATCAAGATCCATTTTAATCGTTTGAAGGGGCTTTCATTGTTGTAAGAACAATGGCCATTTGTTCTACAAGGTGAGAGAGAAGGTTAATGATACATTTTCAGCAATTGCTTTTATTGTTAATGGACAATGTAAGGTATATTACAATTTTACATGTACTATCTTGCTTGATAATATTTTCTAGACAGGGAGTTTGTAAGAGGAATGGCTGTTTCAAAATCAGTAAAGCAAGACATAAACATGAGGTCTTACAGTACTAAGAATGTTGTTCTTCTTTCGGCTTTTCCCGGTTAGGGGTCGCCACAGCGGAACTCCAGTCCGCTAATGATTGGCAGTAGATTTTTATGGTGCCGAGGCGCCAGCTCGACGCCCGACCTTCAATAAAGGCATGCCCATTCACGCATGTCTTTTGAATGCCACCCAACCACAGGAAGGACATGCAGACTCCACACAGAAGGTGCTCCAGCTGAGAATCGAACGGGATAACCTCTTGCTGTGAGGCGACAATGCTATCGCTGCACCACCGCGGCTTGGAGACAGCTTTTAATGTATAGCTAGTAACTTAAGATGTTCATCATTTGATCACTGGTGCAGTAGCCTTAGCTATATAGGTTTCATAGGTTGGTACTAGGCTTTCTGCCCTAGGGCCTATACAAGCCTCACCATAACAATTCCCTGGCTATTTCTTCCCACATTATTTACTTCCATGGACCCCTGTCTAGCAGGGCGACTGAGGTGATCCCCGGGGTGAATTTCCTTTCTCCCATCCAATCATCAAGGTTCCTTTTGAAGAGGGCCAAAGAGGCGCTTTGCTTGACATGTATGGGCACTCTGTTCCAGAGTCTGGAGAGTCTCTGGGTCAGGAACCTATCCCTCTAGCATGTTTTTTTTTATTGTGGTGACAAGGTTTAGATCCCTGGAGCGTGTGGCTCTGAGGGATTGGGATTTCTTTAAGTGTAGCATGTCCAACAGCTCTGAGTTTGACATGGTCTTGTATGTTAGGCAGAGATCACTTTGGAGTAGATGATATGCGACAGTGTAGCTGGAGTTTTTTAAGGCGGTCAGCATAGGGCATCTGCTTTAGGCCTGTGATTCTTTTAGTGAGGTATTTCTGCAGCCTTTCCAGTTGTTGCATATGTCTTGACAGGTACATACCAAATGGGGTGTTATATTCTATAATGGGTCTAATGAGGGAAGTGTACAGTGGGACAATGACCTCCTTTTTTATGGATGAAAAGCCATTAGTGATGAGGTGTGCCACATAGAAGGATTTCCTGACTGTTGTGGCGATGTGGTTATTGAAGGTGAGACCACTGTCCACCTGTGTCTCTAAGTCTCTTATCACACTTTCCTGTTTAGTGTACTGCCACCTATGTGGTAATTCACAGGTGCATCTTTTTTTCCCAAAGGGGATAACTATACATGTGAAGTTGTTCCTGTTTGTTCTTTACACGTGGGTTCGGAGCCGATCCATTGGCTCTGAGTCTGCCGCTTTCCAAGCTCAAGATCTTTGAATAGCTCGAGGCACAGTCCCTATCCCATGATGCTGTCCTACCAAACCCAGATCTAGTTTGCTGCTGCAACGGATCGCACGATCTTCGGAGGAAGCTTGGGCCAGTAACCTTTTTTTATTCTTAAAAGAATTTAAAATTACTTATTTGGACTATCAGGGATCTGATATTTGTGCGACTTCTCATATTTCTTGTATTTGTTGTTCAGTAAGTTAACTGGTTATTATATTTTTGTCTGTCTAATTCAGAGCGGTTGCTCCTAGGCCTTTAGCCTTTCTTGAGTTGCATTTACTTGGCAAGGCTGTGTCAAATTTAATTCCCTATCCCCTTTTTTTCATAGAATTGTATTTGAATGCTTTTTGTGTCAAATAATTATTGTAGTCATTTGCAGTTCAGGGATCTGAACTTTCTAAGGAGTTCTTAGTGGTTTTTCAACTTTATTGATATTGTTATCAGGGATCTGATATTTGTGTGTATTTTTTTTAGATAATGTCTGAGAAACAAAAATCAGGATTTAAAAGGTGTGACTGTGGACAGAAGATGTCCATCACCGATAACCATGTTTCTTGTGTGCACTGCTTGGTTCCACTACATTTGCAAGAAGATTGCTCTATCTGCCATTCCTTCAGTGGCAGGGTTTTATTAGAGAGGCAAAGGAAATTGGTGGATAGAGGGCTGTTGAAGCCAGATTTTCAAGAAGCATTAGACAAGTCTGACTAGACCTCCAAGTCCTCGAAAGGGGTCAAAGTCTTCGAAGGTGTCATCGGAGCACAAGTCTTCTGTTCCGAGCACCTCTGGGAAGACTGGGTCGCCGGCTCCGCAGCCTTCAGAGCCGTGCACTGAAATCTTACATCAGAGCCAAATCATAGTGTTGGAGCTGGTGTTGGAAGTTTTAAAGTCCCCGATCCTTAAGTTGGTGGCTTCTTCGGCTCCTTCGACCTGTTCTTCCAGTACCCTTTCCGACATTGATGTGGACCACGTGGTGCAGAGACTTTTGGTGAACCCAGCCCTGGCCAAATTGCTTTCAACTTCGACCCAGCTGGCTTTGAAGCCTACGACCCCTCCCACCTCAATTTCTGCTCCTCCTCTGAGGCCAGTTGAGCCGGAAAGACATGGATCTGATAGTGGTGGAACCCTCGGAGCCGAGGCCTGTTCCAGTGCCCTCGGCCCCATTGACCTTGACTTCTTCGGTTCCGATCGAAGAGTCTCGGAGCTGACACTCTCTCACTGGTTCCGGGGGAGAGAGTCGGACCGTTGCTTGGGTTCCGACTCTCCATCTCTGAGCCGGAAAGAGAGGATCTGATAGTGGTGGAACCCTCGGAGCCGAGGCCTGTTCCAATGCCCTCGGCCCCGTCGACCTTGACTTCTTCGGTTCCGATCGAAGAGTCTCGGAGCCGACACTCTTTCGCTGGTTCCGGGGGAGAGAGTCGGATCGACGCTTTGGTTCCGACTCTCCATCTTGGGGCTTCAGTGCAGATGAGCTCGGTTCTGTCCTCTGGTTCGGAGCCCATGGTCTCGGCCCCTGGGAGGTTGCCGTCTTCTTCAGAACCGGTGGACTCCTTGGGTTGGGAGACCGGTGCCTTCAATGCCATGAGGAGGGTCATGTCTGCTACGACCCTTACCTCTTCAGATCTTTCCTCTTCCTCCCCTAAAGGGCCGCATTCTGTCCCTACACCACAGGTCCCCACCAAGCGTCGAGACCCAGAGCCTCAGGTAACCCCATTGGGTGACCCCTGCTTGACTGACACTTCACCAGACACCCCCACTGATGAAGTCCCCAGAAAGAGACTGTGCAAGAGGAGGCATTTAGATTCCCCTCAGGAATCCTTAACATCAGACACCGACTTAGAGGAATCAGAAGGGTGCCAACGGTCCTCCTCTGAGGATGTCTCATTTGCAGACATCCTGGAAATATTAAGGCAGAGGGGTGACTGGCAGTCCCTTACCCCTACTGAGGATGAGTCGGTGCTCCTGAAGGCCTTTGGGTCTCAACCTTCCACCTCCTGGGTTACTCCACCCTTTGACAAATTAATAGACTTGGTCGCTCGAAGGGCGTGGGAGTCTCCTGATTCCATGGAACCGGTCCCACGGAGGCCCAACAAATTTATCACCTCCTTTCAAGACAGGTCTTTTCTTACGAAGGGAGTCCCTGTTGATGCCATGGTGGTGGCGGCGGCCACCAAGAAAGAGATGTCAGAAACCTCTTCTTCTGTTCATCCTCCTAATAAAGACTCTAGGACTATGGACTAATATGGGAAATGCATCTTTAGTTCTGCGACATTTGCAATGAGATTGCTCAACTATTTAACCCACTTTACCCATCTTCAACGAGCTCTCCTCAAAGAGCTTGGAGATACTCTAAAGGGCAAAACAGATGATGCTGTTTCTGAGAAAGTAACTGCACAGCTTAACACCCTTAATTCTATTGTGAACTCGTCCATGCGGCTCATTTCTTATGCAGCCGATGGATCGAGCCAGGCAGCAGGTTCAGCAATAGCTCTGCGGAGACAATCCTGGATGCACTTATGCTCCTTTGTGGAAGCCTTCAAGTCTTCCTTTGTTAATACCCCATTTGATGGCTCTTCCTTGTTTGGGCCTAAGTCAAGGAAACACTCACTAGGTGTGAGCCTGAAGGAAAGACTCTATCTGCCATAGGAGTCCGTTTTTCCACCTCCACTAGACCATACCCCAAAGGGCAGAAAGGTGGAAAAATGTGGTTCTGAAAGTCCCAAGGAGCTTTCCAGAACACACGTAGTGAACCCCCCTCCAGGGGCAGAGGAGGGGGGTATAATGGTAGACGCCACCCAGGTTGCAGAGGGGGTCCGCAGAACCAGGGTGACAGGGAGCAGTTCCTTGGCAAGCCCTATCAGCGCTCCTGAGAGGAGGCCCAACCGTCCTGCTCTGGAGGCAGTCAGGGGTCGCTTAGCTTTATACCAAGACGCCTGGCTAGGAATTACATCAGAAACTTTATGTAAAAAGCAGAATTACCAGAGGTTACATCATTCCCTTTTCACAATCCCCTTCCATACATACAAGAATCCCAGACATTCCACCCAGTCTGCGGAATCTAGCAACCATAGAAATTCAAAGGCTGCTAGAAAAAAGAGTCATCCAGCCAGTCCCGGCGGACCTGATGGGATCCGGAACTTACTCCAGGTTCTTTTTAGTTCCAAAGAAAACAGGGTTCTAGAGGCCCATCTTAGACCTCAGCAAACTAAACACCTTTGTCAAAAAGGAAAAGTTCTGGATGGTCACGCTTCAATCGATACTTCCGTTTCTCGAAACGGGTGAATGGATGTGCTCTATAGATCTCAAGGATGTGTACTACCACATCAAAATGGCCAGAACATCCAGAGATCACTTGCTTTTCTGGCTGGGGGCCAGTCATTACCAATTCTGCGTTCTGCCCTTTGGTCTCACCACAGTCCCCAGAGTGTTCACCAAATGTATGGCAGTGGTCATGGCTCACCTGAGACGTTTAGGATTCCGGGTGTTTCCATATCTGGACGACTGGCTACTCACCACCACCACCAGGCATCAACTAATTTGCGCCAGAGATTACACTATTAACCTGTGTTCCAGGTTGGGCATAACCTTGAATTTTGAAAAATCTGCTTTATTGCCATCGCAGCATATTTCCTTTATAGGAGCAGATCTAGACACCACCACCTCCCTGGTCAGATTACCTCAAGAAAGAGTAATATCTTTGCGAAGTCAAGTGTCCCATTTGTTAATGGAAAGGAGAGTTCCAGCATTCCAGGTTCTGAAGCTGTTTCATGGCAGCTACACTCATATCGGTTCCTCTGGGATGAATGCACATGAGGATACTCCAATGGTTACTATTCCCACAGTGGTCTTATCAACAGCTTCCAATGTCACACAAGATTCTTCTGACAAATGCTTGCAAAAAGGACCTTCCTTGGTGGTTGAACAGCCACCAAGTTACTGTAGGTCGCCCATTTGTACTTCCCCCTCCCACAGCCACAGTGACCACAGATGCTTCCCTGATAGGGTGGGGGAGGGCTGTTTCAGGAAAGATCTGTCCAAGGCACTTGGTCAGACTTGGAATCTCATTTGCACATCAATGTCTTAGAGTTGAGAGCGGTGTTTCTAGCGTTGCAACACTTTCACGACTCTCTACCTCGAGAGACGTTTGCAATACAGACAGACAACATGTCGGTAGTCTGGTACATCAACAAGCAAGGGGGAAACCAAGTCTTACCCCTTATGCCGAGAGGCCCTGAGAGTTTGGCAGTGGGCTGTATCCACCGGGCGCTTTCTGATAGCAACGCACATACCCGGGTCATCCAACGTGATAGTGGACAAACTGAGCAGAGCCATTCTGTTGCTTCACAAGTGGTCCCTCAAAGAACGAGTGGCGGAAAAGATATTCCACAGATGGGGCCAGCCTTGCTGCAACCTTTTTGCATCCCCGATGAATGCCAAATGCAGACGCTACTTTGCCCTGTAACCCCCACTGGGTGACAGCCCAAGGGATTCACTTGTACACGATTGGCCCTCTGGTCTCCTTTATGCCTTCTCTCCAATCCCTCTGATCCCCAGATTCTTACAGAAAGCCAAAAGCCTGGAAAGGACTGTTATTCTAATAGCCCCGTTTTGGCCTCGGCAGATATGGTTCCCCTTCCTACAGCAATACCAAGTGGAAGAACCTTGGGTTCTGGACCCAGTGCCAGACCTTCTGACTCATTCGTCGGGAATTCTTCATCCCTCTCTTGTCTCCCTCCAACTGAAAGCTTGACTGCTCCACTTCCCAACCTAGCCAGGTCACATGATTTGTCTCCAGCGGTTCAACATATTTTAGTTTCCTCTCACAAAGTCTCCACCAGGAAACTTTTTAATAGCAAAGGGAGGCGATTTTTTCATTGGGCTTCTCAGCATGGTATTGATCCCTATGTCTCCCCTATTCATATTATTCTGGAATTCTTGACTTTGCTTTTTCACGATGGTGCGGCAACTTCTACGATAAGGTTCAATTGGGTGCCATATCTAACTTCCATGTGGGATGCAGTGGTTCAAACATTATGTCCCACAGATTATGTAAAGCCTTTTTTAAAAGGAACTCATCACCTTAGGCCACCTATCAGACATCCTGTTACTCCCTGGAATCTGAATTTGATGCTGTCTCAACTCATTCTTCCACCTTTTGAGCCTGCATCATCTTGTCCTTTGAAGTTCCTTTCTTGGAAGACAATTTTCCTGGTGGCTATTACTTTGGCGCATGGAGTTTCTAAACTACAAGCACTTTCTATCAGGCGTCCATATCTAGTCTTTTACCCCAACAGAGTGTCTTTAAGAACTAATCCAACCTTTCTTCCTAAGGTCTGCTCCGAGGCAAATTTGAACCAGTCTATTGACCTTCCTACCTTTTTCAGTCATCATGCTAATAGAATGGAGTACATGTTATATAAATTTGATGTTCACAGACAATTGAGGTTTTACTTGGACAGAACAAAAGAATTTAGGAAATGATCAACTATTTGTTTCCTATGCAGACAATAAGAAAGGTTTGTCGGTATCCAAAGTTACATTGTCCAAATGGATTTCTGATTGTATAAAATTTGTATATTCTTCAGCTGAACAACCTTTAGAATGTGAGGTGAAAGCTCATTCTACCAGGGTTGTTTCTACATCTTTAGCCCACGCAGCCCATCTACCTTTGGACACCATTTGTGCAGCTGCTGCTTGGTCCAAACCTCGTATGTTTATCACTCATTACAAAGTGGACAGGGCCTCCAGGGACAGGGCTTCCTTTGGTTCCACCGTTCTCAGGAATATACTCCCGTGAGCCACCCAGGATTAGGGTGCTTGGGATGCTACCCACGTGTAAAGAACAAACGGCGAGATTGAACAACTTCACATAAAGAAGTTATGTTCTTACCATAAAGTTCCATATGAGTTGTTCATCTCACCTTTGTTCTTACACTCCCTCCCACCTTCCCCCTCCAGGTTATGGAAGAACAGGTATGACTGGTGGTCTGGTTGGTCTTGCTAGTGTCCTTCTTTCCAGCCAGATTATTGTTTAGCTATTGTAAATAGTTATGTACTATGTACATTGTTTGTAATTGGTTGCTTAGTGTGTTTTTTTTTCTTGCTGGTTCAGCAAACTAGATCCGGGGTTGGTAGGAGAGCATCATTTGATAGGGACTGTGCCTCAAGCTACTCAAAGATCTTGAGCTTGGAAAGTGGCCGACTCGGAGCCGATCCCACGTGTAAGAACAACGGCGAGATGAACAACTCATATGGAACGTTATGGTAAGAACATAACTTCTTTATTTCTTGGCAATGAGCTTGAGCCCATGGCTCTGGCACCAAGCATCTGTTTCTGTAAGGCCCTTTTGTAGAGTATCCACATCATTTGGGTATTCAGTAATGGCTCCCAGTTTGCAGTCATCTGTGAAATTTGTTAGCCAGAGTCCCTTAGTGTTGGCCTGTACTTCAGAGAAGTAGATGCCAAACAAGAGAGGTCCCAGGACTGAACCCTGAGGTACTCCACTTGTCACTTGTCTGGAGTTGGATATGGAATCAGCTACTTTTACAGTGTGGGTTCTGTCAGTAAGCCAGTTGGCAACCCATCGAGTGACGTAGGGATTAATGCCCAGCTTAGTACGTTTATCTATGATTCCAGAGTGGGGGGTGGTGTCAAAGGCCTTGGCGAGGTCCAGATAGGCTGTGTGGACTGCCTTACCCTCTTCCACGGCTCTGGAGACTGATTCGAAGAAGTCAATCAAGTTCAGGAGACAAGATCGGCCCTTCACGTACCCAAACTGGGTGGGGTCCAGTGTTTTAAGGTTGCCATTGTCTTTGTTTATAAGTTCCGTGATAATACGTTCCATGGCCTTGCAGATCAGGCTCATCAGACTGATGGGGCAGTAGTTCCAGGGATGTCATCTGGTCCATCTGAAGTACAGGCCAACACTAAGGGACTCTGGCTAACAAATTTCACAGATGAAGCCTGAGGTGAGGATATGATTTAACATGACACTTAGGTGAGGTGCCAGTTCATTTTGTAGTTCATGTAGTACACAGCCTGGGATGTCATCTGGTCCAATGGATGCTGTATTCTTAGCTTTGGGGAGTGCGTTTTTTACCTGTGTGGCCATTATTACTGGAATAGGATTACATTGTGCTAAGGATATAACAGCCAGCCAGCTTCCAAAGCTTAAGGGCACCTCCCACATGCCCAGACCATTAATATGTTCAAGCAGAGCTGAAGAAAAAAATGCAGTTTAGTTGTCAGGCCTTTCAGAGCTTTTCTTTCACTGAAGAGCACTCCTATAGGCGGCTTTTGAGGATTGAGGGTCAGCTAGAGCTTTTGCATTGCTGGGCCGATAGGTTCCCTTTGGGGAAAAGACCCTCCTTCGACATTTTATTTGTATGAGTGAGAGTGAACTTTCTGTGTGAAATTATTAATTTTTAGGTTAGGAAAATGTGTTTTTAGAGACTATCACATTTGTAACCTTTTAACAGAATCGATACTTTTTACTTTTGATGAAAAAAGTTGTTAAAACTAACTTAAAACTTTTTTTTCCTTGCTAATAGCTGTGTTTTACTAATTTTATGGGGCTAGGGTAAATATTTAATGTGCTTTTCTCTGTGGAAAAGCTAGATTAAGATCTGATAGTGTCATTCTCATTCATTCCTTATCTGATGTGTCTTGGATCTGACTTGGATCCAACTTGTGAGCTTCTACCAGATCCTTGGATCCAAAATCTCAATCTCTTTCCTTTAGCCATAATACCCTGCCCACCTAACATACCTCAGATCTCGTTTGCCACCGCATTGCTACAGACATGGATCCTTTTGCTTTTGAGCTACTGGTGAATTCTTAATTTTGAGTGAGTTTTTGGTAAAATTTTAATCCCTATTAGTCTATGTATTAATTCCTTTCTTTCACCTTCCTTCCCTTTACAGTAAATTTCCCTTCATAGTAATTTTCATTTACTAGTCTTCCCTTGAGGTTGTTACTAATGATTCAGTATTTCTCTGTAGTACCATTGCTGGTACTTTCCTATCTTTCTTCTATCTTTTCTACCCCTTTTTTAGTTTATTTCTTGTCTATTATTGTTAGTAACTTTTCTTTCTTATGCTGTAAAAAAAAGTACTTTTTTGTTATTGTTGTTTATTTTTTTTTCCATTTCCTTGTTTCCTTAGTTATGCCAGCATGGCGGATAAACCTAGTGGCTTAAAAAAAAAATCACCTGTGGGCATAAAATGCGTAACAGATGCTGCCATCAGGGAATGTGTATACTGCTTGGGTGCTGCCTATTTAGATGTAAATTGTTCCATATGTGCTGGCTTCAACTCCAGAGCTCTCAAAGATAGGCTTCTCCCTTCCATTTCTTCTTCCTCTGCTTCAGCTGGGGCTGAAATCTCCTCAAAGAAAACTGATAAAGGGAAGTCTGACTTGGCTCCCGAGGACAATGACTCTCAAAATAAAGCTCTGGATCCCACATCTTTGGCTTCTTCCTTGGAGTCACCTACTAAAGTATCAAAAAAGTTGGATTCAACCACTTTGTATCCTTCTGCTCTGAAATCTAAATCGCCTCTGATCCAGTCACCTCTTACCCTACTGGATCCTATAAAATCTCTGCTCCCTTCACCTGTCCTGCAAGAAGGGAAGGTGCTATGCATATGCTTTTATGAGACTGCTTTTATGAGATTGTTTGTTTAAATAATTTGAGTGCCTTGATGTCGCATGATTAATCAAGGGAGGTATTATATGGTATTTAAACTGAGTGTTTTAGTTTGATAGACATTACCTGAAGAAGCAGCTTAGTCTGAGAAAGCGCTTGTGGTGTTAACAATACAAGCTTTTTTAATTTTTTGGTTTTCTTTACTGGAACTTCTTTACCAGAAAGGGTTGGTATTTGTGTTTGTTCTACTTCTTTGTTATTGTTGTATAAATGTTTTTCCATTGCATTGCTTCCTTAGTTATGCCAGCATGGCGGTTAAACCTACTGGCTTCAAAAAAAAATCATCACCTGTGGGCATAAAATACTTAACTCAGATGCAGACATTAAGGAATGTGTATATTGCTTGGGTGCTGCCTATTTAGATGTAAAATGCTCCATATGTGCTGGCTTCAACTCCAGGGCTCTCACAGATAGCCTTCTCCCTGCCAGTTCTTCTTCCTCTGCTTCAGCTGGGGCTCAAACCCCCTCAAAGAAAAGTGATAAAGGGAAGCCTGACTTGGCTCTCAAGGACAAAAACTCTCAAGATAGATCTCCGGATCCCACATCTTTGGCTCCTTCCTTGGAACCACCTAGTAAAGTATCAAAAAAGTTGGATCCTACGACTTCATATCCTTCTGCTCTGAAATCGAAATCACCTCAGATCCAATCACCTCTTACCCTACCGGATCCTATAAAATCTCCACTCCCTTCACCTTTCCTGCAAGAATCTCCCTGCAAGCATTCTAGATCTCCACCCATGACATCTCCTCTCAGGTCTTCCAGGAATTTGTCCGAGACTGAAGTGGATCGGATGACCACTAACCACTGCACCACTGTGGGTGGCACAGTGGTGCAGCGGTTAGCATGGTCACCTCATAGCAAGAGGGTCTTTTTCGATTCTCTACTTGGGTACCTTCAATGCAGAGTCTGCATGTCCTCCCTGCATTTGCATGAGTTTCCTCTGGATGATCTGGTTTCCTCCCACATTCCAAAAGACATGCATCTGGAGCCATTCTCCCTGGGCCTCCGCTGAAAATGGGCTGTGTCCCAGTCAGACTTTCCCAGTAAACAAATGTAAAATAAATAAATAAAGTTAGGAAATATCTCAGAGCTGAGATCCGTATTGGGGTAATCCCAGCTCTATCTCCCACTGGATCTATGTGATTGCCTGTTACTACTCCCTGTTTGGTTTCTACTTCTCCAGTCCAACTTGCTGTTTTGGAGCCATCAGATCTGACATTCCTGGGAGTGTCCTCATCAGATCTGAAGACAGTTTGTTCTTCGACTCCGTTCACTTCCCTGAGACTTCTGGCTCAGAGCCTTTCGGAGCCAGAGGCCTCTTGGAGCCAAAGCGTCAGCACCATATCCAGGGGGACCAGAGTCGACTCTGAAGTTATTAGTGCCAGCTCTGCCCTCAAAGCCTTGAAGCTAGACAGTACAGGTCCAACTCTATTCTCAGGTGAAGTGCTTGCAGGTTTACAAGGGCCGGCGGTTCAGGAGATGTCAGCTCAGCTACTGTTGGCTTCGATCTCCCCTAAGTGCTCTGCCCTCAAGACTGTGGAGAGGGCCTTCTCTTTACCTAGAGAAAGGATGTCGCTACCCTCATTGGATCATATCAGCTTATCTTCTTTGGGTTTTCACTCTGAGCCTCAGTTTTCCATTCCACTGGGACAGCCAGCCGTTTCAAGTCTCCACTCAATCCCTCAGAACTCTCCCATCACTTCTGATACCTCACCAGACCATCTTGCTTATGAGGTACATAAGAAAAGAATGTGTAAAAAGAGACACTTAGATTCCCCTCAGAAATCTGTCATGGAGGACACCAGTTTCGATAAAGGGAAAAGGGTCACCCAGATCTCCAGCTATAAATGTCTCATTTGAAGACATTCTTGAGCTCTTAAAACAAAAAGGTTGTTGGTCTTCCAATACCCCTTACCAAGAGGAGTCAATGTTCTAGGAGGCTTTCAGTTTTGGCTCGGCTACATCTTGGAAGACCCTCCTCAGCTGATGAATTTATAGGCCTCATTTTTTGCTGGGCTGGTAGGAACTGGATTAGCTACTGTGGAGCCCATCCCTAAGCATCTAGACAAATTAGCCATTCCCAAGGACAGGACACGCTGGAGCAAGGAGGTCCCAGTTGATGCCATTGTTTTGGCAGTGGCCTCTAAAAGAGAGTTTGCGAAGCAGAGTTGTTCTGTCCATCTCCCTAACAGGGAGTGCAGGGCCTTGGACAGATTCCATAATCACATTTATGTGTCAGCTACATTTGCTCTGCAGTCGTTGAATTATCTGCCACATTTTACTAGGTTGCAAAGAGATTTGACTAAAGAACTCTCCAAATCTCTTTCTGGATCCATGTCTGTCAAAGACCAAGAGTTTCCATGCAACTGGCCACCCTTCAATTGATATCTAATGCATCCATGAGGCTGATCTTCCATGTGGTGAAAGGTACCTCACAGGCGAGGACTTGCCTGGATGTGCCTGTGCAACTTTGTGGAGCCATTTAAGTCTTCATTTATCAGTGCTCCATTTGATGGATCTTTCTTATTTGTCCCTAAAGTAAAAGACACACTCTCCAGATATGAGCAAGCAAGAAAGAAAGATCTTCTCTGCCTTACGGATATGTTTTTCTACCCCTCAAAGACCCTTTTCCCAGAATCTATGAGGAGTCAGAAGGATGTGGTTACGTAAATAACAGGGCCCTTTCCAAGACTCACGAGGAGATAATTCTCCCAGGGGTAGAGGAGGGAACTGTAATGAAATACCCCACTTCCATGGCAGAGGTGGCCCATAGAACCAGGGTTTCCAGGATTCCTTCTAGGACAAGCCCTATAAGCACTCCTGAAAGGCGGCCTAACTGTTGCTCTTTGGAGGCAGTCAGGGGGTGTTTTTCTCTACACTAAAGAGTCTGTCTATCCATAATAAAAGATTTCTAAGTGCAGAGAATTATATCCAGATGTTATATCTTACCTAAATTCCCCCCTGCCAGATTGAAGAGAATGCCTGATGTTCCACCCAATCAGAGGAAAGCAACAGTTATGAAATAGAAAAGCTGCTAGAAAAAAAAAGTCATCCAGAAGGTCCCCCCAAACCAGAGAGTATCCAAGACCTACTCAAGATTCTTCTTGGTGCCAAAGAAGATAGGAATTGAGACCCATCCTGGATCTCAACAAACTAAACCAGTTCATGCAGTATTCAAGATTCCAGATGGTCAAGTTCAGTCCATTCTACTCCTACTACAAAAGAACAATTGGATGTGTTCACTAGATCTTCAGGATGCGTACTATCATCTCAAAATGAACAGGCTCTCTACAAGATATTTGTGCTTCTGGCTGGGAGACAGTCATTACCAGTTCAGAGCATTGCCCTTTGGTCTCATCACAGCCTCCAGGGTGTTCAGCAAATGCATGGCATTAGTAGCAGCTAGCTTCAGACTGCTGGGATTCTGCAAGTTTCCATATCTGGACTACTTGCTCCTAACTGCGTCAACCAGGCATCTACTCCTACAGGCAAGGAACTACTTGCTCCAGTTGTGTCTCCTCCCTGCCAGCTGGGGGGGGGGCACTATTTGGGAAGGAGAGTGAAAGGTACATGGTCTCCAGAAGAGGCCAAGATACATATTAATGTCTTGGAAAAGAGTAGTCATACTAGCATTGCAGGCCTTTCAAGACACTCCTCCCTCCAGGATGATTGCTATTCAGATGGACAGTATGTCTGTAATCTGGTATGTCAACAGACAGGGAGGAACCAAATCTTATCTGCTTTTTTGAGAAGCAGTGAGAGTGTGGCAATCTCTTCCAGCTACTTTCTAATAGCAATGCTTATACCGGGGAAAGCTAACGTGATTGCAGACAAACTAAGCAGATCCATTCTGATGCTTCATGATGGGTCTCTCAATATCAAAGTGGCGGGGAGAAAATTTTCCATCAATGGAACCAGTCATGCTGTGACCTATTCACTTCCTCCCTCAGCAAAAAGTGCAGAAGGCTCTTTGTCCTGATCCCTCCAACAGGGGAGTCACCAAGAGATGCTCTAGTCCACGATTGCCCTCCAGTCTTCTTTATGCTAACCAACCATTACCACTCATTCCCAAATTTCTATAGCAAGCATGCTGGTTGAAGAGCAGTTATCCTCATTGCACCCTTTTGACTTTGTCAGACGTGGTTCTCCTTCCTCTGTCCTCATCTTCTACACACTCCCTGGATACTAGATCCCAATCAAGACCTCCTGTCTCACCAGACAGGTATGACTCATCTGGACATAACAGGCCTCAAACTGACCTCATGGTTCCTCCAGTTCCACTGATTACTAGACAGCCAAGGCTGTCCTGCCCACTCAGTCATATTTTGTTACTCTCTCAAAAAGCTTCTACTAGAAAGAGTTACAAAAGTAAATGGAAGAGATTTGTGTTCTGGGCCCTTAACATGGATCAGGACCCTCTTTCTGTCCTTGTACCAGCTGTACTTGATTTTTTTAGCTTGAATTTTCAATGAAGGGGTTAGCTTTTCTACTATTAAGGTCCAGTTGGCTGCCATGTCATACTTCCCTCTAGGTGAAAATAATTCTTCTTTAGCTTCTTCTAAATTATTTAAAGCCATTTTCAAAAGAGCTTTTCTACTTAGATCTTCACTAAATGATCCTACTCCTCCTTGGGATTTAACTGTTTTGCTTCAAGCTCTGACCCAAAGCCTGTTTGAACCCTTAGCCAGGTCAGACCTAAAATTCTGTCTTGGAAAACCATTTTTCTAGCTGCTATCACATTAGCTAGACTCTATCTTTCAAATTATTTTACGTGCTTTTCCACAAAGACAAGGTGCCCTTGTGGACCAACCCATTTTTTTTGCCTAAGGTAGCTTCTGAGTCTGATATTAACTGGGCCAATAGCTCATGGTTTTCTTTCCAAAATTTTCAAACAAGTGAGAGCACACATTCCATCTTTTGGATCTTCATGGATGACATCATTTTTATCTCCATAGAACCAAAGATTTCTGGAAGCCTGACCAGTTGTCTGTATCCTTGTCATCTAACATATTGGGCAAGTCAGTTTCCAAAGTTGCACTGGTCAAACAATTAACAGATTGTATCTCCTTTGTCTATAGTAAAAGAGGATTATCTTTGCCTAAGCCTCCTAGAACTCATTCCACAAGGTCTATGATGGTATCCTCAACTCTTTGTTGAAGGGTTTCCATAGATAACACTTCCAGTGCTCATACTTTTATTGCTCATTACAAATTAGATTTGGTTTCTAGAAACAGAGCTGCTTTTGGCTCCACAGTACTCAGACATTTCTATCCATGAGGACCACCCAAGATTCATATAGCTGGGGACTTTGTCCCATAAGTTTAGGAAAGAATGAAGATGAGAACATCAGATAAAAAACTTATGTTCTCACCATAACATAACATTTGTGTTGTCTATTTTCATTCTTCCTCAGCTTCTTGCCCTCTTAACCCCTTCCCTTGTTCTCCTGGATAGGCCTACAGGTTGCAATTTAGGAATTGTTGTTCCTTGTTTTGGGCTCAAGCTTATTTTTTATTTCTATACCTTTTTGAATTATTTTAAGATATTGTACCATGTTTTCTGTGGGCAGTAAACTTGATATGAGATATGTTATGTGGGCAGGCCATTATGGGTAAAAAGGAGAGCTCAAGAGTTTGGATTTGAGGATCTGGTAGAAGCAGCCGAGCTTGATCTGAGACCCATCAATTGAGGAAGAATGAAAATGGAGAACACAGATATAACATTATGGTGAGTACATAACTTTTTTTAATACTTACCTGTTTTACCAAGTACTGCTGCCAGGCTTTACCCAGTATTCAGGCATCTTTTTCATCATCACCATGGAACATCCTACAGGTTCCAAAAAAGAAAAATTATTTCTAAGTTATTTTTGCGACTTCAGCAGGCTTCTCAATTGTCTCAGCCATGGATGGGTTTCTCTGCTGTGCCATTTCTGGTTCTTCAGACCATTCATCTTTTCCTTTACTCCCTCTAATGTAGCCCCTACAGCCACCACAGACCAGGGGTAAGACACATCCTCTATGGCTAAGAATGTCCTTGGCATGAGAGAACCAGTCTTCTTGGTCTTGGAAGAAGGAGCAGGGAATACCTTGCTGCCTAGCCATACTGGAATACCTGTCCGTAGTGAGGTTTTGTCTATCAAAAGTAGGTCTGTTTCTTCAGAAATTTATGTCAACAAGAAGCAAAAATTAGACATATGTCTTCACCTGTCTCGTATTTTTTCAGATAACAGTGATTAATTGGGTTTAGCTGAGGATGTAGTTCAAACTGCTGACCTTTCAAGTTCTGGTACCTTTCATGTTCTGGTGTTTCTGGTAAAAATAAAAATGAATTCTTCATTCTTTGAGGATGTTCATAACATTGCATATGAAAATGATTATGAGGGAACAACTTGTGTTTTCTCTCCTTAGGTCTCTGTTTTTGATTCTGAGGAGAGCATCTATTCTGATACTTCCTTGGAAGGATTTTCTTTTTCAGAAACAGTATCCAGAATGAATTAGTTGTTTAATTGGGAGTATAATGATCTTCCACTGTCATTAAAGAAACATTATGATTTATTACATCTGGAATTTTCTGAACCTACACCAATTTCTCCTGTTCTTCTAGCACTGGAAAATGTATTTATTACAGCCTGTAACTTACCCGATATCCAGCTTGCTGACACTAAGTAAACCCATCGATTGTATAAAGCTTGTCACTGTTATAACTTTTTATTTCTTAATCCCAGATCTTACCCTGCAGTGATTTCTTTGGTGAATACTGCTGCTGCTCTAAACATCTGATATTTGCTAATCCAGCTCCACCCCCCCGACAGGAGCAGAAAGCCTTTGGATGACTTGAAGAAGGAAGTGTATTCTACTGCAACACTGATATTTAGAATTCTTAATTGTCAAGATTACATGTTAAAGTTTATAGCATCTTTTGAAAATATGAGAAACAGCTTACTGCTTCTGTGTCTCTCAAGTGACTAAACACTCTTTGAAGTGTACTTATATTTCAGCTGAAGCCACCTTCAAAGCTGCTGCTAGTGGAAGTGTTATTAGAAGGTTTGCTTGGTTGTGTACACAAAACCTTCCTGCAGATGTTAAAGCTGACATTTTAAATTCTCCCTTAGATAGGTTGCATTTGGATCAGCTGCTGCAGAGGTCTTTAAAACGTTTGATGACAGAGGGAAGCTAATTTTTAGAGTTCCTCAGATTTTCAGCCTTCCTTTTCTATTTTCTAAGTTCCTTAGAGGTGTTACAACTACTTCTTCTGTATTTAACAAAAATCAAAATAAGCAGACACAGCAATCTGCTGGTAAGCAGACTTTTAAGTAGCAATGACAAGGGCTCTCCAAAAAGAAAGGAGGAGCTTCCCAGAAACAAGGTTGGTCTAACAAGTCTGAAAGACTACAGAAGCCCCACACTTCCCACCCTGGCAAATCCCTAATTCTTCCCCAAAATCCTGCCCTCTATGTCCTCTTTGGCAACATCTCAAACAAATGGATTCTGAGAGTGATTCATCAGGCAGTGAGAATGAGAATCTCTCCCTCTTTTTAGATGACTCCTCCTCATCTTCCAGATCAAGCTCCTTTTTCCCGTCATTAAGCATCTGCATCTAGGTGATAGAAAGTGTCCCTTCTTCTCAGAATGGAGAAGGTTTTTATTCTAGAATGTTTCTGGTACCAAAGAAAGAAAGAAGCATCATGGAGATCTTTCTTTTCTAACTCAGTTTGTGAAAGTTCCAAAGTTCAAAATGTTGTAATTTCCCAACCTGTTATCACTCATTCCCCATTTAAGGTTTTTAGTGACTGTAGATTTAAAAATGTGTATAACCTCATTCCTATAATCCAGGTTTTCTGTGTCTGGATCACACTTTCAGTTCTCTGTATTACCATACCTCTCAACTGCCCATTTTTTTTTTTCAGAATGTCCGTAGTTATATTTGTTCTGTTTCTCCAAAAATTGTGGCTTTCTGACAAACCACTGGCAAATCATTGAGGATGGAAGTCAGAAAATAATTATACAAATTTGAGTTTTAGACTTCATATCCTTTATAAAAGTCATGCTAATGCAAAACCTGTTAATGTGGAGTTGTTCTATCTCGCCGTTCACAATAAGAAATCACTCCACTCCAGGAATACTCAGGAAAAGCTTTACTGGTGCATCCGGTACCTCGGCTTTCGCCTTCAAGGAATATTTTTTACACACAAGCAGCACTTCTTTTTATATATCATATAATTGAATAATTAACACTCATTAAGTATAAGTACTCCTCATTAAATATGATTGAATAATTAGATACCTCGTATACATTAATACATCCTTAAAGTTCCCTAAGAACATCTAATACAGTCTCCTGCTCCAAAATACATGATAAATTCATTATTAAATGGATTTCATATGTTAAATGCACATACAATTATTTATAAAAAATAATGTAATTCATTTTTTTAATTTTTATTAAACCCTACATATATCCACTGTAATGTGTTCTAAATAAATATACACATACAAAAACTACAATGGTATCACACACAGAAATCAAGTCTTTTAGAAAAAACTTTCTACATTTCAACCTATTCTTTACTGATTTATCATTAAATTCACCCTACCCCATATTCAAATTGATGACAAGATTTAATCCCCTAGGGCAATGTGTACCAAATTTAATAATACTTTTCATTTCCAATTGTGTCAGTTTATGTGTAAATTCATCCCCTTGACAAAAATAGGATTTGGCTAACACACAGTAAAGTAAAGAAGCATCACTACCCCCATGATGTGTAACAAAATGTTCTGCAACCGGGCTTTCTACCCTATGTCTTCTGATGTCACCCAAATGTTCCATAATTCTTTTCTTTTCAGCTCTTTTGGTCTGCCCTGTATAGCATTTTACTGTGGGACATCCACATCCTAATATATATAAATAGCCCCCCTGGTTTCACAATTGTAATAATCCCTAGCCTTATAGACCTTACCATTAATTGTCTTTCCATCTAAATTTCTGATTTTGTTACACACCTTACATCTCCCACAGGGGAAACTACCTATCCTGCCCTGATCTTTGGTCCATTTACCAATAAATAACAACTCCCTTAAGTTTTTAAACCTACTATAGGAAAAAGTCACTCTATCAGAGAAGATATCTTTCAACTTCTCATCATTTAATATTATAGGCCAAAATCTCTGGATTAACCCTTTAAGAATTCTGAACAAGGAGAATATCTGTTCACAACAAATAAACTATCTGGATCTTCTTCCTTGTTCCGTCTGTTGCTCTCCCCTTCTACATAGGTAGCTTCTCTCCATCTCCTGTCAATCCCAATTTTATTAACACTTTGTTTTCAGCCCTATTTAATACTTCAGGGCTATACCCTCTACTTAATAACTTGTTCCTAACCTTCCCAAATTCATAACCCAGCCTACCTCAATCTGAAGTATTATTAACTATCCTCAGATATTCACCATACGGCAAGGAGGATAACAGATGTGGAGCATGCATACTGTCCTTACAGCAGTAGTCTTGGTGAAAGGTCGGCATTCTGTGTTGCGTTCCTCACCCATATAAAATTCCAAATCTAAATATTGTATCTTTTCTCTGCTGGTATTGTATGTGAACTGTAACCCAAACCTATTATTGCGCAACTCTTGTATGAAATCTTGAAATTCATGCATATCCCCCTTATATATGAATATGAGATCATCTATATATCTCTTAAACAACATAACTTTCTGCTTGTAAAATTCTGTGTTGTATCTATATAGTCCATCTCAAAATAATTCATAAACAGGATAGCGTATGCTGGGGCATACGATGCTCCCATCACTGTAACTTCCTTTTGTAAAAAATACTGAATATCAAAGCGGAAGCTGTTATGTGTGAGGGAGAATTCTAACAATTGTATCATGAAATCGTTATGTGGTCCCTCCCCCATCATTACTCTAACTGCTTCCAAACCCCATCTGTTCTCTATATTAGTATATAAAGAATTGACATTCACACATGCCCAATAGTGGTCCTGAGGCCATTCCATGCCTATCACCATACCTGCCAACTCCTTTCTGTTCTTGATATGTGACATTACTGTAGTTAAATAAACTTTTAGTTGGCTGTCCAAAAGCATTCCTACATTTTGTAGATAGGCTCCCCTACTCGACACTATGGGCCTTCCAGGAGGATTTTGAATGTTTTTATGTATTTTAGGTATTACTTTAAATATCGCATCTTTAGGGGGGTTTTATATGTAGTTTTCCAACATCTAACGCATTAAGGAAGCCCAGTCTCGCTCCAAAATTTCCAGCAATGCACAATTAAATTCCTTAGTCGGAGTCATATAACAATGTATCCCCTAACAAATTCATAGCCATGCTGTTGTATTTTAATCGGGTCATCACCACCCAATTCCCTCCTTTATCTGCCTGTAAAAAAGTATATTTTTCACTATTGGACCTTAAATATTGTAGTGCCTCCCACTGTTCCTTTGTTAAATTAAACTGTATCATCCTCCATTTAAAGTTTATATATTCAATTTCCATTTGTTGACTCATCACATTTTCAAAGGTACAAATACTTGCAAATATTTTGGCGAGCATGAAAGAGCTCTTATATGGGACAAAAGGTAGCTGTAATTTCCCATATCCTGTATAAAACCCAGCATTATCCAAAACTTTGGATTCCCCCCCACCATCAGAGTACTTGTCATCAGAATTTCCTTCGCATTCATAGTCATAAATGGACAAATTCAGTAGTGAATCACATTCTTCAAAACTGCTATTATGTTCACAATTATTGTCATTTATTGCAACAGCTTCCACATTATGAACATTTACCCCACATCTTTTATTAAAAAATGCCCTCAAATGTAACTTACGGCAAAAACGAGTTATTTCCAAAATCAGTTTGGCTAAGCAGGATATAAAAGTTGGGATAAACTTTATTTTTATCCAGCAAAGTGACAATATCATTGTTTAAAGTCCAGTCAGTCAAATTTACAACTTTTAAACTGTCCACAACATTTGTTAATTCTGAGTCCAAAATTGTATTAAGTCCTTCCACGGCTCGACCTCTTCCTTCGACCCGCACATTAGTTTCTCCTCTCACAGTTTCTAAAACTTCTGTTACCATTGCTTTTGCCGGAGTTGAAATTCTCGCCGTTCATTCTTACAGATGGGTTCGGAGCCGATCCTCAGCTCCGAGTTGGCCTACTACAAAGCTCGAGGCCAAGTCCCTATCCCATGATGCACCTGGAGTTACCTTAGATCTAGTTTACCGCTGCAGTAGATCGGAGGTTCCTCGTATAGCTCGGGCCAGTACAAAATTCTTTTCTTAATATTTTTCTGAATAACTTGTTATTTCTCTATTCTAGAGTTAGCTTAGAACTTATAGCTTTATTGTGTGTATTCCCTTTCCTTTTCTTGATTAGATAATAGCTGTCTTTGGCCTTGTTTTTTGCTATAGGCCTTGTTATATTTAGTGTAGATTAATTAGTAGTTGTGTGCTTTTGAACAGTGATAGTTTGCCACAGCTTTTTGATATATATTTAGATATATAGATATTAGAGTGTTTAGATAAGTAGTTAATGTTAAGTTGTCATTCTCGCCTTCATTCTTGCTGGATGGGTTCGGAGCCGATCCTCGGCTCCGACTCGGCCTATACTATAGCTCGAGAGCTATTTTTACCGGCTCGAGGCAGCCCTATATCCCACAATACCATGCGCTAACTCCCTAGATCTCGTTTGCCGCTTCGCTGCGAGGTAGTCTGTTTTTACCGGCTCTGGTCAGTAAGTGCTTTTTCAGATATATATTCAGTCTCAGTAGTTTTTTTCCAGTTAGTTACCCTTCTTTAGGTCCCTTCTAACTGCCTTACCTTTTTCGGTAGCCCTTTTTCCCTTTCTTTAGTTAGTTTCTTATCTTGGGCCTACGGGCTTTTCCTTAATTTTCCCCCACCCCTTTCAGTGTGTGTGTGGGTTTTTAGTCAGTTCTCCTTAACTTAAATAAGTGTGTGTGTGTGGACTGACTGTGTTCCTTTCTATTTTTTGTCAGGATGTCAAAGGACCCTAAGGTTTCGGGATTCAAGAAGTGTGACTCGTGCTGTCAGAAAATGTCTCTGACAGACGGTCACACTTCTTGTGTCTATTGCTTGGGGCCTTTACACCTGCAGGACTCTTGTTCCGTTTGTCACGGATTTAGTTCAAGAGTCCTGCAGGAAAGGCGTAACAAGCTCATCCTAAGGGGCTTGTTAAAGCCTGATGACTCCCCGTCCAAGTCTGGCTCGGGGAAGTCGTCAAAAACCACCAAACCCTCGGCTCCAGCTTCTGAGCCGAGGGCTGGCGTTATCGAGACGGCTCCGACCTCGGTTCCGGCTGGCTCCGAGGCGAGCAAAGTGGTTTCCGCTCCGAAACCATCATCGGAGCCGACCCCAGCGTGCAAGCGCTCTAGGTCCCCTTCGCTAGAGTCCGTCAGATCGGCTCCGAGGTCCCCTCTCCTATCGGAGCGGAGTCATAGGACTCATTCATCGAGGTCATCCAGGCTCTCCGACCACGACATCGAGAGGGTGGTCAGTAGACTCATAAAATCTCAGGCGCTGGCCCAAATGCTCCAGAGCCCATCTCACCAGACTGTGGCTCCTTCGATACAGCTATCCATTCCTCCTCCGACTCATCTCTCGAGCTCGGAGCCGGAGTTTGTCATGACCTTGCCGACGTCGGAGCCAATATTTCCTCCTTCGGCTCCGGTGTCGTCGGCTCCGACCTCTTCATTGGTTCCATCCGTGGAGAGGTCCGGGCGCCGAGACTCCATTGTCGGCTCGAGGCGAGTGGCATCGGACCCTTGTCCGACCCCGCTCTCCCTCTCGGAGCTTCGGCTCTGGTTAGTTCAGCCCCGACATCATTCTCGGAGCCTTCTCTGTCGGTTCCGGGGGCGGTTCCGGTCACTTCGGAGCCGGTGCTACCTTTGGTATCTGATGGGGGAGCCTTCGAGGTGATGAGGAGTGTGCTGGACCCAGTGTCCACTCCAAGGTTAAGTTCTGCGGCTCCTCCCTCTGTAGTGCCTGTTAAGAAAGTGCAAGAGGAAGCACATAGACTCCCTCGAGTCTGTCACGTCGGACACCGACTTGGATGAGTTGGAAGGTTCCCCCAGATCCCCCTCTGAGGATGTCTCCTTTTCAGACATCCTGGAAATCCTAAGACAGAGGGGAAATTGGTCCACTCTCAAACCTTCCGAGGACAAGTCGGTTTACCTTGACGCCTTTGGATCTCACCCTTCCACCTCCTGGGTGTCTCCCCCTTTCGACCCACTAATGGAGGTAGTGGCTAGAAAGGCGTGGGCAGCTCCTGATTCAATGGAACCTACCCCTAGGAGGCCTTCTAAATTTATTTCTGCACCAGATGACAAATCCTTTCTCACCAAAGGTGTTTCAGTTGATGCTATGGTGGTAGCAGCAGCCACTAAGAAGGAATTGGCTGATCCTTCTGTATCTGTTCATCCTCCTAACAAAGAGTCCAGGACCATGGACAGGTACGGCAAGCGGACCTTTGCTTCAGCGACCTTTTCTATGCGATCGCTGAACTATTTATGTCATTTCACCCGCCTTCAGAGAGACTTGCTCAAAGAGCTGGGTGAAATGGTACAGGATCCTTCTGCTGCGGGGTTTAAGGACAAAATAAACTCTCAGCTGGCTACCCTGAACTCCATTGTTAACTCCTCCATGCGGCTTATCTCTTATGCAGCCGATGGAGTGAGTAGGGCCGCTGGCACAGGCATTGCGTTGAGACGTCACGCTTGGATGCGACTCTGTAACTTTGCCGATCCCTTCAAGGCGTCCTTCACCAACACCCCCTTTGACGGTTCGGAATTGTTCGGACCTCAGGTGAAGAATACCCTTACCAGATGTGAGCAAGATGGTAAGACTCTCTCTACCATGGGGTCCGTTTTTCCACGCCTTCTAGACCTTATCCTAAGGGACAGAAGGGAGGAAAGATGTGGTTCCGCAAACCTCAGGGAGTCACGCCTGCTGCACGTGGTGAATTTCCCCCTAGAGGCAGAGGGGGAAATAATAACAGATGCCGCCCCAGGGGCAGAGGGGGTCCTCAGAACCAGGGCTCTAGGGAATCTTTTCCTGACCAACCCTTTCAGCATCCCTGAGAAACTGCCCGACTGTCCGCCTTCGGAGGCAGTCGGGGGAAGATTATCTCTGTACCCGGAAGCCTGGCAAGCCCTCTCCCAAGACACATGGGTACAGAACATCATATCCAAGGGTTACAAAATCCCTTTCACTTTCCCTCCGGTACAACCGCCAAAACCCCTACCAGACATACCACCCAAACAAAGGGGTCAGGCTCAGCTAGAAATAAAAAAGCTGTTAGAAAAAAGAGTCATCCAGGCAGTCCCAGCAGATTAGCTAGGATCCGGAATTTACTCCAGATTCTTTTTGGTACCAAAAAAGACAGGAGAATGGAGACCCATTTTAGACCTCAGCAGGTTAAACAACTCTGTACTAAAGACAAAATTTTGGATGGTAACACTGCAGTCCATTCTACCCTTTTTGGGCAGAGACAACTGGATGTGCTCGTTAGACCTCCAGGACGCGTACTACCATATAAAGATACACAGGCGCTCCAGGAGGTTTCTCCGTTTCCGGCTGGGAGTCAGTCATTTTCAATTCAGGGCCCTGCCCTTTGGTCTCACCACAGCTCCCCGGGTGTTCACCAAATGTTTGGCAGTGGTCACGGCTCACCTGAGACAGAAAGGATTCCAGGTTATTCCATACTTAGACGACTGGCTCATTTCCGCTACCACCAAACAGGATCTCATAATGGCCAGGGATTACACTATTCAACTTTGCAACAGTCTGGGTATTTCTATAAATTTTGCAAAGTCCTCCTTGTCGCCTTGTCAATGTATAAACTTTATAGGCGCCGTTTTAAACACCACAGAAATGTCTGCAACATTACCACCTCAGAGAGTGACAGACATAAGGCGGAATGTTCAGCCCCTGTTTCAGCCCAACAAAGTTCAGGTCAAGCTAGTATTGAAAGTGTTGGGCCTCATGGCGGCGGCGATTCTTCTACTTCCATTAGCCCGCTTCCACATGAGGCTCCTTCAGTGGATGCTGTTTTCTCAGTGGTCCTTTCAACAGCTACCAATGACCCACAACATTTTGATAACCCCATCTTGCAAGAAACATCTCTACTGGTGGATAGTTTCCCCTCAGCTTTTTCAAGGCAGACCCTTTGTTCTCCCCCCTCCAGTTGCCACTGTCACAACGGATGCCTCCCTGATCGGGTGGGGGGGGCATTATCAGGGCAGGACGGTCCAGGGCACTTGGCAACAGTCAGAATGCCACCTGCACATAAATGTCCTGGAGATGAGGGCGGTGCTTTTGACGTTGCAAGCCCTTCAGAGCTCTCTTCCCACGGGGACTATAGCAATTCAAATGGACAATATGTCTGTGGTGTGGTACATAAACAAGCAGGGCGGAACAAGGTCCTATCCCCTCTGTCGAGAAGCACTCAGACTTTGGCAATGGGCGATTTCATCTCAACGGTTTATGATAGCAATTCACATCCCTGGGAAGTCCAACGTCATAGCAGACAGATTGAGCAGAACTATCCTCATGCCTCACGAGTGGTCTCTAAATCAAGCGGTAGCAGACGGAATTTTTCGGAAGTGGGGCCAGCCTTGCTGCGACCTTTTCGCAACTCCCCAAAACAGCAAGTGCCTCGACTTCTTCACACTTTTTCCTCTGCCAGGCCAACCCCTCAGAGTCGCTCTTGTTCATGTTTGGCCCCGGGGTCTTCTTTATGCTTTTCCTCCTTTTCCGTTGATCCCGCAATTAATTCAGAAAGCAACCGCATTGAGATCCAAAATGATCCTCATTGCCCCGTTTTGGCCTCGACAAGTTTGGTTCCCGTTCCTGCACAAATACCTACCGGAACAGCCTTGGCATCTGGAACTCCTTCCGGATCTGTTGACCCACCTCACAGGCAAGCTGCATCAGTCTCTACATTCCATCAACCTCACAGCTTGGTTGCTCCACTTCCAGCCATAGCCAGGCTTCCCCTTATTTCTCCTCATGTTCATGATATCATTCTGGCCTCCCATAAGTCCAATACTAGGAAGACTTATGCGAGTAAATGGAAGCGTTTTTCACACTGGGCACAAACTAGGTCCTTAGATCCTTTCCATGCACCCATTCATGAGGTTCTGGACTTTCTGGCAGAGCTTTATCATTCAGGGTCATCATCGGCCACTATCAGGGTACAATTAGCGGTCATTGCTAATTTTCATGTTGGACTCTCAGAAGCAAATATTATGTCCCACAAACTCTGTAAAGCCTTTCTCAAGGGTATCTTTTTGCTCAGACCTCCAGTCAAAGATCCACCCCCACAATAGGATTTGAATTTAGTTCTAACTTCACTAATTCTGCCCCCTTTTGAACCTGCAGCTTCTTGCTCCCTCAAACTTCTTTCTTGGAAACGCTGTTTTTAGTAGCTATAACATCTGCCAGAAGGGTATCGGAACTTCAAGCCTTGTCTGTCCGTCCTCCTTATTTGGTTTTTCATAAAGACAGGGTAACTCTCAGAACAAACCCTTCCTTCCTACCAAAGGTGTTATCGGAAGCAAATCTAAACCACTCCATTGATTTACCTGTCTTTTTCCCAGACTATACCAACAGGGCTGAACAAAAATTACATTCATTAGATGTTCATCGCCAATTACGGTATTATCTAGACAGGACAAAACAATTCAGAAAGTCAGACCAGCTCTTTCTCTCTTATGCTGCAGGCAAAAAAGGGCTTCCGGTATCGAAGGTTACTCTTTCCAGAAGGCTGACATCTATTATTACCTTGGTCTATGAGTTGAGACGCAGGCAACTTCCCTCTAGGCCTAAGGCTCATTCAACCAGGGCACTATCAACTTCAACGGCGTTTCAAGCAAGGTTACCACTAGATGCCATTTGTGCAGCAGCTACATGGGCTTCCAAACATACCTTTATTGCCCATTACAAGCTTGATTTAGCCTCCAGAAATAGAGCTGATTTTGGTTCCACTGTACTCAGGAGTCTGTTTCATTGAGCCACCCAGGACAAAGATGCTAGGGACGCTGTCCCATCCAGCAAGAATGAAGGCGAGAATGACAACTTAACATTAAGAAGTTATGTCTTACCATAACGTTCCATGTTAGTTGTCTTCTTCTCGCCTTCTTTCTTGCGTCCCTCCCTCCTGCCCCCTAGCCTGGATAGACTCGAAGTTCTGAGTCCTTCCATTTCTGGAGATACAGTATGTTGCGTTTTCTTAGCCATTTCTTAGATCGAGGAGATTAAAGACATAATTTTGAGAGAGATATATATTTTTGATCAATTGTGCTTTTGATAAATGAAATATTAAATATATTCATATGTTTTATATATATTTTATATATTTTTTATTTTTTATATTTACTCATCAGGTATAGGAATTTGTATATGTTTTTATATAATGATTTATTTATTTAATTACATATCATATATTATTAATACACTGACAATATGATAATTATTTATGTATGTTTTTTATATATAGATTTGTAAATGTGAAGTTTTAGATTGAATGCTATTATTTTTTACATAGTTATTTTTAAGAGCTCTAGTACTTTAATGGATACTTGTTTCCCGCCACTACTTGTATTTAAACTCAGCTGTATTAATTAGAGTGTAAAGGTCTGAAGAAGCCGTATGGTGAAAGCGCTAACCTGTATTTCTGCTATTAAAGTTGGTCCTCGAGCTGAATGAGTCTTTCGTTTTTGGATTGCATCGTATTACTTTGACTACTGAAGTTTTGAGGCCATTTGATGAACTTGTTATACATCTACTGTGGTTCGCTCCCACTGTTACTTATTGGTTTATTAGGATTATAATATTATTATTATAATATTATTATTTATACTATGTCTTAGCTTCCAAATGAGATCTGGGGAGTTAGCGCATGGTATTGTGGGATATAGGGCTGCCTCGAGCTGGTAAAAATAGCTCTCGAGCTATAGTATAGGCCGAGTCGGAGCCGAGGATCGGCTCCGAACCCATCCAGCAAGAAAGAAGGCGAGAAGAAGACAACTAACATGGAACGTTATGGTAAGACATAACTTCTTATTATGGTGTGTGTGTGTGTGTGTGTGTGTGTGTGTGTGTGTGTGTGTGTGTGTGTGTGTGTGTGTGTGTGTTGTTTTACTACAGTACCTTTTCTTCAGACTGTATATTCCATTATGGCTGACCAGGATAAGGATAAACACCCTAAATCAGGTTTTAAGAAATGTCCAAAATGTGGACAGAAAATGTCTGTCACTGATAGCCATGTAAACTCTGTATACTGTTTGGGAGCATTGCACCTTCAGGAAAGCTGCTCCATTTGTCATTGCTTCTCTTCTAGGGTTCTTCAGGAGAGAAAGAGAGAGTTAATTGGCAGAAAACTAGTCAAACCGTCTTTTCAGGAAGCTTTGAGTGACCAAGACAGGTCTAGTAAATCCTCAAAGTCTTCTAAGGCTTCTACTTCTTCAGAAGTTAAAAATCAAAGAAACCTTCATCGACTCCACAGCCCTCGGAGCCGAACGTCTTGTCTTTTCGGAGTCAGTCCCCAGTCCTGGAATCTGTATCCAAGGTACTTAAATCACCGATCCTTCAATCAGTGCCCCCATCTATCATTTCATCTTGGTCCTCGATTAGCCTTTCCGATTTGGATGTGGATCATGTGGTGCAGAAGTTGCTACAGGCACCAGCGTTTGCAAAATTTGTATTGGCTCCGACCCAAGTGGTTTCGGAACCGAAGACTGTATTACCATCTACTTCATTTCCTTCTCCAAGCCATGCTGATCCTTCGGAGTCGGACTTACTGATTGTTCAGCCTTCGGACTCGACGCCTGTTCCAGTGTCATCGGTTCCATTTACTCGGACTTCCTCGGTGCCGATCGATGAGTCTAGGAGCCGACACTCTCTGGTCAGGTCCAGGGGGGATAGTTGGACTGACTTGTCGGTTCCAACTTTGCCTCTCGGAGCTTCGGCTTGGATGAGCTCGGCTCCTACCTTTGGTTCAGAGCCCAATCTCCCAGTGCCAGGGGGATTGATGGTTTCCTTGGATCCAGCGGTCCCTTCTCATCGGAGTAAAGATACCTTCGAAACCATGAGGAGAGTTATGTCTCCCAAGACATCTACGTCTTCAGGTCCGACTACCTCCTCCCCAAAAGCGCCTGTGTCCACTTCTGCTTCACAGATCCTTTCTAAGTGTAGAGATCCAGACCCTCAGGAAGCCACATTGGGTGGCCCCTGCTCTTCCGAAACCTCACCAGAAGTTCCCACTGATGAGGTTCCCAGGATGAGAATCTGTAAGAGGAAGCACTTGGACCTCCCGCAGGAGTCTCTCACATCCGATACCAGCTTGGATGAATCAGAAGGGTCCCCACAGTCCCCCTCTGAGGATATCTGATTTGCTGAGATACTAGAAATCCTTAGGCAGAGGGGTAACTGGCATTCCACCAGCCCTACTGAAGATGAGTCGGTTCTCCTGAAGGCTTTCGGGTCTCACCCCTCCAACCCTCCACCTCTGGGGTGCCTCCACCCTTTGATGAGCTCATAGAGCTGGTCTCACGAAGGCATGGGAGTCTCCGGACACCATGGAGCCTGTCCCTAGGAGGCCTAATAAATTTATTTCTGCCCCCCAGGAAAAGTCTTTTCTTACCAAGGGAGTGCCAGTTGATGCCATGATGGTGGCGGCAGCCACCAAAAAAGAGATTTCGGAAACTTCTTCCTTTATCCATCCTCCTAACAGAGATTCTAGGATCATGGATAGATTCGGGAAGCGCACATACAGTTCAGCACTTTTGCACTGCATTCACTGAACTATCTCACCCATTTTATGAGACTACAAAGAGATCTCCTAAAAGAGGTTGGAGATGCTCTTCAGGGTACAGTAGCTGCAGGAGCTTCAGATAACGTTGCCTCCCCAGCTTGCTACCCTTAATTTCATAGTGAACTTGTCCATGTGCCTCATTTCATATGCAGCTGATGGAATGAGTAGGGCAACGGGTACAGAAATTCCTCTTAGGAGACACTCCTGGATGCGCTTGTGTTCCTTCGCGGAACCCTTTAAGTCATCCTTTGTCAACACCCCTTTTGATGGCTCGTCCCTTTTAGGGCCCAAAGTTAAGGAAACTTTAACCAGGTGTGAACAGGAAGGAAAGACTGTCTGCCATTCAAGTCCATTTTCCCACTCCTACCAGACCGTACCCCAAGCGTCAAAGGGGAGGAAAGATGTGGTCCCGAAACGCCCAAGGAGCCTTTCAGGACACACGTGGTGAACCCCCCTCCAGGGGCAGAGGAGGGGGCAATAATGGAAGACGCCGCCCTCGCAGCAGAGGGGGTCCTCAATGTGAGGGTGACAAAGATCAGTTCTTTGGAAAGCCCTATCAGCGCTCCTGAAAGGAGGCCCGACTGCCCTACTCTGGAGGCAGTCAGGGGCCACTTATCTTTGTATCCAGACGCCTGGCTCAAAATAACAAATGACAACTGGGTACAAATGATCATTTCCAGAGGATATTTCATTCCTTTCGCCACACCCCCTACATTGACAACAAAAATCCCGGATGTTCCACCCAGTTACAGGGAACAGGCAACAGTAGAGGTCCAAATGTTGCTAAGAAAAAGAGTCATCCAACCAGTCCCAGCAGACCAGATAGGATCCGGAACTTACTCAAGATTCTTGTTAGTTCCAAAAAAGACAGGGGACTGGAGACCTGTTTTGGACGTCAGCAGACTAAACAGATGTGTCAAGAAAGAGAAGTTCCAGATGGTCTCGCTTCAGTCGATACTTCCTTTTTAGGAAAAGACAATTGGATGTGCTCGATAAAATCTCCAGGATGCGTACTACCACATAAAAATGGCCAGACCATCCAGGGATCATCTGCGCTTCCAGCTGGGAGCCAATCATTACCAGTTTCTTGCCCTGCCCTTTGGTCTCACTACAGCCCCCAGAGTGTTCACCAAATGTATGACAGTAGTCACGGCTCACCTGAGACGTTTAGGATTCCAGGTGTTTTCATACCTTGATGATTGGCTCCTCACTGCCACCACCAGGCATCAGCTCATACAAGCCAAGGACACCACTCTTTTTCTCTGCAGTCATCTGGGCATTACAATAAACTCAGAAAAATCTGCCTTGTTGCCATCACGACATACCATTTTTATCAGAGCAGAATTGGACACCATCACTTTGAGACTTCTAGCAGAAAGAGTCTTACTACTCTGTCAGCAGGTCCACAATATCATATCCAAAGACAAGGCTCCAGCATCAGAAGTACTAAAATTGTTAGGCATGATGGCAGCTGCAATATTAGCCATACTGTTGGGTCGTATGCACATGCAGATTCTGCAATGGTTTTTATTCACTCAGTGGCTCAGTGGTCTTACCAAGAGCTCCCAATGTCTCATCTAATAATAATCACAAACACATGCAAAAAGGATCTTCAGTGGTGGTTGACCTCTCTTCATGTTATGATAGGTTGTTCTTTTGTTCTACCCCACCAGCGGCCACAGTGACCACAAACGCTTCCCTGATAGGGTGGGGGGGGGGCATTTTCAGGGAAGAACAGCCCAAGGCTCATGGACCGAACAGGAGACACATCTGCATATCAATGTTCTGGAGATGAGAGTAGTACTTTTAGCATTGCAATACTTCCAGGATTCTCTTCCTCTGGGAACAGTTGCGATTCAGATGGACAACATGTCAGTGGTCTGGTACTTGAAAAAACAAGGAGGAACCAGGTCCTACACCCTTTGTTGCGAGGCCCTAAGAGTATGGCAGTGGGCTACATCCACCCAGCGCTTTCTGTTAGCAATGCACATCCCAGGGAAATCCAACATGATAGCAGACAAACTGAGCAGAGCAATTTTGTTGCCTCATAAGTGGTCCCTCAAGAAAGAAATAGCGGAGAGAATTTTCCGCAGGTAGAGCCAGCCTTGCTGTGACTTTTTGCCAACCACATGAACACGAAATGCAGACACTACTTTGCCCTGATTCCCCCTCCAGGAGAAGCCCCAAGGGACGCACTTGTACACGATTGGCCTCCGGGTCTCCTCTATGCATTCCCACCAATTCCCTTACTACCCAAAGTATTACAGAAAGCAAAAGCCCTGGGAAGGACCATCAGTCTAATAGCCCCTCATTGGCAGATTTGGTTCCCCTTCCTTCGACTTCATCAATTGGAGGACCCTTGGATTCTGAACCTAGTTCCAGATCTTCTGACGCACTCATTGGGAGAATTTCATCCCTTTCTTCAGTCCCTGAAGTTGACAGCTTGGCTGCTCCAATTCCCAACATAGCCAGGTTCCATAATCTTTCAAATGAAATGCAGCAGATTCTGATATCTTCTCATAAATCCTCTACTATTAAGCTATATCCTAGCAAATGGAAAAGATTTTCTATATGGGCCTCTCAAAATAACATTGATCCCTACCAAGCCCCAGTTGCCTCCATATTAGAGTTCTTGACTATGCTTTTCAGTAAAGGAGCTGCAGCAGCAACAGTTCAGGTTCAACATGCTGCTATCTCTAATTTTCACCTTGGATTTCAAGGATTGAACATAATGTCACACAAACTATCGGAAGCCTTTCGCAAAGGGACTTTTTATCTCAGACCACCTGTGAAGTCCCCTTATACCCCTTGGAATCTAAATTTTATGCTTTCAAGCATTATTCTCCCACCTTTCGAACCAGCTTCCTCATGCGATTTGAAATATTTGTCATGGAAGACTATCTTTTTAGTAGCCATCACTTCCACAGAGTGTCAGAGCTTCAGGCCTTGTGCATAAAGCCTCCTTATTTGATTTTCCATGCTGACAGAGTCTCCCTGCGAACTAATCCCTCATTTTTGGCCAAAGTTTGTACTGAAACTAACCTTAACCAGATTATAGCTTTGTCAGTGTTCTTTCCCAAACACACCAACAACTTAGAGTATATGCTGCACAAGCTTGATGTTCATAGATAGCTCAGACTTTACTTGGATAGAACAAGAGAGTTCAGGAAATCAGAACAGCTTTTCGTTTCCTTTTCAGATTCTAGAAAAGGTATGCCAGTGGCAAAAACAACTCTGTCTAAATGGTTATCTGATTGTATCACATTTGTTTATTCAGCTGCTAATATGCCCTTACAACACAAAATGAAGGCTCATTCTACCAGAGCAGTGTCTACATCCTCTGCCTTTTCTGCTAGACTTCCTATAGACAACATTTGTGCAGCAGCCACTTGGTCAAGACATCATACCTTTATCACTCATTACAAAGTTGACAGGGCCTCCAGGGACAGGGCCTCCTTTGGGTCCACTGCCCTGAAAAACATACTCCCATGAGCCACTCGAGAAAGATGGTGCTTGGGACACTACCCATGTGTAAGAATGAATGGCGAGAAAGAACAACTTCACATAAAGAGGTTATATACTCACCATAACGTTCCACGTGAGTTGTTAATCTTGCCTTCATTCTTATTTCCCACCCTCCAGGGTTTTTCGAGGACCGAGATACTAGATTCTTCCTGGGTGCTCAATCCTTCTATGGCTTTCTCTTAGAGTGATAGAATGACATATGGTATTATTTTACACAGCAAACAAGATCTGAGGTCACTCCAGGTGCATCATGGGATAGGAACTTGGCCTCGAGTTGTCTGAAGATCTCGAGCTTTGTAGTAGGCCGACTCGGAGCCAAGGATCGGCTCTGAACCCATCTGTAAGAATGAAGACGAGATGAACAACTCACATGGAACGTTATGGTGAGTACATAACGTCTTTTTCTGTCAGCGTTCTAAGTTTGTAAGCAATACTTAAAAGTGTCCCTATTTTTGGGCCTTTGTCTCTACCCTCACCTTGCCCCATTATTAATGGCTTTGTCCAGATTTCTTGGTCTAAGAGATTGAGGGGTGTGTCATTAGTCTTTGACTTCTTTGGGTTTTCTTTGTCTGGATCACACTTTCAGTTAACTTTCAGTTAACTGCATTAGCCTTTGGGTTACCCACTGTTCCAAGGGTATTTTCAAATTGTCTAATTCCAGTGATAGTCTACTGCAAACTGCCAGATATTCAGTTTTTCCTTATTTAGTCCTTATTTAGATGACTTGCTTATCTTTGCAGAGTATTTTCAAAGTGTAAGGAATCTGCCACCTTGGTGAGAGATGTTCTGTGCAGACTGAGATTTCAGGAGAACATCCAAAAGCCTTGCTTCCTTCTCATTGGATTGCTTTCTAGATGCCCCAGTTTAAAGAGCCTTTCTTCCCTTAAGAAAAATAGCTCTATATCTAGATCTATTCTTGAGATGTTCTACTCAAACCAGGGCCTCAGTAAGGGAATTTCTCAGGATATTTGGATTCATGGTATCCATGATTCCACTGGCCAGACTGCAAATGAGAAAAAAACAATTCAGTGGTACCTAAAATCAGTATGCTGCCAACATCAACATCCCCTGACATACTAGATACCTGGTTTGAGATTTGTGAAAAAGGAACTTCTTTGGTGGAGACTAGTTATACCTGAATCCAGGTCTCACACTTTCCTTCCGGCTCCAGCACAGTTTGACTTTGCTTGGGAAGCGGTGTCTATGGGAGTAAAAGTGCAGGGACTTTGGAATGAAAAATAAAAAAAGACCAAAACACATAAATGTAAAAGAGGTGATCTGAAGTAGTTAACTTCATTTTATCTGCAACCTGTGGGTATTCGGATCTGTATCAGATCCGAGCCGGCAACTTTTTTCTAGCATCTGCTCCAAGCTCCGAGCTCCTCCCCCTACCCATAATACACCACCATCTCTTATCTTCCCTCAGATCTCGTTTGCCACGCCATAGTAAGCATCGTAATCTCCTTTGCTCTGAGCTTCAAGGATAAGTAAGGTTAATTCTGTTTTTGTGTGCAAGTGGTAGTTAGTTTTCCCTTCCTCCCCCCTTTAGTGTACGCTAGTTCTAGGCCCACTTCCCTTCAGCGTGTGTTAGTGTGTTGTGTTCTCTTTAGGGAGTGGCGATTAGTGTTAGACTATGGCTGATCAGCCTAAGTCGGTTTTCAAAAAATACACAGAGTGTGGCCATAAGCTGTCACCGGTTGACTGTCACACTCTGTGTGTAATATGTTTGGGAGGGCCCCATTTATCGATACAGTGTTCAATCTGTGCAGGCTTTAACCTGAGGGCCCTCAAGGACAGGAAGGCCAAGTTAGTTGCCAGGGGTCTTCTCCCTGCCTCCATGATGGATTCTACCACGGCCTCGGTCTCAGGTACTCCTGCCCAACCACCCACTCAGACAGGGACTCAAACTCCCACTTGTTCTGGTGTTGGGGGAGATAAAGACAAAGATAAAGACAAAGAAAAAGCAAGAGAGAGAGAAAAAGAAAAGGACAGAGAAAGGCGCAATGAAGATAAAGAGAGGAAGAGGGATAGGCCTCGCAAGAGGTCCCCGGACAGGGAATCTTTCCCTACTCCACCATCCAAGACTTTGAGGCCAGCTTCTCCCAGGCTCCGCTCACCCCGTTTCTCATCGGAGCTGTTCGAGTCTCCTGATCTGAGGCCTTCCTCGCCCTTACTGCAGACCAGCCAGATCCAAGTCGATCACCTCTTCGCGATCAACTCGGAACCTATTGGACGTGGACATGGACAGGATGATGCGGAGATTCATTCAGACGCAAATACAGATGGGAGTCTTGCCAGGCCCCTCTCCCTCTGGAGGGGGGACCTCCATGCCCTTTTTCCACCCCATCTCTCCTTCCCTGATCCGTGCGGCTGCTTTGGGGTTCTTGGATCTGAGACTCTTTGGAGCTGGTAGCTCGGCGCCGACGGTTCCACCAACCCCGACTCCGGCTGTTACCTTGAATTCCTTGGATCCGGCCAGTTTGGATCCGAGTGACTCTCGGAGCCGTGGACAGGGAGTCGCACCCGAGGGAATGGATCCATCTTCAGCTCCGACCTTTTCGGATCCGAACCGTTCTCTTGGACCTCAGGCTACCCATGGTTCGGCTCCAATCCCCGCCTCGGACCCGGAGAGAGCTTCTTCCTTGCTGGGTGCCAAGGAGGTACGTTCGAAGTGGTGGAGAGGGTTCTCTCCCAGGGATTGAGACCTCAGCCCATCTCCTCGGATTCCATCCAGCCTCCACTGGATTTGGTGACGACTCCCTTCATCCTGTCTCAGGTACAGCCCATGCCAGAGGAGCCCCAGGCTATTCCCCTTGAGGAACACCCTACGGCTCACGATTCCTCTTCAGAGAGTCCCACTAAAGAGGGCCCCCATAAGCACAAGTGCAAAAGGAGGCACTTGGACTCCCCTGAGTCCCTCACTACGGACAGGGATTTAGATGAAGGAGAAGGTTCCCCCAGGTCACCTCCTGAAGATGTCTCCTTCGGAGACATCATGGAGATCCTCCACCAGAGGGGAGG
This sequence comes from Protopterus annectens, assembly GCF_019279795.1. NCBI lineage: Eukaryota > Metazoa > Chordata > Ceratodontiformes > Protopteridae > Protopterus > Protopterus annectens. Next base: position 800,979,569 of record NC_056737.1, on the reverse strand, counting down.
TTTGTCAGCCCTAAAACCTTCTACGGATGAGTCTGTGTTCCTGGAGGCCTTTGGCATGGGCCTATCTACTTCCTGGGTGTCCCCGCCAGCGGACCCCTTGTTAGACCTTATCACCACACGGGCATGGAAGGAGCCTGACACCATAGACCCCATACCCAAACTCCCTGACAAAATTCTTTCTCCTCCCACCGACAGACAACCTTGGTCTAAAGGAGCCCCCATTGACACTACGGTGGACGCAGCAGTCACCAAGAAGGAACTGGCGCAAGAGAGTTCCTCAGTCCACCCTCCAGGCAAGGAGTCTAAGTTGGTGGATAGATTTGGGAAGCACGTTTATTCGTCAGCGACCTTTTCCATCCGTGCACTGAACTATCTGGCACATGTGATACGGCTGCAGCAAGACCTTGTTTCGGAATTCGCTGAGTCTCCCCCAGAGTCCTTATCACAGCAGGGCAAACAACTGTTCTCTGTGAAAATGTCGACTCTGAAGTCGGTATGAAACACGTCCATGCGTCTCCTTTCCCACGCCACAGAAGGAGCAGCTAGAGTGGCTGGGACAGGCGTAGCCATGAGGCGTCACGCCTGGCTCAGGTTGTATCAGTTTGCGGACCCTTTCAAGGTGTCACTTACTAATGCTCCCTACGACAGTTCCTCCCTTTTCGGTAAGACAGTACGTGACACTCTTTGTCCAGAGCGAAAAAGATGGGAAGACTTTGTCTGCCGTCAGGATCTGCTTCTCTAACCCTCAGCGGTCATTTTCTAGGAACCAAAGAGGGCAAAAGAAGATGTGGTTCCGGAAATCACAGTTTTCCCGGGAGTTTCAGGACAACTCTTCCTCCAGAGGCAGAGTGGGACAGGATTGACGCTGACCCAGAGGTAGAGGGGGTCCCAGGAACTTCGGGTCTGGGGAACCTTTTTCTGACAGGCCCCCTCAGCAGCCCTGAGGGGTTGCCCGACTGTCCTACTCTGGAGGCAGTCATGGGGAGATTATCATTGCACCCAGCAGCATGGGAGTCCATAATTGCAGATCGTTGGGTGCTACAAATAATATCCAGAGGCTACACTATCCCATTTGTTGCCCTGCCAAGTGCTACAAGATGCCTCCCGGATGTCCCACCCGCTCACAGGGAGGCCGCAGCTCTAAAGGTTTCAAAGCTGCTTCACAAATGAGCCATCGAACCGGTCCTCCTCGACCAGTCTGGATTAGGCATTTACTCCAGGTTCTTTTTAGTGCCAGAAAAGATGGGAGACCTCAAGGCCATTTTGGACCTGTCAACCTTGAACCTGTCTGTCGCCAAACAAAAGTTCCAGATGGTCACCCTACAGTCCATTCTACCTTATCTCTGAGAGTGCGACTGGATGTGCTCATTAGATTTCTAGGATGCTTACTACCATATCAAGGTCCACAGAAGCTCCAGGGGGTTTCTTCACTTCCGGCTGGGAGCCAGTCACTTCCAGTTCAGAGCTCTACCCTTTGGTCTCACCACGGCCCCCCAGGGTGTTCACCAAGGTAATGGCAGTAGTAGCAGCTCACCTGAGGCTTCAAGGAATTCAGGTATTTCCTTATCTGGACGACTGGCTCTTCACTGCGTCCACCAAGCGTCTTCTGTGTCTGGCCCAAGACTACTTTCTCATCTTGGCAGATTGGCTGGGGATTACAGTCAATGTCCACAAATCCCTTTTGCAACCAGTACAAGTTCTAGACTTCATTGGGGCATGGCTAGACACTTTGCAGCTAAAGGTTTTCTTAACACCAGACAGGATCTCACACCTCAGGTACCACATTGCTCTAATCGTGAACCTCAAATTTCCAAAGGTGAGCAATGTGCTTCGGGCTCTGGGCTCCATGGCTGCCTCGATTTCTATTCTACCTTGTGCACACCTCCATATGCGGGTCCTTCAATGGACTCTTGCTGTCCAATGGTCTTGGCTAGACCTGCCCATGAATTTTCCGATAAGGATCAGTCATACCTGCAGGATGTCTCTCCTTTGGTGGCTCCTTTCACCGGAGGTTGCAGCGGGATGCCCTTTAATGTAATTTCCAGCCCAAGCCACAGTGACCACAGACGCCTCCCAACTCGGGTAGGGGGGGACACTGTTTGGGAAGGAAAGTCCAAGGCACATGTTCCAAGATAGAGACCAAGTTGCACATAAATGTTCTAGAGATGAGGGCAGTGCTTTTAGCGTTGAAAGCCTTCCACACTGTCCTTCTTCTGGGTACGATTGCAATTCAGTCAGACAACATGTCGGTTGTCTGGTATATCAACAAGCAGGGGGGATCCAGGTCTTATCCTCTGTGTCTCGAGGTCATGAGAGTGTGGGAGTGGGCGATTTCCACCGTTTGGTTTCTGATTGCAACGCACATCCCGGGACGCTCCAACATTTTAGTGGACAGATTGAGTCGGGCTATTCTAATGCCGTACGAGTGGTCTCTGAAACAGTCAGTAGCGGAGGAGATATTCCTTGCATGGGGACAGCCTTGCTGCAATCTCTTCACATCCCCTTCCAACATGAAGTGCAGCGAGTTCTTCACTCTGATTCCCTCACCAGGGGATGCCCTCAGAGATACTCTAGTCCATGTTTGGCCCCCGGGTTACTGTATGCTTACCCACTGTTACCAGTCATTCCGAAGTTTCTTCAGAAAGTCTGTCGACTGGGGTGCATAGTGATCCTCATTGCCCCATTCTGGCCTCGTCAAGTTTGGTTCCCCTTCCTTTGGTCTCATCTTCTATCACCTCCGTGGATTCTGGATCCCTGTCCGGATCTAATCTCTCATCCTTCAGGTGCTTACCCACCCAATCTGGACAGTCTAAAGCTGACAGCTTGGTTGTGCCAGTTCCTTTGATTGCCAGGACTCCCGGTCTTTCATCCCCTGTAAAATCTATACTAGTGGCTTGTCTTAAAGATTCCACTAGGAAGGTCTATCGCACTAAATGGAGATGTTTCTCTGTCTGGGCCTGTCAGAGAAACCTGGATCCTTTTACAGCCCCTGTTCCAGCGGTGTTGGAATTCTTAACTAGTATTTTTCGGCAAGGAGCTAGCTCCTCTGTGGAGAAAGTACAGCTGGCAGCCATTTCTAATTTTCATGCAGGTGAAAATAAGATTGCACTCACCTCATCTAGACTATGTAAAGCCTGTTTAAAAGGCACCTTCCTTATGCGCCCTCCCATCAAAGATTCGGTTCCTCCTTGGGATCTCACTTTGGTTCTCCAGTTATTAGTATCTCCTCCTCCTTTTGAACCTGCTTCATCAGTGGATCTAAAGATTTTGCCTTGGAAGACAGACTTCCTAGTGGCTATTACGTCAGCTAGGAGGGCCTCTGAGCTGCAGGCTTTGTCTGCCGTGCCTCCTTATTTGGTCTTCCATAAGGACAGGGTCCCTCTCTGTAGAAATCCTTCGTTTTTACCCAAAGTGGCATCTCAGTCAAACATAAACCAAACAATTAATCTACCTGTTTTCTTTCCAAATTTTCAGAACAAAGGGGAATATAAACTTCATTTGTTAGATGTTCATAGACAACTTAGTTTCTACCTTCATAGAACACAATCCTTCCATAAGTCCGATCAATTATTTGTCTCATTTTCCAAACCTCGTTTGGGCAAGGCCATTTCCAAGGTTTCTTTAGCCAGATGGATCACTCTTTGCATTCTACACATTTACGAAGCCAAGGGGTTATCTCCTCTTGGTTAAAGCTCACTCTACCAGGTCCATGGCGACTTCCGCTGCTGTTTGGTCTAAGGTTCCTTTTGATGACATTTTCGCAGCAGCAACTTGGGCAAATTCTCATACTTTCATCTCCTATTACAAGTTAGATCTGATTTACAGAGGGAGAGCATCCTTTGGCTCTGCAGTGCTCAGGAATATCCTTCCATGAGGGCCTCCCAGGATTTGTTGAGTAGCTGGGGACTCTGTCCCACAGGTTGCAGAAAAAATGAAGTTAACTACTTCAGATAAAGAAGTTATGTACTCACCATAACGTTCCATCTGAGTAATTATACTTCATTTTTCTGCAACCTTCCCACTCTCCGTCCCCCTGACCTTTTCATGTGAATAAACATGTTAGGTTTATTTAGTTGAGTTGCTAATATGTATAGTTGCAGCAAACTCGATCTGAGGGAAGATAGGAGATGGTGGTGTGTTATGGGTAGGGGGAGGGGCTCGGATTTTGGAGCAGATGCTAGAGAAAAAGTTGCTGGCTCGGATCCGTTATGGATCCGAATACCCACAGGTTGCAGAAAAATGAAGTATAACTACTCAGATGGAACGTTATGGTGAGTACATAACTTCTTTTTATCAGTAATAAATGCTCTCAACTCTGTCAATCATCTGAGTCCCAGGACCATTACAAGTGATTACAGACAGCACCACAGTAATGTGGTACTTAAATAAACACAGGTGGACCAGATCTTATCTATCACTATGGTAAGTGTTTAACTTTCATATTCATGGTTTTATGAAGCCTACCTCCAGAAGACAGTTTTAATCAAAAATTTTCATGGTGAGTTTTTGTCCTTATTTTATATAGGAACACTAATACAGGTTGTGAAGAAACAGCATCAAAGTCACCATTTTCATTTACTATGGTCTCTACACCAAAATCACCTGCATTTGATTTATTTAGTCCATCTGGATTTGGGACTACTAACACACCAGATCAGGTAAATATGATGCTGAAGGCTAAAATCAGGTAATGTAATTCTGATATAGTGTCACAAAATAATGCAAATTTCTGAAATATATGTGAAGTCATCATTCTTTGATCAGAAGAAAATAAAATCAAAAATGAAGAATTTGATACTATCTTTCTTAGAAACATATTATAGTCTGTGCTTTATGCTACTTGTGGTGACTAAAAAATCTACTCATAAGATTTGCCATAATGCTAGTAATTATACCAGTTAATTTAGTCTATGAGGGTACTCTCAAGTTGGATGTCCTTGTGCATTATGCAAGCAGTAATGCTCAACAGGGTGAGCATTATCAGATAAAGGACTGCCCAGGGGCATTCTGAGGCCCAGTGCTACAGAAAGAGGGCCTCGCCACCCCTGAAAGGTCCATTATCTCCTGATAACAACCCACCCTGGAAGGCATTATTGTGCTCAGATAATGAGGTCATTGTTTCTCCACCCTTGCTGACAAGATGAGGGCAGTTTTCCTCTACATTTGCTGAGAACTGTCTGGGCAGTACCCTGCCTTTACCTGTTGCATACCCTCATGGTTCACCAGAACCTCTTTGATGCCATCTGAAAGTCATTCTGCATGGCCTTGTCAAACTCCTCTCATAGCCGTATGTTTGCTTTGGTGACTAAGCATGCTGCTGCTGCTGCATACTTCATTACAGAAACCCTACTACTAACATTGCAAGAAAGACACAAAAGACCTATTTCTTTAACCTGACAACTTCTCTCACCACTTGTGTCTCCAGCAAGTTCATTGGTTGCTTCTAAATAAGCACCTCCCCTGTTTAAATCATGGTTATTTAACAGTACTTCAACTGATGAGGTCTTGAACAAAGTTTGTTCAGAACATCCCACGGTATCTGATAGAAACTTTTCTGGAGGTGGAAATTTAAATTATCCTACAGAGAGGTAATCTGTAGTCATTCCCAGGACAATTTCTCTGCAATTTTTTTTCCTGGGTCTGTCAGCCACCATCCTGGCCATCTGAACAACGTCACCCACCAGCTGATGATGGTGATTGTTCAGCACCTCTGATAACTTGAGTGGCCAGAACATATGACCTCAGGTCTGATGAAACAACTACAAAATCATTCAGCAACATTTGAACCAGGGTGTTCTGGCAACAAGAATGCGTATATGCTTATTTCTGTTTTAGCATGTCTTTTGCATAGTGAGTCCATAACTAGCACAGAAGACCAAAAACCCCAAACAGATTTTTTTATTTGGTTAATTATACAGCATTTTACACTATTTTCATATATTTCGTAGACCAGTTTAAAACAGAAGCTACTTATTTGAAAGACTCTGTACTTGAGATGAAATAAAGATATGGAGGAGTCCTTATATTACAGTTAATACTCGTTACTTGGGATATCTATACTTTAGTCACTGTCTTGTGCTTTTCTGTAGTACTTTAATAACAGAATCAAAATAAAATGTAGTATTTTGGCCATTTCCTGTAGTTGCTTGCACTTAAAAGTGAGGGCCCTGTAGCTTTTCAGGCTATTTTATTTGTTGGAGAATATTCAAGGACTCTACAGGGTGGCACAGTGGATAGTGTTGTCACCTCACAAGAGGTTTTCTGGTTTGATTCTTGCCTGGGATGCCTTCTGAGTGGAGTCTGCATGTCCTCCTTCTGTTCATGTGGGTTTCCTTCGGGTGCTCTGCTTTCCTCTCATATTCCCAACACATGCTGTAGATGACTCGGACACTCTAAATTGATCATAGGTACGAGTGTGTGGTATGGAACAACTACTGCGGCAGGGCTAGACACCTGGCAGTGTAAACCTTAGCTGCAGATGATTGCTACTGTTGAAGTGACACCTCAAACCCATTTGCAAAAATGGGAAAAAGGGGTTGTGGGTGGGTGGGTACAAGAACTCTACTGAGGTGAAGAGTATCAGCACGGAAATACAAAAGACAAAACCAGAATATTCTGTTAAGGGCCACAGTAATAAATAAGTAAAGGAAAATACTAAATAAATGGAAACACTTTCTAGGGTCACAGAATTAAAGGAATAAGTAAATAATTGGTAACTCCAAATTTTCCTGCTGTTCTTCAGGACACCCCCCCCCAAACAAGGTGGAACACTCATCTTTCTCTCTAAATATAACTCAGGAGTGCTATTGCTACATGGAAGACTCACAAAGATTGTACCTTGAACTTCCACTGCAAGGATAATGTTAATTAGTATATCATAAAACAGGTAACTGCGGTGGTGGTGCTGCGGTAGCGTTGTCGCCTCACAGTAAGACGCTGTCCGGTTCGATTCTCAGCTAGAGCGTCTTCTGCGTGGAGACATGCGTGAATGGGTGTACCTTCGTTGAAGGTTGTGCATCAGGGCTGGCAACTCGGCACGTAAAAATCGACTGCCAATCATTAGCGGACCAGAGTTCCGCTGTGGCGACCCCTAAACAGGAAAAGCCGAAAGACACAACAACAAGTATCCATAAAACAGGTGAAAAGTTTGTAGGAGAAGAGAAAAAAGATAAATAATTCTCTGGTTATGTTCTTTATCCAGTAATAATTGAACAAACATGAGCAAGGTACATGCTAGAGATTGGCAGCCCAAAGCAACTGTTCTTATTTCTTACTTGGGACTTTAATATGAGCAGATGTTCCAGACCTTCAGTGATTCTTTTCTCTTTCAGGGAGTTTTGTAGATAATGTCAGGACTCCAGATACTATAACTTTCAACATCTTTGATAAAGAATTCTGTTGAAAGCCAAAAAGAATGGAGGAATAAAGGCTCAAAATCACAAACATTTTTAAAACATTATTTTAATTTGCTTAAAAAGTTAATGGAATAACATGTTTTGCATCAGCATACATTGTCTGAACAATAAGAAGTATGAAACTGCAATGCCTGGCATTATTGACTATAATCCTAAATGATTTACCAGAAAATCAAAAATTTTATTGAGGGACAGGGCAAAAATATAAGGCAGAATCAGAGTATTATGTGATCTCAGGGACAATTATAGGTATGTATTAATCGTTAGTGAAGTCAATAAAAGTGGCTTACCCCTGCTCTTGTTTGATGACTGCTAAACAACAGTCACTGATACTTTGTAATAGTACTAAAACTGGTATTACTATAGGTTTTTTTTGTGTGTGTGTGTCTGTGTATAAAGATATCACTGATTTTTATCTGTGGATGCACACAACAATGCCAAGCACGTACATAACTCTTCTGCTTAGCAGTAAAATGCAGTTAAGTAATTATCTCTCAAAAATAAAGCTAAAAATACATTACTGAACATTCAGACCCTTAGAGCGACTAAGGTCCAGAGCACTAGTGCCCAAGACTGTATAAGTACATTTTGACATGGACTTAATGGTAGCCTTTTCCCCACCCATTCTAAAACAATCCCTGCCCAGAGGTGTGGACATAAGGTTGCTATAGCTTGTGTAGGGGTTAGGGATGTTGTGGTCATTATTGCTTTAACTTTCCTCACAATCAAGCCTCAGAGGTATTCACAGGAGGTCATTATAGCTTGTGTTGGGGTTGGGGATAGTGTGGATATTATTTCTGTTACTTTTCTCACAGACCTCAGAGGTGTGCAAAGAAAGTCACTATAAATTGTGAAGAGTATCAGCATGGAAATAAAAAAGACAAAACCAGAATCTTCTGTTAAGGGCCACAGTAATAAATAAGTAAAGGAAAATACTAAATAAATGGAAACACTGTCTAGGGCCACAGAATTAAAGGAGTAAGTAAATAATTGGTAACTCCAAATTTTCCTGCTGTTCTTCAGGACACCCCCCCCCCCCAAACAAGGTGAAACACTCATCTCGCTCTCTAAATATAACTCAAGTGCTATTGCTACATGGAAGACTCACAAAGTGTGTACCTTGAACTTACTTCCACTGCAAGGATAATGTTAATTAATATCCATAAAACAGGTGAAAAGGTTGTAGGAGGAGAGAAAAAAGATAAATAATTCTCTGGTTATGTTACTGCGGTGGTGGTGCTGCGGTAGCGTTGTCGCCTCCCAGTCAGACGCTGTCCAGTTCGATTCTCAGCTAGAGCGTCTTCTGCGTGGAGACATGCGTGAATGGGCATACCTTCATTGAAGGATGTGCGTCAGGGCTGGTAACTCGGCACGTAAAAATCAACTACCACTCATTAGTGGACCGGAATTCTGCTGTGGTGACCCCTAACCGGGAAAAGCCGAAAGACGCAACAATTCTCTGGTTATATTCTTTATCCAGTAATAACTGAACAAACATGAGCAAGGTACATGCTAGAGATTGGCAGCCCAAAAAGTACAGTTTTGTACCTACCATAAATGTAGGTGTTCGAGTGTTCACCCTGCTGCAGTCATCACACTTGGGTTATCCTGCCATCAGGCGGTCCCGTAGTCGGCCCGAATTCCAAAGTCTTGGTCCGGCGTCGGTTGCTGTCGCTTATTCCCTGACGTCAATGCGCCATGGGTATATAAGAGGCATCCGACGCCATTTTCCTAAGTTTTTCTTGCCCCTGATGTCAGGTGCCCCCAATAGGTAGGCAAAATATATATATAAAAATCAAACAAAACCCTTAGGCACAAGCAAATACACCACAGAGGTAGTATAGGATAAAGTGGTAGAGATAAGTTCAGCTAGTTCAGAGGGGATGGAGGGAGGGTAACCTGGACTGCAGCAGGGTGAACACTCGAACATCTACATTTATGGTAGGTACAAAACTGTACTATGTTCATCATGTTACCCTGCTGCAGTCATCACACTTGGGTTGAATCCCAAAGCTAAGGATGGGAGGTGGAGTCAAACAGGGTTAGAAGAAGCTAGTAGGCCCTGCAAAACTGCAGTGGCAAAACCAGCTCTAGTCTTAGAGCATAGAGGTAAGTGATAGTGTTTGGTGAAGGTGTGCACTGAACTCCAAGTAGCAGCTTCCAGAATATCCTTGGTTGGCACTCCCCTGAGAAAGGCTGCTGATGTAGCTGTAGCCCTGGTGGAGTGGGACCTAATGTTAGCAGGTACTGGTTTCCCATGATGTGTGTAGCAGAAACGTATGCAATGCCCTATCCATTTTGAAATGGTCTGTTTTGAAATAGCTTTTCCTTGTGATCCTGTAGCATAGGCTACAAAAAGCTGGTCAGTTTTTCTGAAAGCCTTAGTTTTATCCAAGTAGTAACGTAATTGCCTGTGAATGTCCAAAGAGTGCAGGAGTCTTTCTCCTTTGTTCTGGGGATTTGGGAAGAAGGTGGGCAAGTGAATGGTTTGGTTTAGGGCCACACTGGATACCACCTTTGGCATAAAGGAAGGATTAGTTCGTAGAGAGACTCTGTCTTGATGAAAAATGAAAGGTTCCACTGCCATTAGTGCCTGTAGCTCTGAGACTCTTCTAGCTGAGGTTATTGCTAGAAGTAGGGCAGTTTTCCATGAAAGAAATTTTAAATCAGCTGAAAAAGCAGGTTCAAAGGGTGGCAGTGTAAGCTTTTCCAGAACAAAGTTGAGATCCCAAGTAGGTGTTGGAGCTCTCCTTGGCGGTCTTAAGTTCTTAGCCCCTCTGAGGAACTGTCTTAGGAGTGGATGTGAAAATAAAGGAGGATCCGTGCTGTAATGAGCTGAAATTGCTGAGGCGTGGATCTTAATAGATGAAAAGGAAAGTCCTTTGTGTAACATCTCAGTTAAATATTGTAGAATCTAAGGGATGTTTGGATCAAGGGGGTTTAGGCCTTTAGCCTGGTTCCAGGTGCAAAATCTTTTCCATTTGTCTGAATAGGTTTTCCTGGTGCTGGGCCTCCTGGCCTCCAGAATGACATCCATAACAGCTTTGGATAAAGGTGTTGGCTGGTTGTTTAGGTAATTTGCCATGCAGCCAGGTTTAAAGTCTTGAGCTGGCTGTGTAGAATCTGATGGTCTCGCTGGGTGAGCAGGTGAGGAATATGTGGCAAAATCCATGGTGGGCCATGGGCCATGTTCCTTAAAATTGGGTACCAATGCTGGCGTGGCCAGTTTGGTGCAACAAGTATCATTTGTGGCCTCTCTAATCTGACTTTCAGCAGTACCTTTGCTAGAAGAGGCAGTGGAGGGAAGGCATACACTGTTAATGTTCTCCAACTGAATGAGAGGGCGTCCACTTTCCAAGCTAGTAGATGGAAGGTCCTTGTGCAAAATTTTTGAAGTTGGTGATTGTGGGGGCTTGCAAACAGATCTATGTCTAGGCCTCCCCATTTTTGAACTATCATTGCAAATACTTGTGGATCTAGTTTCCATTCATGTGGATCCATGATGTTTCTGCTTAGGTCGTCTGCCAATGTGTTTTTCTTTCCTGGCAGGAATTGTACTTGTAATTGAACCTGGTAAGACAGTGCAGTGTTCCACAAGGTCATTGCTTGCCTGCATAGAGGGTAGGAATGTGTGCCCTCTTGCTTGTTTATGTACCACATAACTGTGGTATTGTCCGTCTTTATTAGTAGTTGTCCTGGGTGTAGAAGGTCCTTGAAAGCTGTTAGGGCATTCTGCACTGCTAGCATTTCTTTTTGATTGATATGCAGGTGTCTCTGATCTGTAGTCCATTTGCCCTGAATGCACTGCCCTGCCATGTCTGCTCCCCAGGCATAGTCCGATGCATCTTTTGTCATAGTTTGCCTGGCTGTGGGTAAGGTGAAAGGCTGACCCTTGTTGAGGTGACATGCCTGTGCCCACCAAAGAAACTCCTGTTGAAGGCAGGGAATGAGTGGTATCATTGTTTCCAAGCTGTGGCTGTGCTGAGTCCATACACTTTTCAGGTACCATTGTAATTTCCTCATATGCAGTTTTGCAAATGGTATTAGTAGTATGCAAGATGCCATGAATCCCAAGGCCTGCAGAATTTTTCTTGCAGGGAGTTGGGTCTTTGTTGCCATTATTTTGAAATATTGAAACAGCTGTCGTTGCTTGTCTGGCGTGAGATAAGCTATCTGGGCCGTTGTATTCAAGCTGGCACCCAGGAATATTATGTTTTGTGAGGGTACTAGTTTTGATTTCTTTTCGTTTACTGTGTACCCTAGGCAACTTAGAAGGTGTTTGACAAATGCCAGATACTTTAAAAGAATGTCCTTGCTTTCTGCTTGAATAAGGTAGTCGTCCAGGTATGGGTATATTTGAATTCCTCTTTGTCTGCAGTATGCAATTACTGGTGCCAGGCATTTTGTGAAGACCCTGGGCGCAGTAGATAAGCCAAAGGGCAGTGCAGAGAATTGATAATGCGTTGAACCTGCAATGAAGCGGAGGTATCTTCTGCAATTTTGTCTGATAGGGACATGCAGGTATGCCTCCTTGAGGTCCAAAGTGACTAGCCAAGCATTCTTGCCCAGCATGGGAAGAAGCTGCTGTAGTGTTAGCATCTTGAATTTTGGTACTTGCAGATAGGTGTTCAGAATTGAAAGATCCAGAATGGGTCTCCATGCTTTGTTCTTTCTTGGGACTAGGAAGAGTCTTGAGTAAAATCATTGTCCTTGCTCCTGTGCAGGTACCTGTTGAATGGCCCTCATGTTCATGAGAGCTGTAATTTGTTTTTGTGCCTCTGCCCATTGATTTGGTGGCAGGTTTGGCATTCCTTTGATCCTTGGTAAGGTATGAAAGTGGAATCTGTATCCTTGAGAGACAGTGTTTAGAACCCATTTGTCTTTTGTGATGATGTTCCAGTTGTCTGCAAAAAATGCTAGTTTTCCTCCCAAGGGAGTTGCCAGGAGAGATTTGCTTGGTAGTTTGAGGATAGTCATTGTGTTTGTCTTCTGCTAGCCTGGGGCCTGTCTTCTCCTCCTTTCTGGGTAGCAGAGCCTCATTGGTGAGGTTTGTAAGGGCCCTGTGACTGGCCTCTGCCCCTTGGGCGTCTGTATTTGCCCCTCTGTGATCTGTCTGAAGCTGGAAAGGACCAGTTTTTTGTTGGCCAATTTCTGCTGAAACGGGGGGGTTGTACCTGCAAAAAATCCTTGACCGTTTGCATAGACTTTGCCTTATCCTCCATTTTCTTTAAAACCTCTTCTGCTTTGACACCAAATAATACATCCTGTTGTAAAGGTGCATCCAATAATTTTGCTTTAACATGGTCAGGGAGGGTTTGTTCTTTTAACCAAGCATGTCTACGTATGACAGAGCCAGTAACAGCTGCTCTACAGGAAGCTTCCAATGAATCAAATCCGCATTGTAAAGTATGTTTGCCCACCTGTTCAGCTGCATGCAACAGATCCTGCATTTCCTTGAATTCAGGCTGTTCTGAATGTGTGCTCATTTTTTGTTTTAACTGAGACATCAGGAATTGTTGATATTTCAACATGTGAAATTGGCAATTTAATGCTCTCATAGCCAGAGTTGCTGAGGTGTATATTTTCTTTCTCCATCTATCTAGGGCTCTGGAATCCCTTTCAGAGGGCACAGAATTTTTAGCCATAGAAGCTTTTGCTCCCTTAAGACCCTGGGAAATTGTTTCTGGGTCAGCTTTATAAAGCTTTTATAAAGGAATTTGTGTGAGTCAGGTACTCTGTAGTATCTGTCTGGTTTGGCTGGAGCAGGAGGTAGAGTGTCTGGATTTAAACTAGACTCCAAGTAAACATCATCCACAATATCTAAAACAGGAGGGATAGCAAGAGGTCTGTGCTGGGGTAGTAAAAGGAACTCTCGGAGCCTTTTCTTAGAATCTGAATAATCCTGGCCTTCCCAGTGGAAATGTTCCCTCGTGGTATGTAAAGTTTCCCCAGAGGAGTAGTCTTCAGGGGGAGATGCTGAGGGAATAGAATCTTCAGCATCAGAATCCTCATAAGGTGGAAAAGGGTAATCCTGTTCCTCAGAAGAATCTGAGGAGAGAGAAACCTGGTCAGAGGATGCATAATCCTCCTCTTGTATTGGTCTTTTATCAGGAGGGGATGTGAACCCGTGATAAGGGTAATCAAATCTTAAGCCATCTTAAGCATCTGTTTCTTAGGCATGGGGCCTTGAATTGTAGACTGATGTACAGTTTTCTTTGGTTTTAAAGGAGTTTTAAGTTTAGCATAAGATTTAATGGTGAGTGTAGTTGGTCTGAAGACACCTTCTGCAACCGAAGGTGTTTCCGTTGCACCGGTGTCTAGTTCTGCTCTGGTGTCGGTAGATGGCTGCGTTGGCCTAGTAGACTCCGCTTGGGAATCCGCAGCTGTCTGGGGTTCCAGTTCTGCGGTCGTCAGAGGCTGCGTAGGTGCCTCACTGAAAAATGGAAAACCGGTGACAGGCCCAACTGAGGCCTCGGTGTCTGGCTTATTCCTAGGCTGCCTGTCCTTATCCTTGCGTTTTTTATGAATGGCGGTCGTCGGCTGCTCCAACGGCATGATATAATTAAATTTCCTACCAAAGTAATACCGTGCAAAGTCAAAACGGCGTTTGATAGTTTGTTTATTAAACCTAGCGCAAAACCGACAACCTGTGACGTCGTGGTCTGGGCCTAGGCAAGGAATACAATAGGAATGGAAGTCTTTATGAGGTATTTGCTTCCCACAAGAAATGCAATTGTTAACTTTTTCTGACATCGGACTGAGGCAAGAAAATGTTCCCCAATGGGGTACTTAGCTTTAATGAAGACTTCGGACTGAAATTCATATCGAAAATCTCAGGTGTCGGCCGACAAGCACTTGCGAACTGCTTCTGCTTCAGGCACCGCGCGGCAAGAAAGACTGAAGAAAATGGCGTCGGATGCCTCTTATATACCCCTGGCGCACTGACGTCAGGGAAAAAGCGACAGCAACCGACGCCGGACCAAGACTTTGGAATTCGGGCCGACTGCGGGACTGCCTGATGGCAGGATAACCCAAGTGTGATGACTGCAGCAGGGTAACACGATGAACATCAACTGTTCTTATTTCTTACTTGGGACTTTAATATGAGCAGATGTTCCAGACCTTCAGTGATTCTTTTCTCTTTCAGGAGTTTTGTAAATAATGTCAGGACTCCAGATACTATAACTTTCAACTTCTTTGCTAAAGAATTCTGTTGAAAGCCAAAAAAATGGAGGAATAAAGGCTCAAAATCACAAACACATTTAAAACATTATTTTAATTTGCTTAAAAAGTTAATGGAATAAAATGTTTTGCATCAGCATACATTGTCTGAACAATAAGAAGTATGAAACTGCAATGTCTGGCATTATTGACTATAATCCTGAATGATTTATCAGAAAATCAGAAATTTTATTGAGGGACAGGGCAAAAATATAAGGCAGAATCGGAGTACTCTGTGATCTCAAAGACAATTATAGGTATGTATTAATCGTTAGTGAAGTCAATAAAAGTGACTTACCCCTGCTGTTGTTTGATGACTGCTAAACAACAGTCACTGAAACATTGTAAAAGTACTAAAACTAGTATTACTATAGGTTTGTGTGTGTGTGTGTGTGTGTGTGTGTGTGTGTGTGTGTGTGTGTGTGTGTGTGTGTGTGTGTGTGTGTGTGTAAAGATATCACTGATTTTTATCTGTGGATGCACACAACAATGCCAAGCATGTACATAACTCTTCTCCGTAGAAGTAAAATGCAGTTAAGTAATTATCTCTCAAAAATAAAGCTAAAAGTACATTACTGAACATTCAGACCCTTAGAGCATCTAAGGTCCAGAGCCCTAGTGCCCAAGACTGTATAAGTACATTTTGACATGGACTTAATGGTGGCCTTTTCCCCACCCATTCTAAAACAGTCTCTGCCCAGAGGTGTGGACATAAGGTTGCTATAGCTTGTGTAGGGGTTAGGGATGTTGTGGTCATTATTGCTTTAACTTTCCTCACAATTAAGCCTCAGAGGTATTCACAGGAGGTCATTATAGCTTGTGTTGGGGTTGGGGATAGTGTGGATATTATTTCTGTTAATTTTCTCACAGACCTCAGAGGAAAGTCACTATAACTTGTGCACGGAAAGTGTACTGTCTGGGTGTAAAAATTAGAAATACTTCTGTTTCCTTTTCCTCATAATCAAATATCAGGCATGCATATAAGCAGCTACCTTTTCACAGTAGTGGTGAGTAGGCATGCTATATAAATGCATGACAGCAGTCACTAGATGAGTGGATGGGAGATCGTAGGTTTACCCCGGGTATCACTTCTGTGTCACTGTTTGACAGAGGCACAGTATACTAACCTCGAAAAAGGGCATAGCAAAATTATTTTAAAATGGGTGGCGAAAGCCAAACACACTCTGGCTAGGCTTATAAATGCCCTAGGGTAGATAGCCTAGTATGAACCTATGAACCTATGAATGACTGTTGCCAGTTGTGCCTTGCGCCTTTGCTTTCATCCCAGTCTAACACCAGAGGGACACACATATAGTGTCTCTGTTTTTTTTTTTTTTTTTTGGTGGAGAGTAGGGAGGCAGTCAGTATTCCCTGATAGAATATATTTATCCTTTCAAGAATCTGGCTTAGTTTATTGTGATCTACTGTTTTGTCATCTTTGAACATTAAGCCTTGAAGAAAACATTATTTCCTTGACAGGTAAAGATAACACTAAAACTAAATTGCTTTTCTTACTTATGATTTTTGTTCAGGCCATCACTGGAAAATGTTCTAAAATGTACCTCAGAACATCTGTAACCCTATAGCTTCTAGGAACCTGTTGGGTCCAGACCCCTGCTGTTTCTGAGCTGGCTTGGCTAGTTAAAGTGTTAAAAGGATACAAGAAAAGGTAACGTTGAACAGTAACACTGAATTTCTTTCCATTGTCACAATTTTTGTTCAGGCCATCGCTAGATGGAAAAGTTGTTTAAAAAAATAAAATGCACTTCAGAAAATCTAGAAAGCAAAGAACAAAGCAAAATGTGAGAAATTTGATGAGCTCTATAGATCTCCGTAATGCTTACCTTCACATAAAGATCATGAAGGTGTCGAGGAGGTTTATGTGCTTCCATATAGAATCCAGTCACTGTCAGTTCAGGGTCTTATCATTCAGTCTGACTACAACCCCCAGGATGTTTACCAAATACATGGCTGCCATAGCAGCCCACTTATGAATAAAGGAGTACAAGATGTTTCTATACCTAGATGACTGCTTCTTAACTGACCCATCGATGGAGTCCCTTACTAAAGCTAGGGACTATCTACTCAATCTTTGCAAATCCCTGGGGATAACAGACAACCTTCAGAAGTTCAACCTGACATCTGCTCATATTTTCACATTTGTAGGATGCAAACTAGACACTACCCAATCCATAATTTTTTTACCATAGGAAAGACTTCAGACCTTGAGGACAGCCAACCAGTTCCTTCTTCTTGGGCATTCTTCTTCTGCAGCTCTTGTACTGAGAGTTCTGGGCCTCGTGGCTTTGTCCATTCTAACATGAGAATCTTGCAGTAGCTTCTTCAAGCCCAGTGGTCGCAACATCTGCACTCTCTCTCTCTCTCTCTCTCTCTCTCTCCAAGGCCTTTGTTATTAGAAATTCATACAGATTTCTGGTTCCCATGGGAAAGCCTTTCATGACCCCAAATCCAGTAGTGATAGCGGCTGTGGATGCCTCCTTCCTAGGGTGGGGGACCATTATGAGGGGGGATGATCCAAGGTCAGTGGTGAGACAGAGATGTCATCCCACACATAAATGTCCTCTATTTGATGGTGGTTCTCCATGTGTTGCAAGTTCAGGACCACCTTCCTTAAGGTGTGATTGCAATCCAAATGGACAGTATTACATTAACAGGCAAGGAGAAACCAGGTCTTCCCCATTGTGTCAGGATGCAATGAGGGCTTAGCAGTGGGTGATAGATTTGCACCCACCTTTTCTTGTTGCAACACACATCATCACAGTTTTAAATTACCTAGTAGACAGGCTCAACAGGAATCTCCTCATGCGTGATGGGTGGTCGCTCAATCCAGTGGTAGCCTGTTACATTTTTCATCATTGGGACACCCCTTGCTGTGATCTCTTCATCTGTCCCCGCAACACCAAGTTTAGCAAGTTATTTGCCTTGATTTCCCCACCAGGACAGTCATAAAGGTACACTCTATCTCAGCAATGGCTTCCAGGTTATGCTTACCCCCTCTCCCCTTAGTACCCATGTTCCTACAGAAAGCAATGAAATACAAGGTTACGTTATCCTTATAGCCCCCATCTGGCCCAGACAAATCTGGTTCCCCCTAATGAAACCTTATCTTCGGGAGCCCCTCTGACTCCTGGATTTCACTCAGGATGTAATCTCACAACCAACTGATTCTCCACAAGAATAAAACAAACTAAATGACCACAACCCTGTGATGCATGGAAGTGAAAACCTGAACCAACAGTTTGAACACTTTAATAAAATAAAAAAAATTTTAAATCCACAGTTAAAACATCAGTTAAGCGCTTTTGTTCCAGATAACATTAACCGGAACTTATCAGAACTGATATACTGAGTCCATGCAGATGAATAAATACTAGAAAATTAATTGGCAATTAGCCAACAACCAATGAATCACAAAGTAATGAACAAATATATAAAAACATTCTTAAAGATACAGTAAGGCAGAATAGTAAAATATAATAACGTTCCAATTAAATGTCTAAACATTATATTGCTTCATTTTAACAACGAACTAATAGAGCATGCATCATTCAACCCTTATGTCATCATAGCATTTTATCTCAATTGCCATTCTTATTCCTGCTTTTCTAGATGGGCATCAATTTTGGATCCTTTAGTATCTGGTCAACAACAATAAAGCAGAATTTATGCCCTTCATTAGCCTGTACATGTCTGCTTAAAGCATTAGTAGATTTGCATTTCTTGATGTCCAATAGGTGTTCATAAATTCTTTCTTTGAACTTCCTAGAAGTTTTCTTATATAAAAAGCTGGGCAAGCTTCACACCTAGGTAAGTACACTACCTCTGTGGAACAACAAGTAAAATGCCCTTTAATCTTAAACCTAATACCCCTAATAATGAAGTGATCAGTTTTCTTAACAAAAGGACATTGGACACAACAGCCACATCTAAACACGCTTGCCTTGGTAAATCTATTAAAAAAGATGCTAGGGATCATAGTCTTATTTTTCTCCAACAAATTCTTTAATGAATAATCTTTCCTATAAGCCATTACTGGATTTTACCCACTTTAGCTAAA
This sequence comes from Protopterus annectens, assembly GCF_019279795.1. Taxonomy (NCBI): domain Eukaryota; kingdom Metazoa; phylum Chordata; order Ceratodontiformes; family Protopteridae; genus Protopterus; species Protopterus annectens. The sequence continues at coordinate 800,960,855 of NC_056737.1, read as the reverse complement.
ATCATTTCATCCATCCTAAAGATATTCCAGTTTCTATGTATACAAGAGGCAATTAATTTACCATCCAAGGTACACGTAGAGGTGAAACTGTTCTTATAATTATTACATACACCACCTAATCCTTCCAGTCAGTAATGAGTTTCTGTGTTCAGATACTGTATATTAATAAACGGGGCATTGAACCCATTAATTCTTTTACCCTCATACTTCCTCTTTAATATCCAATAACAATTACCTTGGATAACCTCTATGAATGAACATGTCCAACAGGCACCAACTTTCCTAGAGAATGTATCCAAGTCTGATACCATCCTGGCTAGCCTCACCAATCGACCTTTGACAACAGCTTTCTTCTGATACCCAGGATGCTAGCTAGAAAGATGTAAATAATCATTGGAAAAATTAAATTTTCCTAGATATATTCGACTCAAATCTTTCTTCCCTCATATTTTTACGTAGTTCAACTTTTAAGTACACAATTTTATCCCTACTATAAGTGTATGCAAATATTAAAAAGTTCCCAAAATCATTAATATACTGAATAAATTCTTTCAATTTTTCTTCTGCATCTCTACACAGGATGAAAATGCCATCCAAAAAGTGAGTATTATAAAGCCATGAATGCCAAAATTCACTTTTAAAAACCCATTCATCTTCCCAATAGGTCATAATCAAATTCACAAAGGAGGCAGCACAAGATGCACCCATAGCCACCCCAGTCATTGGCTTATAAAATTGGCCTTCAAAAAATATAAAATTATTGATTAAACTATTTCCATGGGGGCAGTTGCTGCGTTGATTTTTTTCATATCTAAATCCCCCAGTGACACCAGGCTTCTCTTCAAACCACTTCAATCCGCTAGAATGGGGAATAACCGAATAAAGGTTTTGTACATCTATCGTTACAAAAATGTAACCCTCCAAAAATGGAATTTTACCTATATTCATTAAAAACTGCCAAGAATCTTGGCAAATATATTCAATTTTGGCTAAACTGTCTTTAAGCAAATTATCTAAAATACTTGGCCATGTAGTAAGTTTTAGACTTTGTGGCATCCACGATAGGTCTAAAGAGTGGGTCTTCCAAACATTTATGTATCTTTGGAAGGCCAAAAATACCTGCTACCACAGGTCCATCGTTAGTCATGAATTCAAACTCCATTTCATTAATTTGGCCTTCTATAAGCATGTTATACAAAAAAAGCATCGATTTTTGAAAACCATTAAAAACATAATTTTTAGAAATTTCCACATATGTGCCATCTAATAACAGTTTGATGTTAAGTTGTCAATCTCGCCTTCATTCTTGCTGGTTGGGATCGGAGCCAATCCTCGGCTTCGACTCTGCCATCTTCTATAGCTCGAGAGCTGTTTACTGGCTCGAGGCTACCCCTTATCCCATGATGCCTAGCGCTAGCTACCCAGATCTCGTTTGCCGCTTCAGCTGCGAGGTTCCTGGTTACTGGCTCAGGTTTGTATAACTTTGTTAATCTGCCTTTTTTTTTTGTCAGATTAGGGTTTTTTGTATTGTAATTGTTATTTGATAGGCGATAACTAGTAGATTTAGTTTAGTGTGTTTAGTGTATTATAGTTTTTCCCCTTAGAACTCGTTTAAATTAGAGAGTTCTCCCCTCCCCCTTCCCCTCTGTAGTAGCGTTTTAGTCTTTTGGTTAGGTAGCCGTTTGAGTTAGAGGCTTCCTAGTCTTAAAAAAAAAAAAAAAAAATCTATCTTATATTGTGTTTTTTGTGGTAGTTTTTAGTTCTTAGTGTTGCTGGCCTGTTGGCCAAAGTAGTTTACAGTTGTGATTTCTCTTTTTACTGGATATGTCTAAAGAATCCATAGTGTCGGGATTCAAGAAGAGTGACTCATGCTGTCAGAAGATGTCTGTGACAGATGGGCGCACTTCTTGCGTCTATTGCCTAGGCACAGTGCACCTGCAGGACTCTTGTTCTATCTGCCATGCATTTAGCCCAAGAGTTCTGCAGGAGTGCAAGAATAAACTTATTCTGAGGGGTCTTCTCAAGCCTCAGGATTCACCGGCCAAGGCTCAGCCAGTGAAATCCCGTAAACCGGCCACATCGTCGGCTCCCAGCACAGAGCCGTCATTGGCCCAAGCCTTGCCTACTACCTCTTCGGTCCCGGCTGGAACCGAGGAGACTGCTTCCTCATCGGCTCCACTAGTACCCTCGGAGCCGTCAAGGACCCAAAAAAGGCCGAGGTCCCCTTCGCTAGAGTTTATTCATTCGGCTCCTCAGTCTCCCCTTTTGCAGAGTGACCACAGTCATAGATCTTCACACTCTTCTCGGTCCTCTAGGCTCTCGTACCACGATGTGGAGAGAGTGGTCAGTAGGTTGTTGAAGTCGCAGGCACTGGCCAAAATGTTGTCCAGCCCTCCTCATCAGGTGTCAGCTCCATCCATTTCTATCAATGTTCCTCCTCTGATTGAGCTCGGAGCTGGAGTTTATTGGGGTTCAAGTCGTGGAACTGTCGGCTCCGATAACGATTTCTCCTTTGGATCCGTCGTCGGCTCGATCCCATCGATGGTGCCTTCCGTCGAGGGATCTGGGCACTGAGACTCCCTTGTCGGCTCCAAGGGGGCGAGTGGCATCGGACCCTTGTCTGACCCCGCTCTCCCTCTCGGAGCGTCGGCGCAGGTGAGCTCGGCTCCTACATCTGCCTCGGAGCCGTCTCCCTCGGTGCGGAGGAGGATTCCAGTCTCCTCAGAGCCGGAGCCTTTTCTGCATCTTGGCAGGGACGCCTTCTATGTCATGAGGAGTGTGCTGGCTTCCCAGTCAGCTCCACCTTCGACCCCACTGGCTCCGTCCCCCGTAGTGCCGGTGTCAACCTCTGTCCCTCCTCCAGACCCCAAGCGTGGGGAACCAGCGCTCCAGGACACCCCATTGGGTGTTTCCTCTTTTTCCGAGGCCTCCCCTGATCATTCAGAGGAGCCCCCTCGGAAGAAGAAGTGCAAGAGGAAGCACATTGACTTCCCTGTGTCTGTCACTTCGGATACGGATTTGGATGAATCGGAAGGGTCCCCGAGATCCTACTCTGAAGATGTTTCCTTCTCGGACATCCTAGAAATGCTTAAGCAGAGGGGGAACTGGAATACCCTAGCCCCTACCGAAGATGAATCTGTATTCCTGGATGCGTTCGGTTCCCGACCTTCCACCTCCTGGGTTTCTCTGCCCTTCGATCCACTAATGTCAGTGGTGGCTCGAAGGGCTTGGTCAGCCCCGGATACAGTGGAACCAACCCCGAGGAGGCCAAGCAAGTTTATCACTGCTTCCCCAGACAGGCAGTTCCTTACTAAGGGTGTTCCCTTGAATGCCATGGTGGTAGCAGCAGCCACTAAAAAGGAGTTAGCGGAAACTTCTTCCTCTGTCCAGCCTCCTAACAAGGAGTCCGGGACCATGGACAGATATGGGAAGCGAATGTTTGCTTCAGCGACCTTCTCCATGGGGTCACTGAATTACTTATGCCATTTCACCAGGCTTCAGAGGGATCTCCTGAAAGAGCTCAGAGATACCCTTCAGGATCCATCAGCTGAAGGGGCTCAGGCTAAAGTGGCTTCTCAGCTGGCGACCCTTAACTGAGTAGTCAACTCCTCCATGAAGCTCATTTCCTACGCAGCCGATGGTGCGAGTAGGGCCGCAGGCACAGGCGTGGCACTTCGGAGACATGCATGGATGCAGCTGTGCAACTTTGCGTAACCCTTTAGAGCGTCATTCACCAACACTCCCTTTGACGGTTCCTTTCTTTTTGGACCACAGGTGAAAGACATTCTTACTAGGTGTGAGCAGGAAGGCAAGACTCTCTCTGCTGTGGGAGTCCGTTTTTCCACTCCTTCCAGACCATACCCCAAGGGTCAGAAGAGTGGGAAATGTGGTTTCGGAAATGTCAGGGAGCTTCGCCTGATACACGTAGTGATTTTTCCTCCAGGGGCAGAGGAAGAAATAACAATAACAACAGATGCCGCCCTCGTGGCAGAGGGGGTCCGCAGAACCAGGGCAGCAGAGATTCTTTCTCTGACAAGCTCTTCCAACATCCGTGAAGTGTTGCCCGACTGTCTGCCTCTGGAGGCAGTCGGGGGAAGACTTTCATTGTACCCAAAAGCCTGGCTAAACCTAACGCAAGACAAATGGGTACATTCAGTCATATCCGGAGGTTACAGAATCCCATTCTTTCAACCCCCTTTACCGTCACGCAAGTCACCCCCAGATGTTCCACCCAGTCTGAGGGACCAAGCAGTTATAGAAGTTTCAAAACTGCTAGAAAAAAGTCATCCAGGAAATCCCGGCAGACCAACACGGATCTGGAACTTACTCAAGGTTCTTTTTGGTACCAAAAAAGACAGGGGACTGGAGACCTATTTTGGATCTCAGCAGACTGAACAAGTCTGTTCAAAGAACAAAGTTTTGGATGGTCACGCTACAGTCCATTCTACCCTTTCTGGGTCAGGACAATTGGATGTGCTCCACAGATCTCCAGGATGCGTACTATCATATCAAGATGGACAGATGCTCCAGGAGGTACCTTCGCTTCCGGCTGGGAGCCAGTCATTACCAGTTCAGAGCTCTGCCCTTTGGTCTCACCACAGCCCCCAGGGTGTTCAAATTATGGCAGTGGTCATGGCTCACCTGAGGCATCGAGGATTCCAGGTGTTTCCATATCTAGACGACTGGCTCCTCACTGATACTACTAGGCATCAACTTCTTCAAGCCAGGGACTATACAATTTCAGTTTGCTCTCAGCTGGGCATTACTATAAATTTCGAAAAATCTGCCTTGTTGCCCTGTCAATCTATTACTTATATAGGAGCAGACTTAGACATAAGGAGCATGTACGCAAAGCTACCTTCGGACAGGGTGTCCACAATTCGCCAGCAAGTTCAATTCCTCATGCAATGCAAAAGGGTACAAGTCAGGTATGTCCTTCAAACTCTAGGCTCTATGGCAGCGGCAATTCTTCTGATACCCCTGGCCCGCTTTCACATGAGAATCCTTCAGTGACTTCTATTCACACAGTGGTCCTTCCAACAGCTCCCCATGTCTCATATGATCATGATTACAGAAGCATGCAAAAGACACTTTTCCTGGTGGATGGTCTCCCCTGTAGTGACTCAGGGCAGACCCTTCATTCAGCCCCCTCCGGTTGCTACAGTGACCACAGATGCCTCCCTGATAGGGTGGGGGGATCATTATCAGGGAAGGACAGTCCAAGGCACTTGGCAGACTCACGAGTACCATCTGCATATAAACATCCTAGAAATGAGAGCCGTGCTCCTAGAGTTGCAAGCTCTTCAGGACTCTGTCCCTTCTGGGACCATTGCATTACAATCGGACAACATGTCAGTGGTGTGGTACATCAACAAGCAGGGCGGAACCAGGTCCTACCCCATATGTCGAGAAGCGCTCAAACTCTGGCAGTGGGCGATTTCCTCCCAACGATTTCTGATTGCGACGCACATCTCTGGGACGTCCAACGTCATAGCGGACAGGCTCAGCAGAGCTATTCTCATGCCTCACGAGTGGTCTCTGAGTCAGGTAGTTGTGGATCTGATCTTCCATAAATGGGGACAGCCTTGCTGTGACCTTTTTGCCACCCCCTTCAACACCAAATGCAGCAACTACTTCTCCCTTCTTCCGCTTCCAGGTCACTCTCCCAGAGATGCTCTAGTCCACGATTGGCCCCAGGGACTTCTTTATGCCTTCCCTCCGTTTCCCCTGATACTAAAACTCATACAGAAAGCAATTTCGTTGGGTGGCAAGATGATCCTCATTGCCCCCTACTGGCCTCGACAGATATGGTTCCCGTTCCTGCACTGTTACCTTCTCGAGCAGCCCTGGACTCTGGATCCGATTCCAGACCTACTGATCCATCAGTCAGGAGGGCTGCATCAATCCCTTCAAAAACTCCGGCTTACAGCTTGGTTGCTCCACTTCCAACCTTAGCCAGGCTTCCCAGCATTTCCCCGGCAGTACGCGACATTATTGTCTCCTCCCATAAGTCTGCCACTAGAAGGACTTATGCTAGCAAATGGAAACATTTTTCTTGTTGGGCAGAGGCCAGGAACATAGAACCCTTCACAGCCCCTCTCCACGAAGTCTTGGAGTTCTTTACAGAACTCTTTCATTCGGGGTCCACTTCTGCTACAATTAGAGTTCAATTAGCGGCCATTTCAAATTTTCATGTTGGGTGGTCTAATGCAAACATTATGTCTCATAAGCTATGTAAAGCCTTTCTAAGAGGGACTACTCTCCTTAGACCCCCATTGAGAGATCCCCCTCCTCCTTGGGACCTTAATCTGGTACTAACATCCTTGATTATGCCCCCCTTTGAACCTGCAGCGTCCTGCTCCATTAAGTTTCTGTCTTGGAAAACTCTCTTTCTGGTAGCTATTACTTCAGCCAGACGAGTCTCTGAACTTCAGGCACTATGTGCCCATACTCCATACTTAGTATTTCATAAGGACAGGGTTGCTCTAAGGACTAATCCCTCCTTTCTTCCGAAAGTCTGCTCAGACAATAATTTGAATCATTCTATAGACCTACCTGTGTTTTTTCCTAACCACACCAACAAGGCAGAATACAATTTATATCAATTGGATGTTCATAGACAATTGCGTTTCTACCTGCATAGGACGAGGGATATTAGGAAGTCTGACCAACTATTCCTCTCCTATGCTCGAGGCAAACAGGGTCTCCCAGTTTCCAAAGTGACCTTATCCAGGTGGTTGTCTCACATTATTACCTTTATCTATCAACTAAGGAACAAAGTCTTGCCTATCAAACCGAAGGGTCATTCTACTAGGGCCTTAGCTATCTCTGTAGCCTTCCAGTCTAGGTTACCCATGGACTCTATCTGTGCCGCTGCTACGTGGGCAAATCCTCATACCTTTATTTCTCATTACAAGTCGGATTTGGTCTCCAGGAGTAGAGCTAACTTTGGTTCCACTGTTCTGAAGAGTCTGTTCCAATGAGCCACCCAGGATTGTAGGTGCTAGGGACGCTGTCCCAACCAGCAAGAATGAAGGCGAGATTGACAACTTAACATAAAGAAGTTATGTACCTACCATAACGTTCTATGTTAGTTGTCTTCATCTCGCCTTCTTTCTTGCATCCCCCCCTCCATCCCCCTATCCTATTGGACCGAGAGGACTTCAGGTTTCACTGGCTGAGTATTCTCTGGTTTGTTTCCTCTACTGACTTAGTGAATAGGACAGGTATGCTTAACCTTTTGTTTGGAAGGATCCTTTCTATAGCTATGTCTGCGGTTAGCTATTTCAAATAAGATCTGGGTAGCTATCGCTAGACATCATGGGATAAGTGGTAGCCTCGAGCCAGTAAACAGCTCTTGAGCTATAGAAGATGGCCGAGTCAGAGCCGAGGATCGGCATCGATCCCAACCAGCAATAAAGAAGGCGAGATGAAGACAACTAACATGGAATGTTATGGTAGGTACATAACTTCTTTTTCATACGATCACTATAATCATTTCTGTCCATAATTATCAACCCACCCCCTTATCCGACTTCATAGTATGTACACTTGTATCAGTTGTTAATTCTTTCAAAACTCAAGATTCAGCTGGAGGTAAGTTATAAAATTTCTTATTAAGTCTATCCAAAATTTCCCTAAAATCCAGCTCATATGTTCTTTCAAAAGCTGATATAATTGGATTCAGGGGTGGGTTCAGATCTCGTTTGCTGCCAATAGGTTTCAGACGCAGATTCCTAGCTGTTGAGCATTTTTGGTGTAATCTTCAAATTTCCAGCGGTTCTGAGGAAAATCCCCAATGTTCCAACCAGTCAGAGGGAAGCAGCATCTCTAAAAATAAATAAGTTATTAGAAAAAAAAGAGTCATCCAAGAGGTCCCCCCAGGCCACAGAGGGGGTCTGGAACTTACTTAAGGTCCTTCTTAGTGCCAAAAAAGACAGAGGACTTGAGACCAATTTTGGCTCTTGGCAAGTTAAATCAGTTTATGCAGTATACAGAGTTTTGGATGGTCACAGTTCAGTTCATTTTGCTGCTATTGCAAAAGGAGGAATGAATGTGCAACAGGTGCTCCAGGAGATGCCTACGCTTCTGGCTTGGGGCCAGTCATTGCCAGTTCAGAGCATTGCCCTTTGATCTCACCACAGCCCCTCAGGGTGTTCACAAAATGCATGGCACTTGTAGCAGCTCACTTGAGACAGCTATGATTCCAGTTGTTTTTATATCTAGATGATTGGCTCTTTACTGATTTGACCAGGCATCAACTGATATAGGCAAGGGACTACCTGCTCTAGTTGTGTTCTCATCATGGAATAAGAGTCAATTACAATAAATCTCAGCTCACCCCAACACAGAGTCTGGAGTTCAAAGGGGCTCATTTGGACACGGTCAGTCAGATAGCTTCTATTCCCTCAACTCAAATAGACACTCTGCGGTCCTACTTCAAGAAAGTGATCCAGAATTCTTCCCTTCCAGCCCGATTGATACCACAGGCTTTGGGTTCCATGGCAACTACTGTCACCCTTGTTGTGTTGGCCAGGTTCCATATGGGAATCGTTCAGTGGACTCAGTGGTCCATTCTCCAACACCCATTATCTATGTCAAAGACCAAAAAAAGCATACACTATTATATGATAAATCCAGCTGAAATTACATAGGAATAAACAAACAAAACAAATCAGTTCCAACCCAAAAACTGTGGTCAACAATGTAGAAATTTTAATTGTTGACCGCACTGTTTTCACACTATCCATGTCAGTCAACATCACTCATGCATATAAAACAGACTTTCTATGGTGGATTCATTTGAACCAACTCCACAAGAGAATGTCCTTTATTCTCCCCCTCCCCAAAGCCACAGTGACCACAGACACATCCCAGCTCGGGGGGGTCCACTACTTAGGAAGGAAAGTCCAAGGCACGTGGTCCCCAAAAGAGGCCAAGACACATATCAATATCATGGAAATGAGAGTTGTCCTCCTAGTGTTACAGGCCTTGTAAAACACACTTCCTTTGGGGATAGTTGTGATACAGATGGACAAAATATCAGTAGTCTGATACATCTCCAAAAACGGGAACCAGATCTTACCCTCTTTGTTGAAATACTATGAGAGTATGGCAGTGTGCAAGCTGCTCCAATTGCTTTCTAATAACAATGCACATCGTGGGGAAATCCAGCGTGATTGCAGACAAATTAAGCAGGTCCATTCTGATGCCTCACAATTGGTCTGTCAATATCAATGTGACAAAGAGAATTTTCCATCAGTGGGTCCAACCATGCTGCGATCTATTTGCCACCCCCTCAACAACAAGTACAGCAGGTTCTTTGCCCTGATCCCTCCAGTGGGAGAGTCACCGAGAGATGCTGTAGTCCACTGTTGGCCCTCTTTACTCCTGTATGCGTTTCCACCCTTGCCACTAATTCCCAAATTTCTTCAGAAAGCAGTTTGATTGAAAAGCACAGTTATCCTCATTACTCCTTTCTAGCCTCGTCAAGTTTGGCTCCCATTTCTGTAGCCTTATCGTCTACATCCACCATGGGTTCTGGATCCAACTCCAGACCTCCTGTCTCACACAACAGGCATGATTCACCTGGGCATAACAAGCCTCAAACTGACCACATGATTTCTTCAGTTCCACTGATTGCTAGACAGCCCAGGCTCTCCTCCCTTATATCATATTTTGTTATCTGCCCATAAGACTTCTACTAGAAAGACTTATAAAAGTAAATGGAAAAGATTTGTCTTCTGGGCCCTTAACAAAGATCTATACCCCTTTTCGGCACCTGTACCAGCAATCCTTGAATTTCAAACTTCAGTCTTTAACGAAGAAACTAGTTTTTCAAATATTAGGTTTCAGCTGGCTGCCATTTCTAATTTTCCAAATGGAAAGATGCCATACCAGATGCCACTGAGGACCTTTAACAATTTTTATTAACAGTTTTAGTGCTAAAACCGTTAATAAAAATTGTTGAAATGTTCTCAGTGGCATCTGATGTGGCATTTTATTTTATTTGTCTTGGAGTTGATGCTGCCTGGTATTTGGGTTATTTTAATTTCCAAATGGGTGAAAATAACTCTACATTAGCCTCTTCTAAATTACACAAGGCCATTCTCAAGAGAGCTTTTTTGCTCAGATCTCCTCCTCTAAAACACCCTATACCTCCTTGGGATTTAAACATAATGATTCAGGCCTTAATGCAATCTCACTTTGAGCCTTCAGCCAAAGCTTATCTAAAATTTTTATCTGGAAAACCATTTTCTGGTGGGTATTCTGGTGGCGGCTAGCAGAGTATCTGAACTCCAGTCTCTGTCTGTAAGCCTCCATATCTAATTTTTCACAAAGATAGGATGTCATTCTGAACTAATCTCTCCTTTTTACCTAAGGTAGCTTCGGAATCAAATATTAACCAGGTTATTAATCTCCCACAAAAATTGAAAAATTCCCAAGGAAGCCAACGTAATACCAAAACTAAACAAAAGAATCACCGGTAACACAGAAGCAAACTGAAGGGAGACTGTCTTTAGCGCAAAAAAGCTTAATCAACGCTTTTGCCATAAGACTTCTTCAGAAAGAACAAATACATGGTAACACCCCTTTTTTGTTTATAAGAAAAATGGTAGTATAAAAAATGTTAAGAGACAAACAGTACCCTAATCCCTTTCCCATCCACTTCTAGACCAGATGGAACTTTTAAATGTTATAGTTGCAGTGCTTGTAGCAACATTTATGAGGGGCCATATTTAGTACTTTCACATGTACCTTACACCATTAAAATTCCTGGTAGATTTTTTTGTAGTACTGATACTATTATTTACGTAGCTTTATGTTCTAGTTGTCTGGCATTTTACGTTGGGATGACCACTAGAAGTCTTGGTAAAAGAGTCAAAAGTTAGGGATCTGTATAATGCTTTGTATAGGCATTCCACTAAGTATGCTGTTTTTAAGAAATTTCATTTTACTGTCTTAGACTATATCTAACTAGATAAGAGTGGTGATAATATTAAAAATTGAATAGAAAGAAGAGAGACAGTGTGGCAAATAAAGTTAGCTGCTGATTTCCCCCCTGGTTTGAATGATGTCATTAACATTAAGTGTTTTTATTGGATAGGAAGTTGACTGAATGTTTTTGCACTCATTTTTGTATAAATTGTTTTATTGATTCATTGTTAATTGTGTAATTTGAACTTTGTTTTCATTGGATGGTACAAACTATAGATTCTGGAGTTTTTAGACATGTATTTGTTTTTTTCTGAAGAAGTCTTATGAAGAAAACATTGATTAAACTTTTTTATGCTAAAGACGGTCTCCCGTCAGTTTGCTTCTGTTCAACTGGTGATTTTTTTGTTTACTTTTGGTATTACGCAGGTTTCCTTGGGTGTTTGTCAGTTTTTGTGGTTGACTTCTGTGACAAACTGAAATGCTGTCAGCCCAGCTAGCTGGAATTTTGTAAATAAGTATATGTCACTTGAAAATATTAATATGATTTATATAGAAATGTAATACTGCCAGCCCAGCCATTTTGAATTTTGTAAATAATCATATGTCATTTGTGAATATTAATATGATCCATAGGCTTGTCTTACAAATATAAGAGAACTATATGTTATATGGATATTAAACTACTGCTGCAGAAGTGTGTGTTGAACTGTATGTTATGTACTGAGCTTCAAGAATGTAACCACAGTGTACTCTGCTGGAAAAGAACAGAAATGTATATACCTGTGCAAATGTATGTTTTGATAGTATAGTTGGAACATACAGAGTTAACTTGCAAACCTTCAAGGAAATAAGTTGAAAAGTAATTTGTTTTATGATTGTTTCAGTGCAGCAAGCAGGCACAATGTCTACAGCTAGAAGTTTTCTTATTGTCTCGAAACAGAAATAATTACTCGGTTCCAAATGTAAAAGTGTTAATTGTTTTACGACTTCCAGTTCTAGACAAATTTCTGAGAGATATGTACCTCTGACACGGAGGTGCTAACTTCTAAGTTTCTGTAGCCTGGGAACTGAAGGCAGGTGACAAAGAGTGATGTCATCCTGGCTAACCCAGCAGTAATGTGTATTATTAATTTAAGAACTATTTCAGAGAGTGAGTCTGTGCATTTTGTATTTGTCTTTGGACCTAGAAACATCCATTCAGCACTTCTCATCTGTATTTGCCTTGCTCTTTAAGTAAGATTTAGGTATATATTATTTCTTTTAGAGATAGATAGGAATATAGTAAGATTAGTTTAGATGTTTTCTGTATTTATTTGAGACTGTCCTGCAATGTTGTTTTAAAATATTTCCTGTGATTCTGAACTCTGCAGTCACTGTGTTGAGTTATTGAGTATTACCTTGCTCTTTTATTATTTATTATTAAATATATTTAAACCTTTTAATTCTGTCTGGTTTGTTTAGGGATATTTAAGCTCTTAGTGTACTTGCATAGGTATTTGGTGACACTGTACTGGCCACTCTTAAATAGCCTTGCAAGTCTTTGTCACACTTACCATTTGGATAATGGTAACACTACACAGTAGGATTGGTCACCCTTTGTAAGGCCTTAGAGTAGCTGATAAGCAAGGGTGGTTGGTGGCAGTGATATCTACCTTATAGTCTGGGCATAATGGGCTATAGCTAGTAAACCTGTGCCAGCCTTCCACCCGAGTGTCTGTGTGTTTTTATAAATCAAATCTCAAAGTGTGTGAGTGTGAGTGTGTGTGTGTGTGTGTGTGTGTGTGTGTGTGTGTGTGTGTGTGTTTGTCAGCTACTTGGGCAGGGACATGAAGCACTGGTTGGACAGAGAGGGTGCTGGAGGTTTTGGCTTGACCACTCAGCTGAGATCTTAACCCTATAGCTGTGCCAGTGGGGAGTCTTATTGGGGATTTTGGAGAAAGAGGGAGAAACCAGCCCCATACTGACTGGGACCTCTGTGTGCCCTTAAGTGAAATTGTACTTTACTCTGTGTGTACTTGTCATCCTCCCAATGTGCACGTTCCTCACTGGTGAGGATTGAGGTTCCTTGATTACTGGGCCAGAGCAGGGGCATCACATATTAATTGTTTGGCAGTGGTGGGATAGCCACATCACATGTTAATTGGTTGATAGTGGCGGGTTAGCCACATCACATATTAATTGGCTTGTAGTGGTGTGGATATTCAATTCCTGTAGCCTGTGTACAGTCGTCACTGAAGGTGTTTATACTCTTAATCAGCGCCGCAGTGAACACTCAGAATTGATATCACAATATATTTTTTTTGTTAGCTTAGTTAGTTAGGCAGAGCAGACAAGCATGTCAGCAGAGGAGTATGGCAAACTGACAAGGAGCCAGTTGGCTGAGATGTGACAGGCTAAAGGACTGGTGCATGCCAACCTGACTAAAGCAGACGTGATTGCAGCTGTACTCACAGCTGCATCAGAGAATAGCAACCAGTAGGACAATCAGACTGGCTGTGGAGATGTACAACACTCTGAAAATGGACAGCTCAACCTTTCCACAGAGGACTTAAAAATCTCTCTGGAGTTAAAGAGACTTGAGTTGGAGGCCAAGGGTCTGGAAATAGAAGCAGCAGAGAGACTGAGACACCTGGAAGTTGAGGAGAAGGAGAGGCAGAGGCAACATGAAAAGGAGATGCTGACTCTTCCCCAGAGTCATGGAGGTAATGGGGAAGGGAGTAACCGAACCCCAGAAGCAACAAAGGTCAGTACATTTCAATTTGCAGAGGGGGATAATTTTAATAGTTTCATTCATATGTTTGAAAGGGTATGTAAACAGTATAATGTTGACCAAGGGCTCTGGGTGCGGTTCCTAAACCCCCTTACTCCATGGTAAAGCTGTAACTGTTCTTTCCAAACTATCTGATACTGACTGTTTAAATTATATTTGCTAGAATTTTGTTGCTGAACTAAACATTTGTTTTCATAAGTGGGTGAGTGAATGTCAGGTCACCACTTTTGAAGGGCTGGCAGACCTTTTGGTGAGGGAGCAAGCCCTTAGCACTTTGCCTGAGGACATGAGAATCTGGTTAGCTGATAGACAATGCACTGCTGTAGATGAGTTGGGAAAGAAAGGAGACCTATACCTAGCAAGCAGTGCATCACTGAACAGGAAAGTGACACCCAGTGCTGCTCATGGATCTAAGGGAACCCATGGTGGGCAGGCTAGACTGCCACAACAGAGTCCGCCAGTAGCAGGGGAAGCCACTAGTCCAGGTACACATCCAGGACCTAGGGTTAAATGTTTTAAATGCAACCTGTGGGGCCATGTAACATATAGATGTCCACAGAGGCAAGGTAGAGAACAAAAGGTACAAGAGCCAGTAAGCGGGAATAACAAAATGCCAACAGTGAGTAGTCTCAAGACAATAAGGGTACCAAACTACCGCAAGAGGTTATATCCTATCTTAGTGAATAGGAAAGAGGCCATGGCTAAGAGAAACACAGCCTCTGACCTAACCATTGTGAAGCCTGCAGTAGTTACAGAAGAGCACTACTTGCTTGGGCATTCTACTCCAGTCAGAGCTTTAGGTGGGACACCATTCCAAATACCTTTGGCTAGGGTTCACCTTGACTGGGAGGCTGGAAAAGGAAGCCAGCAAGTAGGTGTGTTTGAGGATATCCCTGCAGATGTTCTGACAGGGAATTATTTTGATAATGCAGTACTGTGTGTGCGTGCAGTTACACGCAGTCAGGCTTGGAGACAAGCATGTGGCTCTGGTACCCTGGAGAAGACCCAGATAGACCGCACACTTGCAGCCAGGACTGATGAGGTGGTTTATTTATTGGAGGGAGCTACCCTGTAGCAGTGAGACTGAAGGTGAGCCACAGCTGCTTGTGGGTACTGATGTTCCCTTGGACATAGTGACTGCAAGGGCAGAGGTGAGTAGCAGTACCCAGACTGACACTGAGGCACTGCTGTCAGAGGATGCCAGACTTCCTGTGGAAGGGGAGCCTGGAAGGGTTACAAAGAGAGAGTTGAAACAGGCTCAGTTCTCAGACCCTACATTACAAGGCCTGAGGGAGGTAGCTAATGAGGCACCTGATTCTCAAGGGAAGGGGGAAATCTGTATACTGGCACAAAGGATTACTGTATAAAGATGGATCCCTGAGGGAGAGCTAGAGAGAATACAGCAGTTGGTAGTGCCCAGCGCTTACTGTCTGGCACTTCTAGCCATAGCCCATGATATTCCTTTTGCGGGTCATATGGGCATAAAACTTATAAAGAGATGTATTATGCAGAACTTCTATTGGCCTGGAATTTCCAGAGATGTAACAGGGTACTGCAGGACCTATGAGCAGTGCCAAAAGGTAGGCAAGGCAGGAGACAAGGTGAAAGCTACTTTGATGCCTTTGCCTGTGATTGAGGAGCCATTTCATAGTGTAGCTATGGATATTATGAGACTTTTGAGTACCCCAATTTCCACAGGGAAAAAGTATACCCTAGTGGTAGTAGATTATGCTACCAGATACCCTGAGGCAGTGGCTGAGTCCTCCATTGAGGCAGAAAAGGTGGCAAATGCTTTATTAGACATTTTCAGCAGGGTTGGTTTTCCAAAAGAAATACTGACTGCCAGAAGTGCCAATTTCATGTCAGACCTGCTGGCTTGTCTGTGGAAGTATTGTGGGGTAAAGCACCTAAAGACCACCCTACCACCCCAGACTAATGGTCTTGTTGAGAGGTTAAACTCTACACTCAAGTCCATGCTATGGGTATTTGCAGACCAATTTTAGAGTGAGTGGTAAAATATTTGTCCCATCTGTTGTTTGCTTACAGAGAGGTGCCCCAGGAATCCACAGGTTTTTCACCCTTTGAGTTGTTGTATGGGCATAGGGTGAAGGGGACCTCTAGATTTGATTTGAGATGAGTGGGAGGGCGAATGTGATTCCCACAAGGAGTCTGTTATAGCATATGTCCTAAACCTCAGGACAAGGCTCAGGGAACTCATGGGCTTAGCCCAGGAGAAACTGGCAGAAGTCCAACCGCAGAAAAAGGTGTGGTATGACAGGAATGCTGTAGGACAGCAGGTAATGGTTCTCATTCCTGACCGACACAATACGCTGCCTGCAGCTTGGGAGGGAACCTGCAAGGTAGTAAGGAAGGTCAGTGATGTTAACTACATGGTAGAACTGCTAGGCAGGACGCAGGGGCACAAATTGTACCATGTTAACATGATGAAACCTTACCATGATAGGGAGGCCCTTGTGCTAAGAATTGGCAATAGGAGGCAGGAGGAGTCTGAAGGGAATCTTTGGCTGCAGGGAGACAGCCAGAAAAATCTAGATTACTATGGTGGAGCCTTTTGTTTCAGGCATATGATGTGACTGTGCAGAGTGGTACTGGGGTCAGCAATGCCAAGGCAGCTGAAATCTCGATACAGAGAATGGGGTAAGGTATTCACAAATAGGCTGAACCTTCTCAGGCAATGTTTCTCAACGGTTACTTGAAAAACTAGCTTGAGTTCTCGTGGAGGGGGGGGGGGTGTGACAAACTTTTTTATGATAAAAACGGTCTCTCTTCAGTTTGCTTCTGTGCTACGAGTGATTCTTTTGTTTAGTTTTGGTATCACGCTGGTTTCCTTGGGAATTTGTCAGTTTTTGTGGTTGATTTCTGTGACAAACTGAAATGTGGTCAGCCCAGCTAGCTGGAATTTTGTAAATAATTATATGTCACTTGAAAATATTAATATTGTTTATATAGAAATGTGGCACTGCCAACCCAGCCACCTGGAAATAATCATATGTCATTTGTGAATATTAATATGATCCATAGGCTTGTCTAACAAATGTAAGAGAACTATATAGTATGTGGATATTGGTGCAGAAGTGTGTGTTGAACTGTATGTTATGTACTGAACTTCAAGAATGTAACCACAGTGTACGCTGCTGGAAAAGAACAGAAATGTATATACCTATGCAAATGTATGTTTTGATAGTATAGTTGGAACATACAGAGTTAACTTGCAAACTTTCAAGGAAATAATTTGAAAAATCAAGAGTTTTACGACTGTTTCAGTGCAGGAAGCAGACAAAATGTCTACAGCTAGAGGTTTTCCTATTGTACGGAAAAATAAATAATTACTAGGTTCCGAATATAAAAGTGTTAATTGTTTTACAACTTCCAGTTCTAGGCAAACATCTGAGAGATATGTACCTCTGACACAGAGGTGATAAATTCTAAGTTTCTGTTAGCCTGGGAGCTGAAGGCAGGTGACAAAGAGTGATGTCATCCTGGCTAACCCAGCAGTAATGTGTATTATTAATTTAAGAACTATCTCAGAGAGTGAGTCTGTGCATTTTGTATTTGTCATTGGACGTAGAAACACCCATTCAGCACTTCTCATCTGTATTTGCCTTGCTTTGTAAGTAAGATTTAAGTATAGTATTTCTTTTAGAGATAGATAGGAATGTAGTAAAATTAGTTTAAATGTTTTCTGTATTCATGTTGTTTTAAAATATTTCCTGTGATTCTGAACTATGCAGCCACTCTGTTGAGTTATCGAATATTGTCTTGTTCTTTTATTATTTATTATTAAATATATTTAAACCTTTTAATTGTGGCTGGTTTGTTTAGAGATATTTAAGCTCTTACAGTACTTGCATAGGTATTTGGTGACACTGTACAGGCCACTCTTAAATAGCCTTGCAAATCTTGGTCACACTTACCATTTGGATAATAGTAACATTACACAGTAGGATTGTTCACCCTTTGTAAGGGCCTTATAGTAGCTGGTAAGTAAGGGTGGTTGGTGGCAGTGATAACTACCTTATAGTCTGGGCAGAAGGGGGCATAGCTAGTAAACCTGTACCAGCCTTCTGTAGGAGTGTCTGTGTGTTTGTATAGAAATCAAATCTCAAAGTGTGTGTGTGTGTGTGTGTGTGTGTGTGTGTGTGTGTGTGTGTGTGTGTGTGTGTGTGTGTGTGTGTGTGTGTGTGTGTGTGTCAGCTACTTGGCAGGGACACGAAGTACTGGTTATAAAGAGAGGGTGCTGGTGGTTTTGGCTTGACCACTCGGCTGAGATATTAACCCTATAGCTGTGCAAGTGGGGAGTCTTATTGGGGATCTGAAGAAAGAGGGAGAAACCAGCCCCAGACTGACTGTGATCTCTGTGTGCTCTTAAGGGAAATTGTACTTTACTGTGTGTGTACTTGACATCCCTTACTGGTGCAAGTGGTGAGGATTGAGGCTCCTTGATTACTGAGCCAGTGCAGGGTTGTCACAGCTTTGTTCTGACTTCCCTATGGCTTGTGCACCACATGGTGAACTGTTGGACCTCACCTTGCATTCAGTTCCAGATAGTCAAGAAAAATATAATCAGGACATTGTCAATGTGCTTCATAAGTTGCAAAAATCTCTTTAATATTCTCACCAAGAAGTTTGTTAGCAGTACTTTGACTGTTAAATGTTCATCTACTGTTACACCCTCAACAGAAGTATTAAGAGAGACTGGATTACCTGTTACAGATGCAACACCCTCTGATAATGTGCCTTTTTTTAAGAGATGTTGCTTCAGTTTTAAATTCTTCCTATGACCCGTTTAAATACAATACTAGTTCTTTGGCCAATGACTAGCCAGTGGCAATCTCTTGGCTCTTCTTATTGAATTGGAGATGGGATTGAAAAAATATCTTGCTATCACAGTGGAAAATAAGTATTTTGAATACTGAATTTCTCTCAACATTGTTCCAAAAGGTCTGAGATTTTTCTAAGCTACTAACAGGATCAGGAGAGATGACCATTTTTATCAGGAGCTGATTTCCTTTTTTTAATACTACTGGTATGGAGTTTTTAAAACTTTTGGTTAAAAATAATTCTAAGACACTTAATTTTCTTAGACTTAATTTGGAGCAAATTGATGCCAATATTACCAAAACAACTGTGGAGATATACAAACCTAAAACCTCATTATGACAATTTTTTTCTGCTGTTGATAGATTTGAGAAGGTCATCGTTCAGCATAAATACAAGACATTTGTTTGAGATGTAGCAGATTTTTGACAACAAAGGAAGAAATGGTCCTCTGTATTGCAAACTCAATCTTTCAATAACAAGGATGAGAACATTTATTATAATAGTCATATTTATGTCCTCAATAATTCAACGGGTCAAAAGACACTGGCACTTTCAATCCAGTTGATAAGAAAGCAGATAACGGAGTTGTAGAACCGAAGTCAACACGAGACAGCAAGGCAATGGGCAGGCAGTTAACTCCATGAGTTTAGAAGTTCCTGAATTACCTTTACGTTCTCCTCGCCCAGCTAACCTTGGATTTGGTAATATTAATATGGTTTAGTCGCCAAAAAACTACAGAGGGGCAAGAGACAGGAATCAGTCCAACCTTGGTTGAGGGAGAAGTCGCAAACACAAGTGAAGAATTCTGCTTAAGAGACAGTGAATTCCATTGTAAAAATCTTTAACTTGTCAGACTTCATTTTGATAGATTCCCATTGTAAGGTTTTGGAATTGGGATTTAATTTTTTATCATGCCACAGGGCTTATATAATGAAAACTTTGATTAACTTAGTTATATACCAGGAACCTAAACTTAATGTATATTATGAATGATTTTTCTGTTGAGGCAAATAAGTAAACCTTCTACTTTTAATCCGGTTTTACATTCTACTATTAACTCTTTTGAATGTTTTTGTGAGAATGACATTAGGTCTATCTTACATAAAAAAAAAAAAGTTAAACCTTATTTTAATTTGGATAATGAAGAAAGGAAGGCATTGTTAGAACTTAAGAATGAAAGGAGGCTGAGGTTTATGAAGGCAAATAAAAGGGGGAGGGGTGGTCATTGAGAATGTTTCTAAATACAGCTGTTTGATGGAAAAAATGTTAAACAACCAAGACAAATATCTTGAAGTCTCTTTTTGAGACATTACGAGGAGTTATAATCTTATACATCATTATTTATACGACCACTTTATGAATGGAGATTTCAGAATGGAATTGTATGATTTTCTACAAGTTAACAACCGTAGAGTAGGGGCATTGTTTGGTATATCCATAAAGATCCTTTTGTTAGAGATTAATTATTTTTTCTTCAATGGTAGGTATTATAAACATCTAAAGATGGTTGCCATGGGGGCTACAGTTGCCCCAGCCTTTGCTGAGTTAGTTATTGGATGGTGGGAGAAAGAGATTCTGCCCACCATCAGTCATTTTCCTAATATTATGTTTTATCTTCGTTTTGTCAACCATCAGTTGAGGAATGAATGAAAATGACAATATCAGATTAAAAAGTTATGTATTCAGCATAACGTTCCCTCGGTTTTGTCCAGGTAGCTGGGGACTGTGTACCGTCAGTTGAGGAATGAATGAAAATGACAATATCAGATTAAAAACTTATGTATTCAGCATAGCATTCCATCTGTGTTGTCCATTTTCATTCTTCCTCAACTCCCTGCCTACCTGTCCCCTCCTTTTTGCCTTCTGAAGAGACCTTAGAGTTTGTATTGGAGCCTCTGTTTCTTTGTTTGAGCTCCAGCTTCCCTTTTTCTATGCTACCACTGTCTTTCTGTGTCATTGGTTATCCGTTTACATATAGGAGCAGCAAACACGATCTGAGATACTTTAGGTTGGTGGGGCATTGTGAGTACAGGGAGGAGCTCAAGAGTTCTAAGATCTAATGATTTGGAAGAAGCAGCTAAGTCAGATCCAAGTCTCAGATCTAAACCCATCAGTTGAGTAAGAATGAAAATGACAGCATAGATAGAACATTATGGTGAGTGACAAGTGGAATAGGGTTCAGTCCTGGGTCCTCTCCTGTTTGGTATCTACTTCTCTGAAATACAGGCTAACACAGAAGGTCTTTGGCTAATGAAGTTGGCAGATAACTGCAAACTAGGAGCCATAATCAAAACTCCTAATGATGTGGACATCCTATAAAAGGGCCTTACTGAGACAGATGCCTGGTGTCAAAGCCATGGCCTCAAGCTCAATGCCAAAAAGTGCATTGTCATCCCTTTTGGTAAAAACTCTGTACCCATGAACTACCACATAGGCAGTAGTCTACTTAACACCAAAAGTGTGATAAGAGACCTTGGGACACAGGTGAACAGTAGTCTCTGCTTTGATAATCACATTGCCACAGTAGTCAGGAAATCCTTCTAAGTGACAAACCTCATTACAAAGGGTTTCTCTTCCAGGAAAAGTAGTCATTGCTCCCCTCTACTCATCACTCATTAGACCCATTATAGAATACAGTGCCCCTTTTGGTATGTACCTCACAAGACATCTACAGCAACTGGAAAGGCCGCAGAAATACCTCACAATGAGGATTACCGGCCTCAAACAGATGCCCTACACAGACCGTCTCAAAAAACTCCAGCTTTACTCCACCGCATAACGCCTACTCAGAGGCGATCTCTGCCTAACATACAAAGCTATGTCAAACCCAGAGCTGCTGGACATGCTCCACTTAAAGAAACCCCAATCCCTCCGAGCTACACACTCTAGGGTCCTAAACCTTGTCACCACAATAAACAGAACATGCTGGAGGGATAGATTCCTGTCCCTGAGACTTCCCATACTCTGGAACAAACTACCTATCTATATCAAACAAAGCTCCTCATTAGTACTCCTCAAAAAAAATTTTGATGATTGGATGGGAGATAGGAAATTCACTCTGGGGATCACTTCTGTGGCTCTGCTCGACAGGGGCACAGGAAAATAATTTTCTTGGGTGGCGAAAGCCGGGGTACCTTTTTGGCTAGGATTATATAGACCCTAGGGCCAATAGCCTAGTACCTACCTATGAATCTATGAGTACATACATTTTATTTCTTAAAATCAATTTTCTAGTCTGGCTGTAATTACTCCACTATCAGGGCCATCTCTCTTGTCAGTCTCTAATTTCCATTTGGGTTTTGGAGATCATTCACTTGCCTCACACAAACTATGCAAAGTCTTTGTCAAAGGGATTTGTCTGCTTAGAACCACCATGAAATATCAACTATAGCCACTGGCCCTAAATCTTGTGCTATAGATCATAACCAAGCCCCACTTTGAGCCTTGGGTCCTCAGCAGAACTCAAGTTTCTTTCTTTCTTGAAAAACAATTTTCTTAGTAGTCATCACTCCAGCCAGGAGAATTTCAGAACAAGCCTTTTCTTCATCTCCTCCTCCTTATATTGTTTTTTTCACAAAGATAGGGTATTGCTTAGACATAACACTCCCTTTATTCCTAAGGTTGTTTCAGAATCCAGCTTATCTTGACCACTTCATTTGCCAGTGTTTAGTGCAAACTACTCTAAAAAAAAGTAAATTCATTTTGCATACCATAACTGTTCATAAAAAGGTATGTTTCAAACTTCACAGAACTAATCCCTTTAGAAAAGACACACAGCTTTTCATCTTCTTCACTCTCAATAAACTGGGACAAAAAGTATCAAAATTCTCTTTCCAGATGGCAGTCAGACTGTATCTCTTTCATTTACACCAAACAAAAATATTTCCTTGTAAACTAAAAGCACACTCACTAAGGGTTGTAGTTACCACTACAGCTTTCTTTAGGTCTTCTTCAGTAAGTGACATTTGTGATGCTGCTACTTGGTCCTCTGTGCATTCCTTCATCAGTCATTATAAAGAGAACTGCTTCTCAAGGGCTTGAGCATCTTTTGGTACTACTGCCCTAAAAGGTCTCCTGTCATGAAGCTACCCAGGACATATTGTAGCTGGATATTCTGACCTATATGTCAGATTAGCTGGACTGAATGAATAGGATATGAAAGATATGTACGTTATATAACATTAGATCCTTTCATTCACATCCATCTGATACAACAACCCTCTTCCTTCCTTCTCCTATAGGACCTGAAGAATGTTTGATTCAATAATGGATTCTGTTCCTTAGGTGGTGCAGTGATACCTAATTACTTAGGCATCAGTCGAGATCAGAGGCAATAGGAGGGATGGATGCATTAGGATAGGGAAAATTCTTAAGGGGCTCAAGGTTGGAGCACTGATACTGCTGAGTTGGATCTGAAAAGTGACTTAGGACCAATACGTTGTATTGGTCAGCCATGAATGAATGAATGAAGTGTTATGATAAGTACTTAACTTTCAATTTGATGTTGCCTGTTTTCATCTGATCAACCTTTGGGTTATCGGATCCAACAGAATCTGACCCCTGTACCTTTCAGAAGCTTCCGATCCAAAGTTTTGACTCCTCCCCTACCCATAATTCCTAATGTTCCCCCAAGGTATCCCAGATCTCATTTGCTACCTGATCTGGAGTGATGTGGTATATGAGGATTTTGCTGTGGTGAGATAAATGTTTTTGCCTAGTTATTTTGAAGCTATCCTTAGTTGTATTGCTCTTCTTAACTTACTTTTCTCACCTTTTTTATTTCTTTTTTCCTTCAGATATAGAAAAACAAGCTAAGTAGTTGTAGATTTTTCATCATCTATATTTCTATTTCTAATATTATTACTGTTATTGTTGTTAGTATTTTCTTTTCCTTAGGTGGTTTATGCAGCTTTTTCTCAGCTTTTTCAGTTCTTGTCAGACAATGCTGTCTTACATGGTATTCTTCCCACTGATGTCGGACAAGGTCCCTGGGTTCAATTAGTGTTGGCCTGCGGCCACAAATCCAACTGTAGGACCCTCATTCCCTGTATGTCTACTGCCTGGGGTCAGCACACATGTAGTCCGACTGTGAGGTGTGTGCTTCTTTTGGCACAAGAGCACTTTAGGGTCATAGGGACAAATTAGTCTTAAAAACACTGCTCCTCACCCAAGAGGGAGCCATGGCAAAATCTTCATCCTTCTAATCTTCTTTATCTCCGGTAAAAATCAGAAAACCCCAGATCTGCTAAAGAGAAGGAAAAGGAGAAGGATAAACCTAAGGAGAAAGACAGAGTAAAGGACACAGAAAAGAAAAAGAAGAAGATGGAGAAATACAGAAAATGGTCACTGGATCTGACAGAGTTCTTGGGTCTGGACTCTAAAACATGAAGCAATCAGATTTCACATCCATTCAGGTCCATTCTTCAACACCTTCTCCCAATTTCTCACTGGAGCCAGTGATCCCTAGACAAAATTCCCCTTTCTTGCAGGATAGGCATTCCTCTTAGCCACCTTTGGTGGCTTCATTGTCAAGGTATTTCTGTTCTGTGAGGAGCCTCACTGAAACGGACATGGCAGAATGATGTGGATGTTCCTTTGGACAAAGAATTTACTAGGGGAACCTTCACTGGTTTCTCTTATTCTGGTCTGACCTTTGTATCCAAAGCCCATGGGTCCGAGCCTACCCAGAACACTGACATTAGAGCTGACAGCCCTCTTGATTTTGATTCCAATGGCATCCCTTACTCTTTTGAACCAGATTTTGGTGGATTGGGATGAGTCTCAGAGCCAAAGCTTTGGAGACGATACTCAAGGGGATGAATTCACTCAGAAGCTATCAGATCCATCTATTCTCATCAGTGCTTCAGAACTCGGTAGGTCAGCCCTATTGTCAACCTCAGGGGCAGAGCAGGTCAGAGCAGAAAGTGTTTCTCCTATCTCCTTTTCAGCTAACAGGAGTGCTTCTTTGGCTCTGATTGCAGCCTTGGCTTTTGAGAAGTTTTGCCATACCAAGAGAAGCTGAGAGCCAATCATTTGTAGTTCAGGGCACTGACCTTTGGTCTCACCACAGCCCACCAGCTATTTACCACATGCATGGCAGTGGTAGTAGTGTATCTTAGAATGCAGAGGTTCTGTGTATTTAGATAATTGGGTTCTTATTGCTCCAACCAGGGATGTGCTTGTACAGCAAAGGGACATTTTACTCCAACTTGCCCCACCATTGGGAATTACAGTCAGCCAGACAAAGAGTCAGTTGACCCCTACACCACAGATAGAGCTCATTGGTTGCCACCTGAATAAGATAAGTCAAAAAGCCAGCCTTCTGTATTCCGGGGTGTAATGATATGTGCAAGTGCCAGCATAGTCACCTGGAGTTTTGTAAAGAATGATATGTCCTTTGAATATCAAACTGATTTATACAAGATGCTTGTGTTACAAATGCATTACAACTGTATGTCATTTGTATATCAAAATGATTTGTACTGATGCTTGTTCTGAAAATGTATTTGTGAGGTTTGCCTGTGCTAAATGTATCAACAGTGTGTCCTGCTGAAATGAAAAGAAATGTACATGTATTGTTATAACTGAATTAAATATATATGTTTTAATAGAGAATATTGGGACAGCAATGGTTAACCAGGTAGCTTGGTTTAAGAAAAATAAGGGAAATCTGAAAGAGCTGTTAAATCACTAAAACTGCACCCGACAGTGCTGAATAGGACCGGAGATGCTAGATTTGGAAAAAGCCTTTGTTCATTAGCTCTTTAAAAAGAAGGGAAGCCCCAGGCACTGCCGTATGTGTATTGTAGCTGTCTGTGCTAAATTTCTGTCTCAGCTTCAAAGGGGAATACTGTGAGAACCTAGAGTCAGGTGACCAGATGAGGTCATTCAGACCTCTTGGAAATAATATTTTAGATATTACAAAGAGAAATGTCAGAGTGTCGAGTGTTTTTACAGCTTGTGTGTTATCTAACTCAAGGATCACTTGCATAACATTTGACCTGTTAGTAACAGCCTGCATTTAATTGCTGGAACCTGTGTTCTGAGAGACTGCCTTCCAGACTGTCTGCAAATATACAGAGCTGAGTATATATTTTTTTGGTTATAGAGTTTGTTAATTGTTGCTTAGATCTCTGTTGAAACTGTTGTCTCCCTGTTCTGAGAGACTGATCTGCAAATATACAGAGCTGAGTATATTTTTTTGGTTTTATAGTTTGCACTGATAGTTGTTGCTTAGATCTCTGTTGAAACTTTTTGTCTCACCCACCCTCCCTATTTTTGTTTTGTAGTTTAAATTTGGTGGCTTTTGCAGTTGCCCGCCCCACTGTAGATTTGATCTGGGACACTCCCCCGGTCCCATCTCTTTACCACATTCTACCTAATAAACTCTTTCTGCACTTGCTTTTAGTCCTTTTAATTTTATTGCATTTTTTAAACTGTGTTTGGTCTAATATTGCTAAATACTCAAGTGTGCTAGCTTGCACTGCATGTGAATTGTTTTTACTACTGTTTTTGCTACTTTTCTGAAAGAAAAAAAAACGGTAAGCCTGCTTCCTACCTTTCCTGTAACTAGTGTTCCTGATAGAGATTTGCTGTATCCAGGACTGTATGTAAGCTTCTGAGCCCCCCAAGCCTTTCTGTGTTGGAGGGAAGCCTTCTAGCTTATTAGTGGGAGTGGTAAGCACTAGGTAACCTGTCTACCATATAAGAAGTGGTTCTGGCCCATAAATTGTAGTTATTGGCCGTTTGGGCAACCTCTTTTATCTCTCTCAACTTTCTGATTTGAAAGCCTGCATTTGCACTTGTTTCTGTCCTGTAACTCGTCTAGTGCAGATACAGATTCTTAGTTTTAGCACTTAAATTTGCTTATTCATGCTCAGCACTTGTTCAGAACTTGTAAGCACTAAATAAGCTACTAATTACTATAGCACTCTATCTTCCTCATTACCTAGAGGAAAACAGTATTTGTACTTACTTTTCTCACTTGCTTAGAGAAAAACAGCTCTTGTACTCACTTTCCTCACTTATCTAGAGGAAAATAGTTTTTTATTCAGGCATGTCCAAGGGTCAGCTCCGAGTGTTCTCTCCTGTCTATCTGATGAATCTGGGCATCTTGAGGCAATGTAGAAATTGCCTCATGTACACAGACAACCCTCTCCTCCTACCACCCAACACTACAACCTGTGAGAGATGCACTTATCTAGCCAAACTGGAGGTAAAGCTCTCTCCAGCCAAGACTGAACTTGACAGCCATGAGGAGAAGATAAACATTTGCACCACACCACACTCATCACATAGTCTCACTAAATCTACACCACCAAAATCCACACATAGTATCACAAAAACATTCACGGAGGCTCTCAATAATAATCTGTCTAAGCAACAGAGACCTCCAAAGCAGAATCGCAAGCAACCTCCATCCCCCAACACAACCCAAATGACACATAGCCCACAGACTCAGTGTGCCACTCAACCACAGCCAATAAGGCAAAACAACATACCCAACACACTAGTCATAGGTGACTCACTCTATAGTCAGGCACACTGATGTCCCACTCACCAGTCTAAACAAGGAGAAGGTTACTGTCAGCTGCCTGTCGGGTGCCAGGATCCGCTACATAACCCACGCACTCAGATCACTCCACAACAAGTACAGATATGACTCTGTCATTGTCCATGTTGGTGTGAATGACCTGAGACGTACCTCCCTGGACTACATGAAAAGAGACATGGAAGAGCTCTCCGATCTTGTAGCCCAGACAGGTATGACCCTAGCCCTGAGTAGCATTCTGCCATCGCCCCGAATGATACCGCAGTACAAGGACAAAATGATTGACTTGAACAATTGGCTAAGCTTCTGGTGTCATTCTAAGGGGATCCAGTATCTGTCTGCTTGGGATGACATGGTCGACAGACCACGATGCTTTGCCACAGATGGCCTGCACCTGTCGCCGCTGGAATTCTGGATACTGGCTAAGGCTCTTGCTACCCCTATACTGCCTTTTTAGGCAAGGTTCAGATAACAAATTCACCACCGTAACAGGAACAGGCAAGCAAAAACTGAGGGTAATGCTACTCAATGCTAGAAGTCTAAATCTCAAAATGCATTCACTCGAGGCACTCCTTAAAATGGAGAACACCGATATCTGTGCAGTGACTGAGACTTGGTTCAAGGCTCCAGAGAGCACCCCTGCACTACCAGGCTATAACTCATACCACACTTTTTGGCCATGTAACCTGGACCGAAACACCAAAGGCGGAGGTGTGTTCATATTCATTAAGGATATCCACACCTCCAGGCTAGTTGCTCAGCATAATGCATCTGAGGTTATCCAAGTGCAACTAACTCTGGGCAAAACTGCAATCCAAATTGTAGCTTGCTACAGATCCCCTACAATGTCCCAGGATTCCCACTCCTCTTTTCTTGATGTACTGAAAAATATTAGGGTTCAACCGAACACCCTAATAATGGGCGACTTCAACTACCCCACCATTAACTAGGAAAACTACTCATGTACCAACTCCTTAGCTCAACGCTTTCTGGAATTCATAAACTCCAATGCCCTGGATCAACTTATCCACACCCCCACCAGGGGCAACAATATTCTAGACCTAGTCATTACCAACATGAGTGACCGGTGTTCCATACCTGAAGTCAACTCCTCGTTGGTCCGATCCGACCATAAGCTAATCACCCTTGATATCCACATCCCACCCCCACCCCCATTAAGGAAACCACGGTAAAAAATTTCTCCAAAGCCAACTTCATGCTTCTTAAGACAGAAGTGGTGAACTTCATGACACCCATGCAGATGGGCAGTACAGTTACAACTGCTGAATCCTACACAAATTCACTGTATAAGCACTTACACGAGTGCATGGATCGTGCTATCCCAAATAGAACCAAGACGCTATCCTCCAAAAAAAGGAAGCCAATCTCGTGGTCCCCTGCCATAAACAAACTGTACAACAGAAGGAAGAAACTGTTGCAAAAGAGAGTAAAATCCCATGAGTGGAGGAGCTCCCTGGTCAGCCTCAGTAAGAAGCTGAGATCCCTTATAAGATCCTCCAAAGCTAGCTACGAAAACAAAATCGCGACTAATTCTAAGGACAACCACAAAGCATTCTATAGCTATGTCAAGAATCTCGATGGCAACACCCAGATCTGCCCTGAGTTACAGAACAAGGGCACGAAAATTACAGAACCAACTGATATTGCCAACATCCTGGCAGATAGGTTCAGTGCTAACTTTACCCCCCCCCCCACCCCCTAAAAGGCTCATATCTATACAGGAAGAATGCAGAGTCCCTGTAATCACAATTATGTAGGTAAAAGCTGCACTCTCTAAAGCCAGAATCACAGCATCCATGGGACCAGACAACATCCCAGGCTGCATTTTACATGAACTTCAGAACGAACTGGCTCCCCACTTAAGCACCATGTTCAATAATAGCCTCGCATCAGGCTTTGTGCCCACTGAATGGCACACAGCAGCAGTTATCCCACTCCACAAAGGGGGAGCCACCACTGATCCCGGGAACTATTGACCTATTAGCCTGACGAGCCTGGTCTGCAAGGTCATGGGACGTATCATCATGGAACTCATAAACAAAGACATTGGTAACCTCCAAACTCTGGATCCCACCCAGTTCGGGTTTGTGAAAGGCAGATCATGCCTCCTGAACCTGATCAACTTCTTTGATGCAGTCACCAAAGCTGTAGATGAGGGTAAGGTGGTTCACACAGCCTATCTTGACCTCGCCAAGGCTTTCGACACCATCCCCCGTTCTAGAATTATAGCTAAACTCACTAAACTAGGTATATATCCCTATGTCACAAGATGGGTTGCCAACTGGCTCACTGACAGAACCCACACTGTAAAAGTTGCAGACTCCAAATCTGACCTCAAAGCAGTGACAAGTGGCGTACCACAGGTCCATCCTGGGACCTCTCCTGTTTGGTATCTACTTCTCTGAAGTACAGGTTAACACAGAAGGCCTCTGGCTAACGAAGTTCGCAGATGACTGCAAACTAGGAGCCATAGTCAAGTCCCCAAATGATGTGGACATCCTACAGAAGGGCCTTGCTGAGACAGATGCCTGGTGTCAGAGCCATGGCCTCAAGCACAATGCCAAAAAGTGCAGTGTCATCCCCTTTGGTAAGAACTCTGTACCCATGAACTACCACATAGGCAGCAATCTACTTAACACCGAATGTGTGATAACAGACCTTGGGACCCAGGTGGACAGTAGTCTCTCCTTTGATAGTCACATCGCCACAGTAGTCAGGAAGTCTTTCTTCGTGGCACACCTCATCATAAAAGGGTTCTCATCCAGGAAAAAAGAGGTCATTGTTTCCCTCTACTCGACACTCATTAGACCCATTATAGATACAACGCTCTTTTTGGAATGTACCTCACAAGACATCTGCAGCAGCTGGAAAGGCCACAGAAATACCTCACAAAGAGGATTACTGACCTCAAACAAATGCCCTAAACTGACTGCCTCAAAAAACTCCAGCTTTCCTCCATAGCATATCACCTACTCCGAGGTGATCTCTGCCTAACATATAAAGCTATGTCAAACCCAGAGCTGTTGGACATGCTACACCTAAAGAAATCCCAATCCCTCCGAGGTTCATGCTCTAGGGACCTAAACCTTGCCACCACAATAAACAGGGCATGCTGGAGGGATAGACTCCTGTCCCAGAGACTTCCCATACTCTGGAACAGGCTACCCATCTATGACAAGCAAAGTTCTTCATTAGCACTCTTCAAGAAAAATCTTGATGAGTGGATGAAATACACCCTGGGGATCACTTCTGTGTCTCTGCTCAACAGTGGCATAGGAAAATAACTTTCTTGGGTGGTGTAAGCCAGGGAACCTTGTTGGCTAGGCTTACGTAGGCCCTTGGGCCAATAGCCTAGTACCTATCTATGAACCTATGAGTATTCTGTTTTGGGGAGACTGACGAGAAAGACCCTCACCCACAGCATCTGGCCTTTGGTAGTAAGTAACTTAACTAGGAAACAGTAATTCTTTTAGATTAGTCAGGAATATAGTGAAGCTTAGTTTTGATATTGTTTTCTTTTATTTATCTGAATCTGTCCATCAGTGTTCTTTTTAGTGTTTCCTATGATCTGAACTCTGTGGTTTATTGTAAATATATATTCAATATTTTCATGTTCTTTTATTACTTATTATTAAATATATTTAAAACGTTTATTGTGGCTCTTTCTTGTAGAAAGTATCTAACCTTTCGGAATACTTAATAGTTATTTGGTGACACTGTGTGGACCACTCCAGAAGGCCTTGCCATCTCAGTCAACTACTACCCTTGGTATTAGTATTAATATTACACAGTATAATAGGGCACCCTTTATTAAAGGCCTTAGAGTAGCTGATTGAGGAGTGTCTGATGGCAGTGATAGCTACCTTATAGTCTGTGCAGAATGGAGCACACCAGGCAAATCTCTCCCAGCCTTTCCCAGGTATGTGTGTGAAAAATCAAATCTCTCATTGTGTGTGTGTGTGTGTGTGTGTGTGTGTGTGTGTGTGTGTGTGTGTGTGTGTGTGTGTGTGTGTGTGTGTGTGTGTTTGTGTCAGCTACATGGGGCAGAGACACAATGCACTGGATTCACAGAGAGGGTGCTGGAGGACTTGGCTTGGAGACTCGGCTGAGGACCTAACCCTACAGCTGCACCAGTGGGGAGTCTTACTGGGGACATGGAGGGAGGCAGACATAGAGAAATCTAGACCCCAGGCTGAGTATGTTCCCTGTGTGCTCTTAAGGGAAATTGTACTTGATGCAGAGAGGTCTGCATCTGGAAATACTGAGTGTATTCATTTGTATTCCAAGTGCACGTCCCTCTCCAGTGTCAATGGAGAGGATTCAGGCTCCTTGATTACTGGCTCACCATGGGGACATCACATATCGGTGGCCATCACATATTGGTAGCAATGGTGGGCATCACACACAGTATCATCCCTGCATTAGGTAGCCATCCATGTGCTTCACCATCCCTCTCTTCCTGCAAGACTCAGTCTGAGGCTGCTAGACTTAATGGCCTCTAGGATCACACTAGTTCCCCTAGCAAGATGTTACATGGGAGTTCTTCAGTGATATCTCATCCACTCCATACTGAAATCCATGTCACACCAATTTGCAGGACTTGTGTAAGTTGGTGGTTGACCTCTCCAGTGGTTTTAAATTATCGAACTTTCTCCCCAACACCTCCAATGACTGCAGTAACCCCAGATGCTTCTCTTCTGGGGTGTGGGGGGAATTTTGAAGGAAATATGGTCCAACATTCTTGGCCACCCATGGAAGTGAGACTAAAAATTGCTACAGTTAATGTAGGTTCACTGACAGGATGGAGCTTGGAAGTAGATGACATGATGGTACAGAGGAGGCTGGACATGTTATGTATCCAAGAGGCAAGATGGAAGGGCAATGCAGCAAAGACACTTGCCTTGTGATCCAGAGTCTACTACTCAGGAAGAGTTCAGGCTAGAAATGGTGTGGGAATTGTGGTGAGAGAGAGACTTTAGAAGGTAGTGAGGGATGTCATCAGAATTAGTGATAGTCTCATGGCAATCAGACTCCATTGTAATGATAGGGCATTATTCATAATCTCAGCCTATGCCCCACAGTAGGGCTGTGATAGTGAGGAAAAGAGTGCATTCATGCAGCAGTTGCAGGACTTACTAAGATAAAATAGAAGAACAGGAATTGTTGTTGATAATGGGTGATTTAACGCACATATTGGGACTGACTAAACAGGATATAAGAACTCCCTGGCTCTACATGGGTGGGGGGCAACAGGAATAAAGAAAGAGAGGTTATTCTAGACTTCTGTCAGGCAGATGGCTTGCTAGTAGCCAACTCATGGTTCAGAAAGAGAGGGAGTCACAAGGTCACAT
Source organism: Protopterus annectens (assembly GCF_019279795.1). Classification (NCBI taxonomy): domain Eukaryota; kingdom Metazoa; phylum Chordata; order Ceratodontiformes; family Protopteridae; genus Protopterus; species Protopterus annectens. The sequence continues at coordinate 800,928,382 of NC_056737.1, read as the reverse complement.
ATAAGAGTGGCCAACATGCAACTCAGGTGGACTTTCTCCTTGTAAAGAAAGTGGACTGGGCTAAATCAGTGACTGCTAAGTCATCCCCAGTGAAACAATTGGTCCACAGCATAAACGACTGGTTGCCACAATCATCTGCAAGCAATGGTAAGAGAAGGCTCTTAGGGCAACAGAGACCAGGCTGAAGACCTGAAGTTGACGGGAGGGAAAGTACAACAGTTCAAGGAATTACTCAAGGCTCTGGCATCTCAAGAAGAAGAGGAAATAGGTGGAGTTGAAGAAGAATGACAGCGCCTCAAAACAGCTTGTGTGATGACTAAACAACTGATAGGAGGCCAAGCCAGGCTTGGAAATAAGGCACATTAGGAAAGCTAGTGGTGGAATGCAGAAGTCCAGGAAGTCATCAAAAGAAAGAAACAGTGCAGGAAAAAGTGGGAGATAGAAAAGACCAGAATAGAAAGGAATACTTGCTGGCTAACAAAGAAATTAAGAAACGAGTTGCAATAGCAAAGAAAAGGGCATCAGAGGCATTCAACCATCTTCTGGAAAGTGACTCAGTAGGTGGCACAAAGAAACTATACCAGGTTGCAAGACAAAGAGAGAAATATAAAGAAGTTAGTCAGACACCCTTCATAAGGGATACCAGCAACCACCTGCTCGCCACTCCACAGGACATTAAAGGCAGACAGAAGGAGTACCTCCCACAGCTTGTGAATGAAGAAAACCACACAGAAGCTGTACTTCCCCAGACACAGCGTACAATGGGAGAAAATGAGGAGCCCACCCTAGACAAGTAAGTATAGGACTTAGGAAGATGAAGTCAGGGAAAACAGCAAGCTCAGATGAGGTCACAGCAGATATGATAAAGATGCTGGGTGAGATACGGTAGAAATGACTCCTGAAGGTACTCATAACAGTGTGGAGAAAAGGGTGCATCCCAGATAACTGGAGAATAAGCATAATCATGCCACTATGCAAGAATAAAGGGGACACCCTCAACTGTGGGCAATGTAGAGGTATCAAGCTCTGTGAAAGTTCTGGAGGGTGATTGATAAATGGATACGCAGGGCAGTAGAAAGTAAGATAGGAGATGAGCAATTCGGATTCAGATCAGGATGCAGCATAACTGAGCCAATGTTTGCATTGAGATAGATAGTTGAGAAGAAGCTAGAGATGAGAAAAGAGTCCAACTGGGCATTCCTAGACTTGGAGAAAGCATATGACAAGGTCCCAAGAAAGCTGATTAGGGCAGTACTGTGGTGGTTTGAAGTCCCAGAAACATTGGTAGAATTAGTGCAGGCTATGTACAAGGACCCAGTGACTCAAGTACAAACAGTATTCAGTCTCACAAAGGGGGTTCCCAGTGGGAGTGGGTGTGCACCAGAGTTCAGCTCTGAGCCCACTGCTGTTCATACTGTTGGTGCACTACATTAGCAACCAGGTCAGAGGGGACAGATCAACAAAGTTGTGTTGCTTTTAAGTATTTAAAAAGAAAGTGGTGACATTTTATTATTATATATACATTTACTACTTAACTGAACTTCTGCGATATGCTCCGTTTAGCTAATATATCTTATAGCTGTGTATGGTTGGTAATTTGGAGCCTTTATTTTAAATATTCATCATTTTACAAGTTATACAAATGTAAGCAGACCCGCACGGAAACACTACCAAAGGAGGATCCTTTGGCATTGTTTTTGTGCATGTATGCTTGTGTTTGTATTTTGGTGCTATATTCTTCCGCAGTTTATTACCTGGAGGGTATATCTTGTTGGACTATTTTACAAGTTATGCTTAAAAGCTTCACTTAACTAGAAAATTCCCGCCTACTTACTTTTTGATGGAATTTTGACAACTTTTGTGACAAATTCAAGCTTCTATAGGCTTCAGTTAACTCACAGACTCACGAGAAGCAATCTATGATGTCTTTCAGGAAGTAGGCGTGGCCTTTGAACCTGTTTCTTTTCGCTGAACTGTAACAGCCAATCAGATTCCAGAATGATCGTTTGAACTGTGTTTTCATGCATTTAGCAATTATTTTTTATCTAAAAAGTCTTATAAGCATGTTTTTACTGTAAATAGTGATTTATTTAATCTGAATTACATTTATCTTAAATAAGAATTACAGATATGTTTCTGACAGTGACAGTTTTAAATGCATCTTTTTTCCTGTCTGCTTTAATAACATTATAGTCCTGTATTTACTTATAATAACAAATAATTATTAGGAATGATCAATTTATCTTAGTCTGTTTAGATAAAAAATTAAGAAATTGTATACAGCTTCATGTACTTAGTTCATGCATACATAGTATATTAAATCATTTTTTTTCCTTTTGTATGTTTTTAATGTACATTAAATTTCCCTTCTGCTTGCTATTAATCTGCAGTAGCTAGGAATTCGCACAAGATGTCATGAGAGGGTTAGTGTGTGGCTTCTATGAGAAATATAGTAAGCCTAGATTTAGTTTATCCATTCAGAAGGTTGTTAAAATATACAGTTTTATTGTTTTCATATTTAGAGTTTTTTAAATTGCCCATAACAATTTAAAAAAATATATATATTTGTCATATTGAATCAAGGAAAGCACTTTTCAGTTTTACTTATAATAGCAGTCTCCATCAAATGATACTATTTAACATTACGTCTATTAATGTCAATAGGTTGATCAACCCCATGAAAAGGAGTAGTATCAACAAATATTTAATGCTACATAAAGCAAATTTTGCATTCATTCAGGAATCTCACTTAGTAACAGAAGATCTAAACAAATTAACCTTTAAGGATTATAAGATTTTGGTAAGTTCAAACTACAACCACAATAGAAGAGGTGTCCTATTTTTACACAGAAAATGAATGAGAATTCCAGAAATAGTTGACTCATACTCAAGCAATGATGGTATGCTTGTTTTAGTCATACTAAAACTAGATGAAAAATGTACACTTTTGCAAACACTTACTAGATACTGGGTATTGGGACTAAAATTGTGAAAAAACATTTAGACACCATAACATTAAAGTCTAAAGGTTGAGTTACTAATAGCAGGTGATTTTAATTGTATATTGTCCTCCACTGCTACTACAAGCTTTAAGCCCATCAAGATGTCTCCTGTTGCCAAGCACTTGAACAATTATATAAAAGGCAGAAACCTAATTGACATTGATGGTATAAAAATTATCCTCCCTGAAATATTCTCAATACTCTTACAGATGTGGCACGCAGACCAACATAGACAAAGTTTTTGGGCAATAAAGGCAGAGCAAATGAGGAAGCTAGGGGTGATGGATGCACACTGAGGGAGAGGCAAAGAAATGAGGACATAAGAGCAGAAGTCAAAGTAGCTCCAGTTGCAGAAAAGATCAAAGATAGCTGCAATTGCAGAAAAGATCAAAGAGAACAGATTACAGTGGTTTGGGCACATGTGCAGAAAAGCAGAAGACAATCTGGTGAAGAAGATTTGTGATGGACATGAAAACAGTAAGAGGAAACAAGGGTGTCCAGTAAAGAGGTGGATGGATTGTGTGAGAGAAGATCTGCAACAGTTAGGTATGAGTGTCAAGAAAAGTAGGAGTGTGGTACTGAATTAAGAGAGATGGTGACAGTTAACACAATACCCTGACCTCATTTAGAAAAATGAGAAAAAGGGGGTTGATGATGATGATGATGATCTTGGTCACCCACGGAGGCCAGTCTTCACATCATTGTCTTGGATATGGGGGTAGTCCTTCTGTTGTAGGCCTTTCAGGACTCTCCCCAAGGATGTTATCTCCATCCAGACTGACAACATGGTGGTAGTCTGGTTTACCAACAAGCAAGGGGGAACCTACTTGTATCCACTTTGCTGGGAAGCCATGAGAGTATGTCAGTGGGTGAGACTTCCAATGTTCTAGTGGACAGGTTGAGCAGGACCATTCTTCTGCTTCACAAGTTGTCTCTCAGTCAGACAGTGGTGATGCAAACTGTCAGTCACCGAGTGCCAGCCTTGCTGTGACCTTTTTGCTTTGTACCTAACAACAATGCATCAGTTTGCCCTGATCCCTCTGTAGGGTCAATCACCGAAGGATGCTCTAATCCACAAGTGGTCATCGAGTCTCCTGTATGCCTTTCCTCCCACACTCTTGATAACATAATTTATTCAAAAAGCCAGAAGGTGCAAGGTCAGAGTAATCCTCATTGCCCCCTTTTGGCCCTGGCAAGTTTGGTTCCCCTTCCTCTGGCCTCACTTGGTGCATCAATGTCCAAGAAACCACTAGAATCGACAAAAAAAAAAAAAAACACAAACAGTCTATTCTAGATTGGACACTAGTTAACTGCCCCAAACAAAACTGTCATACAGGATGCCTTCCAGATGGACTTAGTGACCATCTTCCCACCTTTCTCCTTCAGAAACATACCAACATAGCCAAACGCATTGTTTTAGACAAGTCAGAGACAATCATAAACTAAATATACAAGAACTAAACAGTATTCTAAAACATAGTAACTGGAAACCACTATAAACCCTAAAACTAGACCAAGCCGTTGACTACTTCAACAATATTCTCACCAATGCCCTTGATAGAATCGCACCAATTAGGAAAATAAGAGCCAAGACAAACTATGCACCATGGCTAACTAGGGAAACTAGAGCCCTTCTAAAGTCAAGAGATAAGGCTTGGAAAATCTGGAAGAAAGACAATACTAGCCTAGCCAAACAAAATTACCTACAACTTAGAAATCAGGCCAAGAGACAAACTAAATCCTATAGACAAAATTACTTCCTCAGTATCCAAAACAAACATTCAAAAGACCCCCAAACTTTTTGGCATGCCATTAACTCTCTTCTAAAACCAGGCAAAACTACCACTCCCACTCCTAACTCCATCAATGACAATAAGGACACTGCCTCCCAATTTAATCACCATTTCACATAATCTATCTTAACACTATCCTCCCAACTATTCAAAAGCAACCCTGCATATAACCCAACCAAATGCCCTGACAACATCCCATCCTTTACTCTCTCACCCGTTCCTACCTCAACAATTAAAAAACACCTCCTAAAACTGAAACCTTCCACCCTTGCCACTGACAGTCTACCAGTCAACTTCCTAAAAATAGCTGCTGAATTGTTATCCTACCCTGTTTCTATTCTTATCAATTGCTCCATACACGAAGCATATATCCCACAACTATGAAAGATATCATATATTATTCCACTACATAAAGGCGAAAATTCTTACGAATACTCAAATTATCGCCCCATTGCCATTCTCTCCCCCTTATCTAAAATACTAGAGAAATGTATACATTCTCAAGTAACACAATTCCTAAACCCACATAATTTCTCTCCCCCACACAGCATGACTTCCAACAACACCATAGCACAATAACCACTCTGCCCTCTTTCACCAATCCAGTCAGCCAACATAGAAATAACAATAACTTTGTATCTAAAATATTTCTAGACCTCTCCAAAGCATTTGACATGGTTTCACATTCCTTACTACTAGACACCCTGCCCCCCCCCCCTATCCTTTGCCCCTTCTGCTATAGGCTGGTTTAAAAGCTATCTGTCAAATAGGCAACAGTCTGTCCAATGGCAAGGTGTATTATCCCATCCTCCTTACTCCCAACTACCATAGGTGTACCACAAGGCTCAATATTAAGCCCACTTTTATCTCCATAGTTACCAATAATTTCCATACCACCACATAGCATGCTTCACTTATACAATACGCTGATGATTCAACTCTTGTCTGTTCAGTTCCATCACTTCCCACCCTACAGCAACTCACCCAGGAATCCTTTAGCTCCGTGGAAAGTTGGATCACTCAGATCCAACTTATCCTAAACCCTAACAAAACCAAATTACTACTTTTCACTCTCAACAAAACCATGTCCACCCCTCTATCCTTCACTATCTCCACCAAAAATGGCACTATTATCTCTTCCTCTGACCATACCAAACTCCTAGGCATTGAAATTGATAAAAATCTCCACTTCGATGTCCACATTTCACAAAAAAAATGGGAACACTATACAGGCACAGGAAATTCCTCTCTAAACAAGCACGGATTACCCTAGACCAAACTCACTTCTTGTCTACCCTAATGTATGCTGCTCCAATTCTTACCCAACTTAGAAAACTTGACCTTGCCAGACTTGAATCGTGTTATAATAAAATTGCCAAGTTTTCGAACAACTTCACCTTTAGAATCCACCATTGCCAGGCTCTAAGGGCACTGCAATGGCTAGAACTTCCCCAGCTACTAACCTATCACCAGTCATTGCCTACAATGTGGTAACACATCCTGATAAAAACCCAACACTAGGCCAGCTTCTCAACCACTATAATACAAATTGTCCTCTCCAATCTTCCGACAAACCCCTCCTCTGTGTCTCTAGGGCTAACAATACTGCAGAAAATGCACCATTCTACCACTCCATAGCTAGAACCTGGAATAATCTCCCTTCTGCTCTGATTTCTGCCTTTACCTCTTCTCACTTTAAAACCTCACTTAGATCACACTTAATGAATAAGTGGTTATGCCCATGTATTACATAAGTCCTCCAATTATACCTACTGTAATATATACTACAGTCTAGGTCTTCTCCTACTGCTAATTGAAATTGTATACTTATTGTGTTATTAACCATGTGTAACTATTTTTTCGTGTATATATAGGTCTTGTTATTTCTTACTGCTGCATACTGTACTTTAATATATTGTTTGAAATTTTACTGTATACTGTATTTTAACAAAGTGTGTAAAATTTTAGTTGCTGTGGAGCTTTTCTCCCTGGGCCACCACTGAAAATGGACCTATGTCCAGTCGGACCATGCTGGTAAACAAATGTAAAATAAATAAATAAAATAAATAAATAAATGTTGTACTGACATCCAAATTTTCTGAGTCATCCTTCCAGGCAGCGTTACCTGGATCTATCGACCCTGACTCTAACCTCTTGGTTCCTCCAGTTCTAACAGTGGTCAGAGATGCCAGGCTGTCCGCTCCGGTGGTCCACATTTTATCAGCCTTACAAAAGCCAAATACTAGAAAGTTTATCTTAGCAAATGGAAAAACTTTACCATTTGGGCTTCTTCCAAGGGAATACATCTCTTTCCAGCACCTGTTCCATCTATTGTGGACTTCTTGTCAGATCTTTTCCAAAAAGGCTCCAGTTTTTCAACCATCAAGGTACAGTTAGCAGACATTCATATTTTCCACATTGGGTAGAATCACATACCCATTGTTTCCCCTAAAGATTTCAAAATCTTTTCTAGAGGACACATTCCTTTTGAAACCCCTATTAGGATCCAGTTCCTGTGTGGGATTTTACTGTCATGTTTCGGGCCTTAACTCAAGCGGCTTTCGGGTCTGCAGCCACAGTGGATTTCAAATATTTTTTTTGGAAAATGCTTTTTTCTTGTGGCTGTTACTTTCTCAAGGCAGATTTTGGAATTGCAGGCATTGTCCTGTAAATCTCCATACATGATCTTCTACAAGAACAGGGTGTTCCTGAGCATGAATCCTAATTTTCTTCCAAAAATGGCATCTGAAATGAATCTCAATCAGACTATCAGTCTGCCAGTGTTTTCCTCAAAATTCTGTAACAAGGGAGAGTATACTCTGTATTTACTAAATGCCCCTTTCTAAAATTCTTGAAAAATGCATACATAAACAGGTCATTACACATCTCATTCAAGAAAACCTCCTCACCACCACACAACACTGTTTCCGTCCTCATCACAGCACAACTACTGCACTAATATCTTTTACTCCTTCTATCTCTACATCTCTTGACAATAACAAAATAATCTCATGCCTGTTCCTCGACCTTTCTAAAGCTTTTGACACTGTATCCCCCAACCTCCTTCTCTCCAAACTAGCTCACCTCAGTCGTTCCAACTCTACTGTCAGCTGGTTCTCTAGTGACCTATCTAATAGACTACAATATGTTAAATGACTCTGTGCAACTTCCCTATTCCTCTCAGTTCAAAGCAGGGTCTCCCAAGGCTCCATCCTGGGGCCCCTGTTATTCAATATCTTTACTAATAATCTTTACCAATCCTGCCCACACTCCACACTAATACAATATGCTGATGATTCCACTATCATCTCCACATCTGACACTCAACCTCACCTACTCACCCTCACCCAAGAATGTCTACACTTGGTTGAAAAATGGCTCACAACCAACCAACTTCTGCTTAACACTAATAAAAATAAACTTCTCTTCCTCCCCAAGTCTCTCCAACACCTCAAATCCGCCTTCTGTGTTTCCTCACTAAGTAACACTACTATCAAAGTTGAATCTCACACTAAACTACTCGGGGTTTACTTAGACGATGAACTTAAATTTGACATTCACATCAATAATTGCATTAAAAAGATACACCAAAAACTTGGACTACTTTACAGAAACATAAAATTCCTCACTCAAGAATCTAAATTGTCCTTAGCTCAAGCCTACCTACTCCCTATCCTATTATATGCCACCCCAATATTAACTAACCTCCAAAAGAATCTGTCTACTAAACTTGAACTCACTTACAATAAAATAGCTAGATTTGCCAGTAATCTCCTATATCGTTCACACCACTGCCTTTCCTTAAAAAAAAACTTCACTGGCTAGAATTTCAGCATCAATTCCTCCTGCCTCACCTTCACCTGACTCACTATATCCTTCACCAACCCCTAGCCTGTCCCTCTCTTGCAACTCTCATCTCTCCCTATGTTCCTAACCACAAACTACATAGCTTTGACCAACACTTCCTGCAAATTTCCAAACCCATTAAATCCATTGGCAAACCATTTATAGTCAGTCACCTCTGCTTAGAACAAACTTCCTCTCCATATCCAGTCACTTAACAGCACAGTCAGTTTCAAACTAGCATTAAAGGAATATCTGCTAAACTCCTGGACCTGCTCCTGTAATGATCCTACTTAAATACTACCCCCCTGTCCTTTGTTGTTCCCTCATCATATCTCCAAGCTATGTGTAATGTATTCTACTGTACTTCTCAGACTAATCCTATACCACTAACAGGACTCCTTTCAATACATTGTATCTACTGTCTTAGTTCACCCCTTAAGTACAAATGTATTTTGTTTTATTTTTCCAAAGTTTGTTATCTTAATATTGTTATGACTTATAACCAGATTTTTCTGTGGCATAACTTCTCTTCAATACGTTTCGATAAAATTTTGTATTATGCTCTTTGTTTTAACTATCTATAAGACAAAATGTTGTTCCTCCTGTTAATATATCTAATACTTCCTGCATTTTAACTTTTTTACTGGAGCTTTTCTCCTCGTGTCTCTACTGAAAAGGGCATCTGTCCAGCCAGACTAACCCAGTTAACAAATGTCAAATAAATAAATAAAAATGTTGATAGCTGAATTTTACTTACATAGAACTAAGGATTTTAGAAAATCTAATCAGCTTTTTCTAAAGTGAAAATTGGCCAAAGTGTATCAGAAATCACTTTATCTAGATGGCTGTCTGAATGTATAACATTTGCGTACGAGAAGCTGAGACTGCCTTTAACTAACAAACCAAAGGCTCATTCTGCAAGGGCAATAGCTACTTCTGCTGCCTTTATAGGCAGAGTTCCTACTGATGAGATTTGTGCTGCTGCTACTTAGTGTACTGTTCACACTTTTGCCCCTCATTATAAGCTAGATGTTTCCATCCTTGATACCTGTGAGGCAGTCCTTGCCCATTCTCAGGAAAATAATTTCTTGATACCACCTAGGTGTTTTTGATAGCTCGGGGAGCTGTCCCAAAAGTTAAATCAGACAAAAATGGACAACATCAGATACGAATGTTATATATTCACCATAACATCACATCCATATTGTCTTGTTTTCATCTCTTTCAACATCCCTCCCTCCATCCTCGCTCCTAAATTGTCACCTTGTGCTTCTTTTGAATGGATAGACCTCTTCATGGGCCTTGTCATTGCACAGCCTTTATTGCTGTTTCTCATATTCTGGCTACTTTTCTTAATCCATTTCATAAGCTAGCCTGTTTATGCTGATATCAAATAATTTTAATGATTATGAGCAGACAAACTCTATCTGAGATACTTTGAGGGAAAAGAGGGAATTATGTGTAGGGCAGGAGTCAGTTTCCTGAATCCAAAACTTCTGAAAGGTGCTGAGTCAGATCTGACTGGATCCGATAACCCAAATTTGAACAGGACAAAAACAAGACAACACAGATCTAGCATTACGGTAATTACATAACTTTCATGTTTGCTAACATATCTTGTCAGTACTGATGAATGCAGTTCCTCTGCTTATTCCTAACAGTGGTAGTCTGTATACTATAGAAGCTTCCTTTGATGCCTGACTGTGTTGTTAAGTGTACTATAGAAACCATCTGATTATTATCTGCCTCATATCAATGATCTTTAATACTGTTTCAGTTACGCTTATTTAATCAGGTGTTTTTTTATTTAAATATATTGTTCAGCAGCTTACAATGGTACACTTTTGAGTTGCAGTATAGTAAGGACTTTGATTATTTGTTCTTATTGTACAGTATGTGTCTTAAGATTTTAATGTTAGTTGACAAAACCAGGGCATTTGCCTAGTTAAGAACTTAGGAACAATACTAGGCAAGCGATGGGGACATGATAAAATTAAGTACTTAGGAGTATGGATTAAAAAAGATTTTGTTGTGGCAGTTAAGGATATGTGGGAAGAGACTAAACAAAAGATAATACAAAAACTGAGAAATTGGAAGCTCTGTTTTATGGATATGGATAGCAAGATATGAGCTGTTAAATGTTTTTAGCCTTTCTAGTTTTATACTCATATCAGGCATAGTTTTATCAACCAGAGGTGGTGTGGATAGCAATTAATAAAGAGGTGAAGGATTTTATCTGGGAGGGGAAGATGGCAAGAGTCAAGTGTGATAAGCTGATTCTTCCAATAGAGCAAGGTGGTTTGAGATTACTGATTTGAAGGGATATTTCAGAGCTATGCAGTTAAGGCTCCTATGCATAGCACAAGCAGAAACGTATAATTCAAAGTGGAAAGGGATGGTAATGAAAGAGGGAGAAGCTCAAGAAACAAGGAGAGACTGGGATTTTGGATGCAGGTCCTAATTTAAAAAAATCTGTCCAAACTGCTGCATCAGAAATACTGGGTGAGCAAACTGGTATAACTAAGGAAATGATTTTTTGAGCTATGATACAGAATCGGAATTGCATAGACATAGTAAGGTCCTGCTGAGTCTAATTACGGTGGCTGCCAAAAAAAGTAATTACTAGAACATGGAAATCAAAGTCTAAACCAACTGTACTAGAAGTAATGAATATAGCAACAGAGATAAAAGAACTAGAAATGAGATATTTAGAAAAGGGTAGGAGCAAATTACATAGAAAATATGGGAATGGTGGGAACATTACATGCAAAATAACATTTTGCAGGAGGAGTGAGGTTTAAAAGAAAACAGGATTTGAATGAGCTTGTAAGTTTGACTGACAATGACTGGAAAGATTATAAGTGATGTATAACGTTTGCAATTAAAATATGTCAGTATGGTTTGTTTTCATTAATATAAATGTATGATTGATTATGTCATAAGTGATAATATAATAAAGATGTTTCTTGTTTAAAAAAATACTAGGCAAGTGATAACAGGGACCATAAGATGGATGTTCTTCATCTCACATTGCTGCAGTCCTTACACTTGGGTAGTCCGCTGTCCTCGGTCGGCCCGAATATCAAAGTATAAGGCTGACGTCGGTCAAGGCGCATTTGACTGACATCAGGACGTCAGGGTACAAATGCGCATGACCGACGTCATATCCTCAGTCTTTTTTGCCGCATGGTCCGATGCAGAAGCAGCATTGCAAGTGCCGGTTGGCGTTCTGAGATTTTTCGATTTCGAAGTTTCAGACCGAGTTCAAAGTTGGCTAAGTACACCGTTGGAGAATATTTTAGTATCTTCTTGCCTCAGTCATTTACGGATGTCAGAAAAAGTCAATAATTGCATTTCTTGTGGGAAACAGATACCGCATAGAGATTATCATACTTTGTGTATTCCTTGCTTAGGGCCTGAGCACGACGTTGTTGGCTGTCGCTCTTGTGCTAGATTTAATAAACGCACTATAAAGAGAAGGTTGGATTGTGCAAGGTTAGTCTTTGGGAAGCGGTGCAATTATAAAATGCCGTCGGATGCTCCGACGCCCGCTTCTTCGAAGAAGCGCAAGGACAAAGCAGTTAAGCCTAGGCTAGAAGAACCGTCTGTACCGGACGCCGGTTCTTTAGAGGTGTCGGTGGAGCCGGTGGTTCCACCGGAGGTTTCTTTGTGTTCCCAGGGTGAGACTTTATTATTGCAAGATGTGGCCTCTCAGGAGGCAAGTCAGGCTGAGGGGGCTTCTCAGGTTACTATACTCCCCTCCCTTCCCAGGGTGGCTAGGCCCTCTCCTTCTGTTTCAAAGGCTTCTCCCAGGGGCAGGCCAGGTTTGACTTCAGTTGGTGTTACCCCTAGCTCTTCAGGAACTGTGCCCAAGAAGCATATGCTTAAAATGGCAGAAGATTTGATTACTTTGATTAGGGGTTCTATGCCCCCTCCTGATAAGAGACCTAGGATGGAGTCTGAGCTGGGGGGTTTTGAGCAGGCTTCAGATATTTCAGAGTCTTCGGCTGAAGACTTGCAGGAGTACTCTCCTTATTCTGATTCTGATGTGGATGATTCTACTCCTTCTGCTTCTCCTCCTGAGGATTTTTCTTTTTCAGAAACTCTTCATTCCATGAGGGAGCATTTTAAGTGGGAAGGTCAGGACTTCTCTGATTCCAGGAAACGGCTTAGGGAATTTTTGTTTTTACCCCAGCATAGGCCTTTGGCTATACCTCCTGTTTTGGATGTAGTGGAAGATGTTTTTTCAGAGGCTTCTCTTAATCCTGATTCTTTGCCTCCTGCTCCTGTTAAGCCGGATAGGTATTACAGGGTGCCTGAAGCTCATAAGTATCTTTTTAAGAGTCCTAGGGCAGACCCAGAAACTGTTAGCCAGGGGCCTAAAGGTGTTAAGGCTTCTGTTGTAAAGAATCCGGTTCCTGCAGACAAAGAGGCTAGGGCCTTGGATAGATGGGGAAAGAAAGTTTATACTTCTTCCACTCTTGCTATGAGGGCTTTGAATGGCCAGTTTCACATGTTGAAATACCAAAACTATCTCCTTTCACAATTAAAGTCTAAGGTTGTTGCTCTAGCAGTTGGTATTGATTGTAAAGAGTTGCAGGATTTAGTACATGTTTCTGAACAGGTGGGTAAGCATTCTTTGCAATGTGGTTTTGATGCTGTACAGGCCTCGTCTAGGGTGGCTGCCACTGGGTCAGTTCTTCGCAGGCACGCCTGGCTAAGGGATCAAAATTTGTCTGAACATGTTAAAACAAGGATTTTAGATGCTCCTTTACAATCTGACGTGTTGTTTGGTCCTCCTGTTGAGGCAGTTTTAAAGAAAATGGAAGACAAGGCTAAGTCTATGCAGACTGTTAAAGATTTTTTGCAGGTCCAGCCTCCAAAGTTTAGTAGAAATTGGCCTACTAAGGGGTGGACGTATCCTTCTTATGATTCCCAGTCTAGGGGTAGATCTAGACGTGGTAGGGGCAGAGCGCAGGGCTCTTTCAGGCCTAGAACAGGGAGTTCTCCTGCACAGTCTTCAGGTGAGGGCAGGGGTCAGTCCTTTCGTAAACAGACCCAATGACCTACCTTTTCAGCTGCCAGAGCCTTCTCGTCTGGCAGCACCTTTGGGAGGAAGGTTGGCACTTTTCAAAGAAAGTTGGAGTTTAATTACCCAAGACAGATGGGTATTGGATATCATACACCACGGTTACAGGTTTTATTTCCATACCTTGCCTCCTTTCAAAGGCATGCCAGACGTTCCTCCTCAACAAAGAATAGAGGCTCACAAGCAAGTTTCTCTGTTACTCCAAATAGGGGCCATAGAGCCGGTCCCTATGCCAGAAGTGGGCCTAGGATTTTATTCTCGCCTGTTCCTAGTACTGAAGAAGGGGAACACGTGGAGACCAATTTTGGATTTATCTACCCTCAACACTTATCTGGACATTCCCAAGTTCAAAATGTTGACGTTACAGCAGCTTTTACCTCTGCTGGGCAAAGATCATTGGATGGTAACTTTGGATCTCAAGGAGGCTTACCTTCATGTTCCTATCAGACTAAGTTGCAGGAAGTATCTGCGTTTTCGAGCTGGGACTTCTCACTGTCAGTTCTCTGCATTGCCCTTTGGCTTATCTACTGCGCCCAGAGTATTCACGAAAGTTCTGGCTCCAGTGATAGCTTTCTTCAGGCTAAAAGGAATACAGATCTATCTTTATTTGGACGACTGCCTGATTCTGGCTCAAGGAAGGGAAGAGCTTCTTCATCATTTGGAATATGTGATAGCAGTGCTAAGATGCCTGGGGTATTCTGTGAACGAAATAAAGTCCAGTCTAGTACCCTCTCAGGACATGTGCTTTCTCGGTGTGAGACTGAATACAGCATCCCAGATGGCCTTTTTAACCCCGGACAAACAAAAGAGTCTATCCCTTTACTTCCATCAGCTATCTCATCAGTCCGGGCTGACTGCAAGGACAGTCCTTCAAGCCTTAGGGTTCATGGCATCTTGTATTCTGGTGCTTCCCAATGCCAAACTGCATATGAGGAAGCTGCAATGGTATCTCAAAAATGTGTGGACACAGCACTGCCAGGATCTAGACACTGTCATTCAAATAATACCTTGCATTCAAAAGGAATTTTTGTGGTGGGCTCAGGAATGTCACCTAAACAAGGGACTCTCTGTGACCCGGCCAGAGGCGAGTCAGATTTTAACGACAGATGCCTCAGACAAAGCTTGGGGAGCTCATCTAAATGGAAAGTGGATACTAGACAAGTGGCCTGCCAGACTACAACATCTACATATCAACCTGAAGGAGATGTTAGCAGTCCAGTTTGCATTAGTGGCTTTCAAGGATTTACTTCTTCCAGGGCAGGTGTTGATTCTAACAGACAACACAACTGTCATGTGGTACATCAACAAGCAAGGGGGAACGCATTCTTATCCTCTATGCAGGCAAGCAATGATTTTGTGGGAGACTGCTCTCAGTTTACAGCTCAATCTTCAGGCAAGGTTTCTGCCAGGAGCACAGAACTCCTTAGCAGATGTGTTGAGCAGACGAATTATGGATCCCCACGAGTGGAAATTGGATCCTCATGTATTTCAGAAATTGACAGTGTCATGGGGAACTCCAGACATAGATCTGTTCGCTTCTCCACTAAACCATCAGCTGCCAAAGTTTTGCACAAAAAGGTTTCATCCCACAGCTTGGAAAGTGGATGCTCTTTCTTTCAATTGGAGCAATCTTCATGTGTATGCCTTTCCTCCTCTACCTCTCCTCCCAAAGGTACTTCTAAAGGTCAGACAGGACAAGCCAAGGATGATTTTAATAGCTCCAGATTGGCCTCGACAGCACTGGTACCCATTACTGAGAAGTCTGGTACGGAAGCCTCCATGGCCTTTGCCTTCGATTCCACACCTGTTGTCACAGGAGGACAGCCATTTGCTGAATGTCAAGCTTCACTCTCTTCACCTAACAGCCTGGCATATTCTGTTTTGAACCATAGAGGTCTCAACTTCCACAACAAGTTTTGAATGTGATTTTGGAAGCTAGAAGGCCTAGTACAAGGAAAGTGTATGCAGATAAATGGAAGAGATTTTTATTTTGGAGTGCAGCAAAAGATTTTGATGTTTCTGAGCCTAATTTGAGTGTGGCTCTTCAATATCTTACTGAGTTACTGGACAAAGGTTTGTCTTTCTCTTCTATTAAGGTTCATGCTGCAGCAATTTCGGCTCACTATGATTGTGTCCCACCATTGTTTTCTCATCCTTTGTTCAAGCAATTTCTTAGAGGGGCAAAGAATATAAGACCCCCACGAAGAGCTCCTACTCCTGCTTGGGATCTCAATTTTGTGTTGGAGAAACTCACTCTACAACCTTTTGAGCCTGCAGCTACTTCTGAGTTGAAATATTTATCATGGAAGACTGCTTTCTTGTTGGCAATTACCTCTGCAAGAAGGGTTTCTGAATTGCAGGCCCTTATGGCGGTTGAGCCTTTCTTGATTTTCCATAAGGATAGGGTATCATTACGTACTAATCCTTCCTTTATGCCTAAGGTGGTTTCTAGTGTGGCTTTAAACCAAACTATTCATTTGCCTACTTTTTATGCAAATCCCCAAAATAAAGGGGAAAAGATTTTGCACACTTTAGATGTACACAGGCAGTTGCGTTATTATTTGGACAGAACTAAAGGGTTCAGGCAGTCTCAGCAGTTGTTTGTTTCTTTTGCTTTGAGTTCTCAGGGCAAGCCTGTGTCAAAACAAACTATTTCTAAGTGGATTGGGTTTTGCATTGCTTTCTGTTATTCCCATCATGGCAAGGAGATTCCAGCTGGGATTAGGCCTCATTCCACTAGGGCTACTGCCACTTCAACAGCATTTTTGAGGGGAGTGGCAACCAAGGATATTTTGGAGGCAGCTACTTGGAGTTCAGTGCATACTTTCTCTAGGCATTATCACCTGCCACTTTACTCTAAATCCAGGGCTGGTTTTGCCACTGCTGTTTTGCAGGGCATTTTGGCAGCTCCTGCTTCCTTGTAGTTAGCCATCCTCCCTTACCTCTGCTTTGGGATTCTACCCAAGTGTAAGGACTGCAGCAATGTGAGATGAAGAACATAGTACAGTTTTGTACCTACCATAAATGTAGATGTTCAAAGATCCACATTGCTGCAGTCCAATTTACCCTCCCTCCTTCCCTTCTGCAGTTAGAGGTGGTTGTGTGGGTTGGGTTGTACATATTGTGTATATTGTATATATTGTACATATAGTTAGTGCAAGGGTGGTTGGTTGGTTGTTTGCTGTCTTTTGGTTTTGACCTTTATTTTTAGGGTCTTCTGACATCTGGGGCAAGAAAAGACTGAGGATATGACGTCGGTCATGCGCATTTGTACCCTGACGTCCTGATGTCAGTCAAATGCGCCTTGACCGACGTCAGCCTTATACTTTGATATTCGGGCCGACCGAGGACAGCGGACTACCCAAGTGTAAGGACTGCAGCAATGTGGATCTTCGAACATCTACATTTATGGTAGGTACAAAACTGTACTTTAGCCATATACACCATTAAGCAGACACACTTAAAAGTTATTGCCACCCTTTTTCATGCTCTTAATAGTGCTCATTTTCCAAATTGAGCAGGGCTATACATGACAACCCAGGTGTAAATGTGTGCTTACCTATACAGTAATCAGAACTAGTCCTAAAGGTAGCCAAAGTAATAATCTGAAGTAGGCAATTCATTTGTCAGCAACCTTTGGGATACGGATCCGATCTCGGATCCGAGCCTGCAACTTCTACCACAGCATAGATCCGAGCTCCTAGCTCCTCCCTTTACCCATAATCCCCTGCCAGCCCTGACTGACCCCAGATCTAGTTTGCCGCGCTTCAAGCTACAAGCTAGGTTCCTGAGCTCCTGGTTGATCGAAACTTGTGAGAAAAAAATTGCTATTTTTCTTCCTTTTTTCTGTTGCTGTGAGTGAGATTGAGTGGTTAGGTACCCTTTAGCCCTTTTTAGCTAACTAAATTTTATTTTTTTGTGATCCTTTTTCTCCTCTCTTCCTCGCTGGTCGTAGTGTATGTGTGTGTGGTGTGTTTAGGGGCCTAGTGAGTGTGTTTTCCCTTTATTTAAAATTTCTGAGGCCCCTAAAGCCATTTTTTCTAAGTGCACCCAGTGTGGCCATAAGCTTTCACTGGCAGATGGCCACACTCGGTGCGTTAGGTGCCTTGGGGTTGAACACCTCTCCTCTGGATGCGCGATTTGCGCGGCGTTCAACCCCAGGGCACTTAAGGACCGGAGGTCGAAGCTGATTCTGGTGGGCCTTTTGCCCCCAGATCAGGCTCCGGCCTCCGGTACTTCTGTGGCCGCTATCCAGCCCTCGCTGGCGGCCACTCCTGCCCCCCTCCCTCCGGTCGGGACTCAACCTCCTGCTTCGGCTCCGGAGGAGAGGGAGGCCAAGAAAGACAAGCGGAGAGAGAAGCACCATAAGCGGCGGGCCGAGGACACCTCCTCGGCCCCGCCCGTCAAACGGGCTTCTCCCTCCAGGGCTTCTGGATCGCCTCCTCCTCGGATCCGATCCCCTTACTTCTCACCGGGACCTAAGGAGGGGGTGACCCAGTCCTCGTCGAGGTCATCGAGGCGGCACTCCAGGCCTGCCTCGGTGGCCTCTTCGAGGTCCACTTATAGCATGTCGGATGCAGACATGGACCGGATGATGGGGAGGTTCATCCAGGCCCAGCTGCAGATGGGAGTGCTCTTGCCCCCCCCCCCCTCTGGGGGGAAGCTCAACCCCATTCTTTGCTCCAATCGCCCCTTCTCCGACCCGTTTTCCGGGTTCGGAGCGTTCGGAGCCGAGCCGCGTTGGATCCAGGGGTGGGTCGGAGCCGACAGTGCTGGGCACTTCGGCTCCGACTGTTCCCTCGAGTTTGTCGGATCCGACCTCTCGGAGCCGCGGACCGAGCTTCGGATCCGAGGGATTCGGTGTGCATTCGGCTCCGTCCCTATCGGAGCACACGGGTCCTTTGGTTCCGATGGTCTCGGCCCCGGGTCCGGTCCCCGCTTCGGATCTGGGTGGGAGTCGACTCTCGGATCCTATCGAGGGTGACTCCCCCTCGGCTTTTGCTGCGGTGGAGAGGGCACTGTTGAGTGCATCCGGACCTCCGGTCCTGGCTTCGGCTCCCCCCTGCACTCCCTCTCAGCTGGTCCAGGCTCCCATCACCCGGCCTTTGGGGCAGCCTGCTTCAGCGCCTCGGGGTGTTCCTTCGGAACATGACATTGCTGGTGAGACTTCCTCGGACAGCCCCCCCCGAGGAGATTCCTCACAAGTCTAAGTGTAAGAGGATGCACTTGGACTCCTCCGAGTCCCTTACGGAAGATACGGACTTAGATGAAGGGGGAGGCTCCCCAAGGTCACCCCTCGAGGATGTCTCCTTTGGAGACATCATGGAAATGCTTAGGATCGGGGGGGGGGGGTTGGTCTGCCCCCAAGTCTTCCTCCGATGAGTCCGTATTCCTAGAGGCGTTCGAAGCAGGGCCATCTACCCCTTGGGTGTCCCCCCCCGACCCCCTGGTGGACCTTATTGCCACCAGGGCTTAGAGGGAGCCGGACACTGTAGAGCCAGTCCCCAAGCATCTGGACAGGATCTTGAGTGCCCCCACAGAGAGAACCCATTGGAGCAGAGGTCCCCCTGTGGATGCCATGTTGGTGGCGGCGGCCAACAAGAGAGAGTTGGCTCAGGAGAGCCCCACGGTCCACCCACCGAGCAAGGAGTCTCGTACGATGGACCGCCTTGGGAAGCGGGCCTTCAGTTCAGCAACCTTCTCGATGAGGGCGCTGAACTATATGGCACACGTCATCCAGATGCAGCGGGATCTGATCAAAGAATACGCTGCCTCCCCACCAGAGTCCATGTCGGAAGGGGACAAACAACTGTACTCCTCCCGAATGTCCACTCTACCGTCCATTTCTAACACCTCTATGCGGCTTTTGTCTCACGCCACTGAGGGAGCCGCTAGAGCTGGCGGAGTCGGCCTGGTCATGAGGCGACAAGCCTGGCTCCGACATTGTGACTTCTTGGAACCCTTTAAGGCGTCATTCGTGAATGCCCCCTTTGATGGTTCTGGTCTGTTTGGCAAAACCGTTCGCGACACTTTAGTCCAGAGCGAGAAAGATGGGAAGACGTTGTCTGCCGTCGGAGTCCGCTTCTCTGCTCCCCAGAGGTCCTTTTCCAAGAACCAAAAGGATCAGAAGAAGATGTGGTTCTGGAAATCGCGTCAATCCCAGTCTGCTCCAGATAACCAGTTCTCTCATAGCAGAGGAGGACAGGGAGGACGCCACCCTAGAGGCAGAGAGGGTCCCAGGAATTTTGGGTCCAGAGAACCCTTCTCTGAGAGGCCCACGCAGAACCTCTGAGGGGTTGCCCGGCTGCTACACTCTGGAGGCAGTTGGGGCGTTTTTCGAGGCACCTAGCAATGTGGGAGTCCATAACAACAGATCGCTGGGTGCTTCGCATCATATCCAGAGGTTGCCAAATTCCCTTTATTGTAACCCCCAAAACCAGAAGCCTCCCCGACGTACCACCCAGTCAGAGGGAGGCGGCTGCTACAGAAATTCAGCAGCTTTTACAAAAAAGAGCCATCCAACCCGTCCCCCCAGATCAGCTCGGATCAGGGTTTTACTCCAGGTTCTTTCTGGTGCCAAAAAAGACGGGGGACTTGAGGCCCATCCTCAACCTCTCTCTCTTGAACCTGGCAGTACCCAAAGAAAAGTTCCGGATGGTCACGCTGCAATCTATTCTCCCCCTGTTACGGGAGAACGATTGGATGTGCTCGATAGACCTCAAGGATGCGTACTATCACATTCTAGTGGACAGACGCTCCAGGAGGTTTCTCCGCTTCCGGCTGGGAGCCAGTCATTTTCAGTTCAGGGCCCTCCCCTTCGGTCTCACCTCAGCCCCCAGGGTGTTCACCAAAGTCTTAGCGGCAATAGCGGCCCACCTGAGACTCCAGGGAATTCAGGTCTTTCCGTACCTGGACGACTGGCTCCTTACCGCCCCTACAAAGGCATCTGCTCTGCTCATGCAGGGATTACTTCCTCAATCTTGCTCCATGTCTAGGATTGACAGTCAACATGGCCAAGTCCTTTCCTGGCTCCTACACAGGTAATAGATTTCATAGGGGCGAGACTGGATTCCAAACTAATGCTTGCTTTTCTGACTCCAGATCGGCTTCAGAACCTGAGGTTGCATGTACAGGCCATCCTCCAACTTCAAGCTCCACTGGCGGAATTGGTCCTGAGGGCTCTAAGGTCCATGGCGGCAGCAATTTCTCTACTGCCCTTGGCCCGTTTGAATATGAGGGTCCTGCAGTGGACCCTTCAGGTGCAATGGTCCCTGTCTCGCAACCCACTGTACCATCCCATTCCCCTAAACAGGACTTGCAGAAGGTCACTCGTGTGGTGGCTACAGTCCCCGAGCCTCCACACGGGATGCCCATTCTTGATGCCTCCTCCCATCGCCACAGTGACCACGGACGCTTCTCGCCTGGGGTGGGGGGGCATTATTCAGGCAGAATGGTCCAAGGCACGTGGAACGACATAGAGACCTCCTTGCATATCAATGTCCTAGAGATGAGGGCGGTGCTTTTGACATTGCAGGCACTTCACGACCTTCTTCCGATTGGGACAATTGCGGTACATACGGACAACATGTCAGTGGTCTGGTACATCAACAAACAGGGGGGAACTAGGTCTTATCCTCTTTGTCGCGAGGCCATAAGAGTGTGGGAATGGGCGATATCCACCAACCGCTTTCTCATTGCAACGCACATTCTGGGACGGTCCAACATCCTAGCAGACAGGCTCAGTCGTGCAATCCTGACTCCATACGAATGGTCTCTCAATCCTCTAGTAGCAGAGCGAATATTTGCCCAATGGGGGAAACCCTGTTGCGATCTTTTTGCCTCTCCCTCAAATACCAAATGCAACAGTTACTTCGCCCTAATCCCCCCTCTGGTGGAGTCCCCGAGAGACTCTCTAGTACATGCTTGGCCTCCCTGTCTTCTTTACGCTTACCCTCCACTGCCCCTGATGCTAAAACTTTTACAGAAAGCCAGTCGGTTGGGGAGCAAGATGATCCTCATTGACCCATTCTGGCCTCGTCAGACGTGGTTCCCGTACCTATGGTCTCATCTGATTCATCCGCCCTGGATTTTGGATCCTCTTCCGGATCTCATTACTCACCCCCTGGGTCTTCTGACCCCCAACCTGGTCAACCTCAAGCTGACGGCTTGGTTGCTCCAGTTCCACTCTTGATAAGGACTCCCAGAATCTCCTCACCAGTCAAAGCCATTCTAGTAGCAGCACACAAGCCATCCACCAGAAAGGTCTATCGGAGTAAGTGGAAACGCTTTTCCATCTGGGCTGAGCACCGTCATTTAAATCCTTTTACAGCGCCTTTAACATCAGTTTTGGATTTTCTAACTACCCTTTTTCATCAGGGGGCTAGCTATTCTACAGTCAAGGTGCAACTAGCAGCGATTTCGCACTATCATGTAGGGCATGAGTCTGGCCCTCTTATTACCTCCAAACTCTGTAAAGCTTTCCTTAAGGGTACCTTCCTCTTCAGACCTCTTGTCAGGGAGGTAGTACCCCCATGGGATTTATCCTTAGTTTTACAGGCCCTGACAAGCCCCCCTTTCGAGCCGGCGGCCACGGTTGATCTCAAATACCTCTCTTGGAAAACGGCCTTTCTGGTGGCCATTATTTCGGCTAAAAGAGTCTCTGAACTTCAGGCTCTCTGTGTCAAACCACCGTATTTGACATTCCATCAGGATAGAGTTTACCTCAGGATCAATCCGTCTTTTCTGCCTAAGGTATCTTCCGAAGCAAACATTAATCAATCTATTACTCTTCCCGTGTTCTTCCCCAACTATCAGAACAAAGGAGAATATAAGCTGCATTCTTTGGACGTGCACAGTCAACTGCGCTTTTATATTCATCGAACGGCTGGTCATAGACAATCCGACCAGTTGTTTGTCTCCTTTGCCAAAACCAACCTAGGCAAGTCTGTTTCTAAAGTTACCCTGTCACGATGGATAGCTAGCTGTATTCTCTTAGCATATCAGAGTTCGGAAAGGCCTGCACCTCAGGGAGTCCGCGCTCATTCTACTAGGGCCGTTGCTACATCGGCTGCTTTTAGATCTAGGGTTCCCTTGGATGATATTTGTTCCGCAGCCACTTGGGCTTCATACCATACCTTTATCAGCCATTACAAACTGGATGTTGTCTCCAGAGGTAGGGCGTCCTTTGGCTTTGCAGTGTTCCGGAATATCCTTCCATGAAGGCCACCCAAGATTCAGGTAGCTGGGGACTCTGTCCCAAAGGTTGCTGACAAATGAAGTGCCGACTTCAGATTAAGAAGTTATGTACTCACCATAACGTTCCATCTGAGTAGGTATCTTCATTTGTCTGCAACCATCCCACCCGCCCTCCCCCTGACCAATATGATTCTAAGTAGGAGTTGTCTTACATGAGTGCCTTCCGGGACACAATAGCAAGTTGTTATATGGGGCAAACTTGATCTGAGGTCAGTCAGGATTGGCAGGGGATTATGGGTAAAGGGAGGAGCTAGGAGCTCGGATCTATGCTGTGGTAGAAGTTGCCGGCTCGGATCCGAGATCAAATCCGTATCCCAAAGGTTGCAGACAAATGAAGATACCTACTCAGATGGAACGTTATGGGGAGTACATAACTTCTTATTTTATTTGATCTGTAATGGTAACTTATTCCAAAGGCTGGAAATATGTTGGGTTAGGAACCTATCCCCTAGTGTGGAAGCCAAATAGGATTGGATCTTGAATGGCTGAAAAAACAAGACATAGATCACCTTGGAGCAGCTGACAGAAGAGTTGTGCTAGTCTGTCAGGAAAATTGAAGGATTTAAAGCTTTAAATCTTTGGAGACTTTCCAGCTGAGCAATTTGTTTGGATTTATAAATACCAAAGATGGCACTGTATTCAGTAATGGGTCTGATAAGTTACCTTCAAAGGGAATTTTAAATACTATATCTGAAGTAGTTAACTTCATTTGATCAGCAACCTGTGGCCAATCCAGATCCGAGCCGGCAGCTTTCCAAGCTAGAGATCTGAGCTCCTAGCTCCTCCCCTTTACCCATAATACCCTGCTACCTCCCTCCAGTCCTCAGATCACGTTTGCCGCGGCTTCTTGAAGCATGAGTGACGAGCTCTTGGAGGTCTGTGAGTAGATTTAGAGGGTTTTATTCTCTAGTTCTATTTTCCATTTTCTTCAAAAACTCTGTGTGTGTGTGTGTGTGTGTGTGTGTGTGTGTGTGTGTGTGTGTGTGTGTGTGTGTGTGTGTGTGTGTGTGTGTTCCTTCTCCGACCCTAGTATACCTAGTAAAAATTTTCTGTTAGTAGTTTGTTAGTTATAGTTCCCGCTTCCCCTTATCTGTGTGTGTGAAGGCGTGTGTGTGACTAAAATGGCTGAAGGCCCTAACGCTGTATTTTCTAAATGCTCTGAGTGTGGCCATAAGCTGTCTCCAGCCAATGGCCACACTCAGTGCGTTATGTGCCTGGGGGTTGCCCATCTTTCATCAGGCTGCAAAATTTGTGCGGCTTTTTACCCCTGGGCTTTGAAGGACAGGAGGACCAAGCTAATCCTGGCGGGTCTTTTGCCCCCGGATTCTACTTCGTCCTCCTCTCCCTCTGTGGCACCAGCCGTGGCTGCGGCTGTTCCACCTACTGTTCCTGCTCCCCTGGCAGGGACTCAAACTCCCGCTATGGTCCAGGGAGAGAGGGACTCCAGAAAAAAAATAGAAGGGACAAGGAGCATGACAGGGAGAGGCATAGGAGCCACAAGCGGCGGGCCGATTCTGCCCCCTCAGCCCCACCGGCTAAGCAGCTCTGCTCCCCCCAGAAGGCCTCCAGGTCTTCCCCCTCTCGACTTCACTCTCCACGCTTTTCTCCGGAGCCGGAGGAGGAGTCCCGGTCACCTTCGAGGTTGTTGAGGCGGCCTTCCCGGCCAGCCTCGGCGGCTTCTTCCAGATCCACTAGGAGCCTATCAGACGCTGACATGGACCGGATGATGCGTCGCTTCCTCCAGGCCCAGATGCAGATGGGAGCGCTCTTGCCTCCCCCCCTCCGGGGGGAGCTCGGCCCCGTTCTTTGCCCCCATTGCTCCTATTGGGTTTCGGAGCCATCGGATCCGGGTAGTGTCGGAGCCGGGGTGTCGGCGCAGATAGTAATCGCTATTTTGACGCCGGCTGTACCCTCAAGTTTGTCAGGTCCTTTTTTGGATCCGAGCTCTTGGGGCCGTGAGCCGAGCCTCAGATCCGGAGGGGTTAGTGTGTTTTCGGCTGCGACGCAGTTGGAGCGCACTTCCTTTTCGGATCCGATCACGTCGACTCCGGTGTCATTCCACACATCGGATCTGAGGGGGCTGTTCTCGGATCCCAGGGAGAGCAGTTCACCCTCGGCCTTCGACGTCGTGGAGAGGGTCCTTTCGAGGGATTCGAGGCCCCAGGCTCATGCTACAGATCCACCCGCCATTCCCTCGCAGATGGGCCTGTCCTCCATCATCCGGCCCCAGGGACAGCCTGCGTCTATGTCCCAGATGGTTCCCCTAAAGGAACAGGACCAGGTTGGTGAGCCCTCCTCGGACAGCCCCCCCGAGGAGGTCCCTCACAAACGAAAGTGTAAAAGGAGGCACTTGGACTCCCCCCGAGTCCCTCACAGAAGACACTGACTTGGAGGAAGGGGAAGGTTCTCCCAGGTCACCCCCTGAGGGCATCTCCTTTGGAGACATCAAGGAGATGCTGCGCATTAGAGGGGGGTGGTCAGCCCAAAAACCTTCCTCGGATGAGTCTGTGTTTCTGGAGGTGTTTGACACAGGCCCAGCTACCTCTTGGGTGTCCCCTCCGGCCGACCCCCTGGTAGACCTTATAACTACCAGGGTGTGGAAGGAACCGGACACTGTAGAGCTGATACCCAGGAGACCAGATAAAATCCTTAGCCCCCCCCCCCACAGACAGGACAGCGTGGAGCAAAGGTTCCCCAGTAGATGCCATGGTGATGGCAGCTGCCACCAAGAAGGAACTAGCGCAGGAAAGTTCCTCGGTACATCCTCCAGACAAGGAGTCTCGGACAATGGACCACATTGGAAAGTGGATGTTCACTTCAGCCACCTTCTCTGTAAGGGCGCTGAACTACTTGGCACATGTGATCTGGCTTCAGCGAGACCTAATCAAAGAATACGCTGGGTCACCCCCAGAGTCCATGTCGGCCAAAGACAAACAAACCTTCTCAACACGAATGGCCACTCTAAAGTCGATATCCAACACTTCTATGCGGCTTCTATCCCATGCCACAGAGGGGGCCGCTAGAACCAGCGGTGCAGGCATCGCTTTACTGCGTCATGCCTGGCTCCGTCTTTGCGATTTTGTGGAACCCTTCAAGGCGTCCTTCGCGAATGCTCCCTTTGATGGTTCTGCGCTGTTTGGCAAGATCGTCCGTGATACGCTTCTCCAGAGCGAGAAAGACTGGAAGCCGTCTGCTGTCGGAATCCGCTTCTCGGCTCCTCAAAGGTCCTTTTCCAGGAACCAGAGAGGACAAAAGAAGATGTGGTTCCAGAAATCTCAACAATCCCGTTTTGCTCTGGACCCTTCGTCCTTCAGAGGCAGGGGAGGACAAGGTGGACGCCAGCCCAGAGGCAGAGGGGGGCCCAATTATTTCGGGTCGAGGGAACCTTTTTCCGATCGACCCGCGCAGCAACCCTGAGGAGTTGCCCGACTGCTCCTCTCTGGAGGCAGTCGGGGGGGGGCGTTTCTTGGAGCACCTAGCCCATTGAGAGTCCATCACGACAGATCGCTGGGTGCTCCAAATAATATCCAGAGGTTACTCTATTCCCTTCCTGAATTCTTCCCCTCGATTGGGGCGCCTCCCTGATGTCACACCCAATCAGAGGGAGGCGGCAGCCTTAGAGATAAAAGAGCTGCAAAGAAAAAGAGCCATCCAGTGCTTCCCCCCAGGCCAGTCCGGATCAGGCACTTACTCCAGGTTCTTTTTGGTGACAAAAAAGACGAGGGACCTAAGGCCAATTCTCGACCTGTCTGCACTGAACCTGTCCATTGCCAAAGAAAAATTCCGGATGGTCACCATTCAATCTATTCTCCCCCTTCTGCAAGAGAATGACTGGACGTGCTCCATAGATCTCAAGGGTGCGTACTACCACATTCTAATGGACAGGCGATCCAGGAGATTTCTCCACTTTCGGCTGGGAGCCAGCCACTATCAGTTCAGAGTCCTCCCCTTTGGTCTCACAACAGCCCCCAGGGTGTTCACCAAGGTCATGGCAGTTGTAGCGGCCCACCTGAGGCTTCAGGGAATACACGTCTTTCCTTACCTGGACGACTGGCTCCTCGCCGCCCCCACCAGGCATCTACTATGCTCAGCCAGGGACTATTTCCTGCGTTTGGCCCACCAATTGGGGATCAGTGTAAACTACAAAAAAATAGTCTCTTGAGCCTGCTCAGGTCTTGGATTTCATAGGGGCCAGAATAGACACGCTTCAGTCAAAGGTTTTCTTGACGTCGGACAGACTCCGAAACCTAACTCTCCATGTCCTAGCTCTTCTACAGTCTCCAGCCCCACCGGTGGAATTAGTCCTGAGGGCTCTAGGATCTATGTCAGCGGCTAATCATCTTTCACCTGTAGCCCGCTTGAATATGAGGGTTCTTCAATGGACCTTGCAGGTACAGTGGTCCATCCTCCGACATCCGCTATACTCCCCTATTCCCCTCAGCAGGGTTTGCAAGGAATCTCTGCTTTGGTGGCTCCATTCCTGAGAGCTTCGGGAAGGACAGCCCTTTTTGATGCCTCTACCTCTAGCCACAGTGACCACGGATGCTTCTCGCCTAGAGTGGGGGGGCATTGCATGGGCAGAACCGTCCAAGGCATGTGGACTCCAACAGAGACTGTTCTGCATATCAGTGTTCTGGAGATGAGGGCGGTGCTTTTAGCGTTGCAGGCTCTCCATGCCCTTCTTCCTCTAGGGGCTATTGCAATTCAGACAGACAACATGTCAGTGGTCTGGTACATCAACAAACAGGGGGGGACCAGGTCTTACCCTCTCTGCTGAGAGGCCATGAGAGTTTGGGAGTGGGTGATATCTACCAACCGCTTTCTGCTAGCAACGCACATTCTGGGTCGGTCCAACATTTTAGCGGACAAGCTGAGTCAAACTATCCTCTCACCTTACGAGTGGTCTCTGGACCCCTTAGTAGCGAAACGGATCTTCCTCAAATGGGGTCAACCTTGCTGCGATCTGTTCGCGTTGCCTTCGAACGCAAAGTGCAGCGAGTTTTTCACTCTGATCCCCCCACCGGGGGAGACCCCAGAGATGCTTTGGTTCATACTTGGCCATCTGGTCTTCTTTATGCCTATCCTCCTCTCCCATTAATGACAAAATTCTTGCAGAAAGCTCGTCGGTTGAGGAGCAGAGTTATCCTCATAGCCCCATTCTGGCCTCGTCAAACCTGGTTCCCATACCTGCAGTCTCATCTAGTAGCTCCTCCTTGGATCTTAGATCCCATCCCGGATCTGATTTCTCATCCTTCGGGATTGAAAACCCCGAACCTGAATGACCTCAAGTTTTCCGCTTGGTTGATCCAGTTCCGTTAGTGGCTAGGACTCCCGGTATCTCGTCCACAGTTAAATCCATCCTGGTGGCTGCACATAAGCCTTCTACCAGGAAAGTCTACAACAGTAAATGGAAACGTTTTTCTATCTGGGCCGGGCAAAGGAATTTGGATCCCTTTACAGCTCCCATTCCAGCAGTTCTCGAGTTTTTATCCCACATTTTTCATCAGGGGGCCAGTTCTTCAACTGTGAAGATTCAGATGGCGGCTATTTCCCACTTCCACATTGGAGATAATCTTGTTCCCTTAGCTTCCTCTAAGATCTGCAAGACTTTCTTGAAGGGTACTTTTCTGTTAAGACCTCCTGTCAAGAATGCGGTTCCTCCGTGGGATCTAACCTTAGTCCTCCAGGTTCTTACTGGTCCACCCTTTGAGCCAGCAGCTTCGGCTGACTTAAAGTATTTGTCTTGGAAAACTGCCTACTTGATTGCTATTACCTCAGCTAGAAGGGTATCTGAGCTTCAGGCCCTTTGTACCAAACCTCCGTATCTTGTCTTCCATAAAGATAGAGTTTCCCTCAGGACTAATCCCTCCTTTTTGCCTAAAGTGGCTTCCGAAGCTAACATCAACCAATCCATTAATCTGCCTGTCTTTTTCCCTAACTACCAGAACAAAGGGGAATATAGACTCCATTCATTAGATGTGCACAGACAATTGCGTTTCTATTTACATAGAACTTCTGCCTCTCGAAAATCGGAGCAGCTCTTTGTTTCCTTTGCCAAGCCATCTTTGGGTAAACCAGTAATGAAGGTAACTCTAGCTAGGTGGATCTCTAACTGCATTTTGTTCACGTACAAAATCTCTGGTCGACCTGAGCCCGTGGGAGTTCGTGCACATTCTACATGTTCTGTGCCTACCTCTGCTGCTTTTTGGTCAAGGGTGCCCTTGGATGACATCTGTTCTGCGGCCACTTGGGCTTCCTCTCATACCTTTATTACTCATTATAAGTTGGATTTGATATCCAGGGAAGGGCATCATTTGGCTCTGCAGTGCTCCGGAATATCCTTCCTTGAGGACCTCCCAAGTTTTGGTAGCTGGGGACTCTGTCCCACAGGTTGCTGATCAAATGAAGTTAACTACTTCAGATAAAGAAGTTATGTACTCACTATAACGTTCCATCTGAGTAGGTAACTTCATGTGTCAGCAACCAACACCCCCCTCAGTCCCCCTAACCTGTAGTTCGTCATTCGAAGGATTGTTGATTCACTCCTAGTTGGTATCAGGTTAGGATGTTCAGGTGATTTGTTACTTTGGTATTGTGTGCTAATTCGGCAAACTCGATCTGAGGACTGGAGGGAGGTAGCAGGGTATTATGGGTAAGGGGGAGGGGCTAGGAGCTCGGATCTCTAGCTTAGAAGGCTGCCGGCTCGGATCCGGATCGGATCCAGTACCCACAGGTTGCTGACAAATGAAGTTACCTACTCAGATGGAACGTTATGGTGAGTACATAACTTCTTTTTTTAGTAGTCAATAGGAAGCAGCAGAGCCCTTTAACTGATTAATTACAATTTACTAAGGTGCATATAAGAACAGGTTAGAACTCAGATGTGGGTCAAATTTTGAAACCGGTATATTGTAACCACTGACAATATATGTACCTAAAAAAAGATAATTCTGCTTCTTGTCATTGTCATCTTTTGTGAAGCCTTATTGTTATAGTAGCCAAGAGCTACTTATTTTTAAAACAAATATGA
Source organism: Protopterus annectens (assembly GCF_019279795.1). NCBI lineage: Eukaryota > Metazoa > Chordata > Ceratodontiformes > Protopteridae > Protopterus > Protopterus annectens. Next base: position 800,898,367 of record NC_056737.1, on the reverse strand, counting down.
AGCATTAACATGTAGAATGTTTGTCTAAGTGCATAACATTCAGGCTGTAGCGCTGAATTCTAGCACAAGTATATAATTTCTCATAGATTCTAGTGAGTAGGCAAATTATATAAGTAGCTATGAACTGTTAGTTATGAAAAATATACTTAAAATTTCAGTATAAAAAATGTATGCCAGATTGTGTGACAGGACTGTAGTGTTCCTAACTTGGATGGTATAGACCTGCAACAATTTTATTTATTTATTTTTTTTGTTAAAGAGTTATCTAATTTGGAAAGACATGTTTTAACTTATAGTCATGGGTCCTTTTGAACTGAGCGATCTGGTAATGGAATAACCTTTAATCAGCAATATACTTCAGAAGACATCCAGTGTGTATGGTAGCAATCACTTAATGTAAGATCAAGTCAGAAGTTATTTACCTGATTTATTATTTATTTGTTCTTTTCTACAGCAATAAAGTGGGTGAACAATGCCTAGCTATTTTAAGTTCCATGGAGAAGGGACTTAGTTTTACCTGTATTCACACGTAGATTCTTTTGGCATAACTAGTGTCATATGTTGCCAGACTGAAACTGCTAAGGCATTTTTAGACTTGCCACACCCTTACTTTGATATGCAAGACCGTCAGCATACACAATGAACTGTGCAGCTTGCATATCAATACTTACATCAAATATAGAGAAAGAGAAGAACAGTGGATCTGATATTGTTAATCCTCGTTCAGTCCTTACATGTGGGTATAGGTTCCGACCTCGGAACCGAGCCGGCCATCTTCCAAGCTCGCACCAGCTACAAACTCTCGAGCTAAAAACTCTTACCCAGAATTCCCCTCTCCCTGTTAACCTCAGATTTCGTTTGCCGTATCGCCATTCGGTTGTGTCAGGCTACTTCTCTTGAGGTAAGTACAGTATTTTTCTTCATACTAAGTTCTAAGACAGCTTTTTTTTCACAAAAAAGTTACTAAATAGTTATCTCTTGCGTTATCGCATTTAGCGACTACCCTTTTTCGAATCCTTTTCAACTCCTTTTCCTCTCTTTTTACCGCGAGGTAATTCCTTTTTTACTATTGTTGGTAAACCCCTTTTCCTTCTTACCTTTGGGTATTTTTTGTACCATTGCTGGTATTTTCTGTTTTTTCTTTCTTTCCTTAACAAACATGACAGATAAAAAAGGTAGCCCAGGGTTTAAAAGATGTTTAGATTGTGGCCATAAATTACCTACTTCAGATGCACATTCCCTGCATGTCTATTGCTTGGGTGTGCCTCATTTAACAATTGACCCGCCTTGAGGGATTTGTAAGAATTTCTTTAACAGGACGTTAATTGAGAGGAAAAATAAATTAATATTGAAGGGGCTACTTAAATCTCCTTTTTCAGAGGCTATTTCTGGGTCGGAGGCTTCAACCCCTCCAAGATCCCATAAGAAAAAGAGTGATGAACATAAAAAGGCCAAGTCTCTTCCTTCGTCCCCAGCTGGGGACCCTCAGAAACTGAGACCCAAGAAAGCTAAGCTTTCCAGTTCAGATTTGACTTCTTCAAATCCAGCGATTTTGGTGCCTAGACCTTCAGCACCGAGGCCATTGGTGCCATCTGCGACCTCAACACCGACTAGTGTGCCCCATACCGTATCGGTACCGAGGAGCTCCTCTGTTCAGACTCCCTTACCGGCACCGACTGTCCAGTCGATGCAGACTGTTATGACGTCGATGGATGTTTCGACGCCCATTTCTTTTTCGGCTCTGACAACTTACCCGGCACCGACTACCCTCTCGGTACCGACCATTCAGTTTTCGTCACCGATGTTTTCGGCTCAGGCCTTAGCGCTGACAATCACTTCGGTACCGACTTCGTCGGTGCAGACCGTGCCTTCGGCACCGATGATTTCCTCGGTGCAGACACCAGTAGTTTAGTCCATTACAGCTCCGTTGCTCTCAGTGCAGACCACCTCCGTGATGGTCACCGAGTTTGCTCCATCCTTGGGTAGACCTGACTCTCCCTCAGCCATGTCCGTGAAATCCGCTAGAAGCCTCTCTGAACACGATGTGTTGCATCTTGTGGATCAAGTGCTTTTGGCCAGAGGTATCCCACCCCCCAGGACCTATCCTTCCTTGGGAGGTGATCACCCTTTACCAAAGACCCCTACTTAATCTGAAGTAGTTAACTTAATTTGTTCATCACCTGTGGGTATCGGATCCGAATCGGATCCAAGCCGGCAGCTTTTTTCAGCTAAGATCCAAGCTCCAAGCTCCTCCCCCTTACCCATAACCTCCTGCCATCCTTCTCTGTCCTGAGATCTCGTTTGCCGCGGCTTATTCAAGCACCTAGAATGAGTTCCAGGCGTAGGGGTTCGTGAGTTTTTGAAGAAAATTACCTCTTTTTTCCCTAGTTTTCAGTTTAATTGTTAAACGAGTGAGTGTTGTGCCCTTTTGTAGTTAATTTAGCTAGTTTTGTTGGTAAAATTTATATTTTTTTTAGTTAGTCTAGTCTTTCCCCTTCCCATGTGTGTGAAGGTGTGTTTGGGTTGGGCCTTTTTTCTACTATGGCTGAGGCCCCTAAAACCTTCTTTTCTAAATGCACCGAGTGTGGCCATAAGCTATCCCCGGCGGATGGCCACAGTTGGTGTGTTATTTGCCTTGGGATTGACCATCTTTCTTCGGGCCGCACAATTTGTGCAGACTTCAACTCCAGGGTTTTGAGGGATAGGAGGTCGAAGTTGATTCTGGCGGGACTTCTGCCCCCGGACTCGGCTTTGTCCTCTTCTCCCTCGGCGGCACCGGCAACCACCGCACCAGTCCCGCCTTCTATCCCTGCTCCCCTGGCTGGGACTCACCCTCCCACTGAGGCCCAGGAGGAGAGGGAATCTAGGAGGGAGAGAAGAAAGGACAAGCACCACAAGTGGCAGGCCGAAGCTTCCTCTTCGGCTCCACCAGCGAAGCAGATAGTCTCTCCTAGGGCCTCCGGGCCTTCTCCTTCCCAGCTCTGTTCACCCCGCTTTTCACCGGGGCCAGAGGAGGAGGAGACCCGGTCGCCTTCGAGGTCTTTGAGGCATCACTCCAGGCCTGCCTCTGTGGCCTCGTCTAGATCAACATGAAGTTTGTCAGATACAGATATGGACTGGATGATGCATAGGTTTCTCCAGGCCTAACTGCAGATGGGAGTGATCCTGCCTCCCCCCGCTAGTGGGGAGCTCGACCCACTTTTTCGCCCCGATTGCTCCTTCTCCGACCCACTTCCGGGGTTCGGAGCCATCGGATCCAGGCAGCATCGGAGCCGGGGGAGGCTCGGCGCTGATAGTACATCCTTCTTCGGCTCCGACCGCACTCTCGAGCATGTCGGGTCCCTTTTCGGATCCGAGCTCTCGGAGCCGTGAGCTGAGCTTCGGATCTGGAGGTGTCAGTGTGTCTTCGGCTCCGTCTCGGTCAGAGCATACTGGCCCTTCGGATCCGATTGCATCGGTGCCGGCTCCGGTCCACACCTCGGATCCGAAGGGGCTGCTCTCGGAGCTTAGAGAGAGAGCAGTTCTCCTTCGGCGTTCGATGTTGTGGAGAGGGTCTTGTCGAGGGACTCGAGGCCCCAGGCTCCTGCTGCGGTTCCACCCATCACTCCCTCTCAGACGGGCCTACCTTCCATCACCTGGCCCCAGGGACAGCCTGCGCAAACGTCCCAGATGGTTCCCTTAGAGGAACAGGATGTGGTTGGTGAGGCATCCTCGGACAGCCCCCCCCCAAGGAGGTTCCTCACAAACGTAAGTGCAAGAGGAGGCACTTGGACTCACCCGAGTCCCTGACAGGGGACACAGACTTAGAGGAAGGGGAAGGTTCCCCAAGGTCACCCCCCCCAAGGACATCTCCTTCGGAGACATTATGGAAATGCTTCGTATTAGAGGGGGGTGGTCAGCCCAAAAGCCTTCCTCTGATGAGTCTGTGTTTCTGGAGGCGTTTGACGCAGGCCCATCTACCTCTTGGGTGTCCCCTCCCACCGATCCCCTGGTAGATCTGATCACTACCAGGGCATGGAAGGAACCGGACACTGTGGAGCCCATACCAAAGAGACCAGACAAAATTCTCAGTCCACCCACAGATAGGACGGTTTGGAGCAAGGGTGCTCCAGTAGATGCCATGTTGGTGGCGGCTGCCACCAAGAAGGAACTGGCCCAGGAGAGTTCCTCGGTCCATCCTCCCGACAAGGAGTCTCGGACGATGGACCGCATAGGGAAGCAGATGTTTCCTTCAGCCACCTTCTCGGTAAGGTCGCTGAACTACATAGCACATGTCATACGACTCCAGCGGGATCTCATCAAAGAATACGCAGGGTCACCCTCAGAGTCCATGTCGGCCGAGGATAAGAAAATATTCTCAGCCCGAATGGCCACTCTTAAGTCCATTTCGAACACTTCTATGTGACTTCTTTCCCATGCCACCGAAGGAGCTGCTAGAGCTAGCGGAGCGGGCATTGTCTTACGGCGACATGCTTGGCTCCGCCTCTGCGACTTTGCAGAACCCTTCAAGGCATCCTTCGTAAATGCCCCTTTTGACGGTTCTTCTCTGTTTGGCAAGACCATCCACAACACGCTGGTCCAGAGCGAGAAAGACGGGAAGACGTCTGCCATCGGGATCCGCTTCTCGGCTCCCCAGAGGTCCTTCTCCAGGAACCAAAGGGGACAAAAGAAGATGTGGTTCCGGAAATCTCAACAGTCCCGTTTTGCTCCAGACCCCTCGTCCTTCAGAGGCAGAGGAGGACAGAGTGGATGCCGGCCCAGAGGCAGAGGGGGACCGAAGAATTTCGGGTCAAGAGAACCTTTTTCGAATCGGCCCGCGCAGCAACCCTGAGGGGTTACCCGACTGCTCCACTCTGGAGGCAGTCGGGGGAGCACTTCTCGAGGCACCTAACAGCTTGGGAGTCCATTACAACAGATCGCTGGGTGCTTCGAATCATATCCAGAGGTTACACTATCCCTTTTCTGAATCTCCCTCTCAGACCCCGGAGCCTCCCCGATGTCCCACCTAATCAAAGGGAGGCAGCAGCCGCAGAAATAAATCAGCTGCTAGAAAAAAGAGCAATCCAGCCTGTTCCCCAAGACCAGTCCTGATCAGGCTTCTACTCCAGGTTCTTTTTGGTGCCAAAAAAAATGGGGGACTTAAGACCAATCCTCGACCTGTCCTTTCTGTACCTGTCGGTTGCCAAAGAAAAGTTCCGGATGGTCACCATTCAATCCATTCTTCCACTCCTACAAGAGAACGACTGGATGTGCTCTATAGACATCAAGGATGCGTACTACCACATTTTGATGGACAGACGATCCAGAAGGTTTCTCCGCTTCCGGCTGGGAGCCAGTCACTATCAGTTCAGGGTCCTTCCCTTTGGTCTCACCACAGCCCCCAGGGTGTTCACCAAAGTGATGGCAGTTGTAGCGGCCCACCTAAGGCTTCAGGGAATACAGGTCTTCCCGTACCTAGACGACTGGCTCCTGACCGCCCCCACCTGGCATTTACTCTGTTCAGCCAGGAATTACTTCCTTCACTTGGCCTCTCATCTGGGAATTTCAATCAATCTCAGGAAATCCTCTCTTCAACCAACTCAGACCTTAGATTTCATAGGGGCCAGGCTAGATACAAACCAGTTGAGGGCCTTCCTAACTCCGGACAGGATTCGAACTTTGACATTCCATGTGATGGCCCTCCTACAATCCCCGGCTCCCCCAGCGGAATTGGTCCTGAGGGCGCTAGGTTCCATGGTGGCTGCCATCAATTTGTCACCACTAGCTCGTCTGAACATGAGGGTCCTGCAATGGACCTTACAGGTCCAATGGTCCATCCTGCAACATCCGCTAAGTACGGCTATTTCCCTCAGCAAGGTTTGCAGGAGGTCCCTACTCTGGTGGATCCAAGCCTTGGATCTCCGGGAAGGGCGCCCTTTTTCTATGACTCCACCCCAAGCCATGGTGACCACGGATGCTTCTCGCCTCAGGTGGGGGGGGCACTGCATGGGCAGAACCGTTCAAGGCACGTGGACACACTCATAGACCTTGTTGCACATCGATGTCCTAGAGATGAGGGCGGTGCTATTAGCGTTGCAAGCACTCCAGGCCCTTCTTCCCTTAGGGAAAATTGCGATTCAATCAGACAACATGTCAGTAGTCTGGTATATCAACAAACAGGGGGGAACCAGATCCTATCCACAATGTCGAGAGGCCATGAGAGTTTGGGAATGGGCGATCACCACCAACTGCTTTCTCATAGCAACGCACATTCCGGGTCGGTCCAACATTTTGGTAGACAAGCTGAGTCGAACCATCCTCTTGCCTTACGAGTGGTCTCTGAACCTGAGAGTAGCGAAGCAGATCTTCCTCAAGTGGGGTCAACCTTTCTGCGATCTTTTCGCATCACCTTCGAACGCAAAGTGCAACGAGTACTTCGCTCTACTTCCCCCACCAGGGGAATCCCCCAGAGACGCTCTAGTCCATGTTTGGCCATCCGGTCTACTTTATGCTTATCCACCTCTTCCCCTGATGGCAAAATTCTTGCAGAAAGCTCATCAGTTGGGGAGCAGAGTGATCCTCATAGCCCCATTCTGGCCTCGTCAAACGTGGTTCCCTTGTCTATGGTCTCATCTGGTCAATCCTCCATGGATTTTGGATCCCACTCCGGATCTCATTTCTCACTCCCTGGAGATGACAACTCCAAACCTGGACAATCTCAAGCTCAAAGCTTGGTTGATCCAGTTCCAGTCATAGCTAGGACTCCCAGCATCTCCTCCTCCGTTAAAGCTATTTTAGTAGCCGCTCATAAACCTTCTACCAGAAAGGTCTATAAGAGCAAATGGAAATGTTTTTCGATCTGGGCGGAACACAGACATATGGATCCCTTTACAGCCCCGATACCAGCTGTGTTAGAGTTTTTGTCACACTTATTTGATCAAGGTGCCAGCTCCTCCACCGTCAAAGTCCAATTAGCAGCAATTTCACATTTTCATGTGGGAAGTGATCTTGGTTCTTTAGCTTCTTCCAAGATCTGTAAAACTTTCGTAAAAGGTACTTTCCTGTTAAGGCCTCCTGTGAAGGATGCAGTTCCTCTGTGGGATTTAACCCTTGTTCCTCAGGCTCTTACTGGCCCCCCCTTTGAACCTGCAGCTTCGGTGGATCTTAAATTCTTAGGTTTGGAAGACGGCCTTTCTCATTGCCGTCACTTCAGCTAGAAGGGTTTCAGAGCTTCAAGCCCATTGCGCCAAACCTCCATATCTGGTCTTCCATTAAGATAGAGTTTCCCTCAGGACCAATCCCTCCTTCTTACCTAAAGTCGCCTCTGAGTCCAACATTAATCAGTCTATCAATTTACCGGTGTTTTTCCCGAATTATCAAAACAATGGTGAATACAAATTACACTCTTTGGACGTGCACAGACAATTGAGGTTCTATTTACACAGGACGGCTGATCATAGAAAATCTGAACAACTCATTGTATCCTTTGCTAAACCCTTTCTGGGTAAACGTGTGTCAAAAGTTACATTGTCCAGATGGATTTCACAATGTATACTTCTTGCATATAAGAGTTCTGGCCAACCAGAACCTGTTGGAGTTCACGCCCATTCTTCTCGATCGATTTCCACTTCTGCTGCCTTTTGGTCAAGGGTGTCTTTGGATGACATTTGTTCAGTAGCCACTTGGGCTTCATCCCATACCTTTATTACCCATTACAAGCTGGATATAATTTCCAGAGGGAGGGCGTCCTTTGGCTCTGCAGTGATCCGGAATATTCTTCCATGAGGACCTCCCAAGTTTTTAGGTAGCTGGGGACTCTGTCCCACAGGTTGGTGAACAAATGAAGTTAACTACTTCAGATAAAGAAGTTATGTACTTACCATAACATTCCATCTGAGTAGGTAACTTCATTTGTCAACAACCAACCCCCCCTCCGTCCCCCTAAACTGTAGTTCGTCCCTTTTTAGGACCCTTGTGTTCTCTATACTAGATGACATCAGGTTAGGATGTTTAGTTGATCCTTGATTGTAGTATTCTATAATGCTAAGCAAACTCGATCTGAGGACAGAGAAGGATGGCAGGGGGTTATGGGTAAGGGGGAGGAGCTTGGAGCTCGGATCTTAGCTGAATAAAGCTGCCATCTCGGATCCGATTTGGATCCGATACCCACAGGTTGCTGACAAATGAAGTTACCTACTCAGATGGAACGTTATGGTAAGTACATAACTTCTTTTTCTCCTCCTTCATTGCCTTTGAAGCCCCTTGATATAGCATAGTCTTCCCCTACTATGGTTCCTTTTATGGACCTCACTAAGGAGCCGCAGTTGCCTTTGTGGCAGGAGAGTCTTGTCATGGCCCAGGATGTCAGCTGTGGCGTACGTACTTTGGCATTTCACAGCCATCCAGGGACTCCGAGTCGGCAGGCTGAGCCACTTAGGCGAGGGGTGACCCCTGCCCTGGGCCCCCATCCCTCTTCAGGTGGACCGGCCTTCCAGCTAATGGAGAAGGCTCTGGCGTCAGTTGGCGATCCTGTGCTATCACTCACCCCACCCTCCTCTGGACCGCAATGTACACAAGCTGCACCCAGCAGACACCGGTAGCAAGAGCCTCAGGACATACTCCCACAGGAGACCCTTTTTGAGCTGTCTTCCCCAGCTTCTCCCTCTGAGGAAGATCATCAAAAGAGCTTGTGCAAGAGGAAGCACATGGACTCCACAGAGGAGTCCCTTACTGAAGACACAGACTTTGATGATGAGGAAGGGTCCCCTCAATCACCCTTTGAAGTATCTGTTGGTGATATCCTTGAAATCCTTAAACAGAGAGGTGACTGGCAGCCCTCTAACCCGACCTCTGAAGAGTCTGTGTTCCTGCAGGCCTTTCATGCCCAGCCTTCTACCTCCTGGGTTACCCCATCTGCCGACGAACTTGTCCAGCTCATCGTGCAGCGTGCGTGGAAGGCTCCTGACACCGTTGAGGCCATTCCCCGGAGGCCATATAAAATTTTGTCCCCTCCTGCTAGTGATCCCCATTGGTCCAAAGGTCTTCCTGTCGATGCTTTGGTGGAGGCGGCCGCAACTAAAAAGAACCTGGTGGAAGAAGAAAGCCAGGCTGTCCATCCGCCCAACAAAGAGTCCCAGGCTCTGGACAGAATAGGGAAGTGTACTTTTGCATCAGCGACCTTTGCAGTCAGGTCCCTGAACTATATGACATATTTTACCAGGCTTCAAAGAGACTTAATTTCTGAGCTCTCTGAAACTTTGGCTGGAGCTGTGTCTGATGAGGTCCGTGACAAAGCGGCCTCTCAGCTAGCCACCATCGAATCAATATCTAACTCCTCCATGTGCCTGATATCTCACGCATCAGAAGGAGCAGCTAGAGCGGCGGGTTCAGGCATTGTTCTGAAAAGCCTCGTCATTGTTTGGACCCAAGGTTAAAAGAGTCCCAGGCTCTGGACAGAATAGGGAAGTGTACTTTTGTATCAGGTTAAAAGCACACTGGCCGGCTAACAACTTGTTATATTCAACTGGACGTATAAGAGAATTTAAGTACCTTTATCTGCTTTTTTTTCAAAAAAATACAGTATTTAAATTGATTTTAACTGTGTGGAAAGAATAATTAGCTGAACTGGAACTTTTCACTCTGCTCTTCAGTGTGGAAGAAATATTAGCTGAACTGGTAGTTAGTCAGTGTTTGCTGAATTTTGTTATTTGCTAGTAATTACAGGTGTGGGGGTAGTCACATTCTTTGATTTCCTGTCCTTGCCTATTTAAGTGGTACAGTGTGAAATATTTTCTGCTTAAAAACCTCAGCTTTGGCGGCTAACAACTTGTTATATTCAACTGGACGTATAAGAGAATTTAAGTACCTTTATCTGCTTTTTTTTCAAAAAATACAGTATTTAAATTGATTTTAACTGTGTGGAAAGAATATTTAGCTGAACTGGAACTTTTCACTCTGCTCTTCAGTGTGGAAGAAATATTAGCTGAACTGGTAGTTAGTCAGTGTTTGCTGAATTTTGTTATTTGCTAGTAATTACAGGTGTGGGGTAGTCACATTCTTTGATTTCCTGTCCTTGCCTATTTAAGTGGTACAGTGTGAAATATTTTCTGCTTAAAAACCTCAGCTTTGGCCGGCTAACAACTTGTTATATTCAACTGGACGTATAAGAGAATTTAAGTACCTTTATCTGCTTTTTTTTCCCAAAAAATACAGTATTTAAATTGATTTTAACTGTGTGGAAAGAATATTTAGCTGAACTGGAACTTTTCACTCTGCTCTTCAGTGTGGAAGAAATATTAGCTGAACTGGTAGTTAGTCAGTGTTTGCTGAATTTTGTTATTTGCTAGTAATTACATGTGTGGGGGTAGTCACATTCTTTGATTTCCTGTCCTTGCCTATTTAAGTGGTACAGTGTGAAATATTTTCTGCTTAAAAACCTCAGCTTTGGCCGGCTAACAACTTGTTATATTCAAATGGACGTATAAGAGAATTTAAGTACCTTTATCTGCTTTTTTTTCAAAAAAATACAATATTTAAATTGATTTTAACTGTGTGGAAAGAATATTTAGCTGAACTGGAACTTTTCACTCTGCTCTTCAGTGTGGAAGAAATATTAGCTGAACTGGTAGTTAGTCAGTGTTTGCTGAATTTTGTTATTTGCTAGTAATTACAGGTGTGGGGGTAGTCACATTCTTTGATTTCCTGTCCTTGCGTATTTAAGTGGTACAGTGTGAAATATTTTCTGCTTAAAAACCTCAGCTTTGGCCGGCTAACAACTTGTTATATTCAACTGGACGTATAAGAAAATTTAAGTACCTTTATCTGCTTTTTTTTTTCAAAAAAATACAGTATTTAAATTGATTTTAACTGTGTGGAAAGAATATTTAGCTGAACTGGAACTTTTCACTCTGCTCTTCAGTGTGGAAGAAATATTAGCTGAACTGGTAGTTAGTCAGTGTTTGCTGAATTTTGTTATTTGCTAGTAATTACAGGTATGGGGGTAGTCACATTCTTTGATTTCCTGTCCTTGCCTATTTAAGTGGTACAGTGTGAAATATTTTCTGCTTAAAAACCACAGCTTTGGCCGGCTGACAACTTGTTATATTCAACTGGACGTATAAGAGAATTTAAGTACCTTTATCTGCTTTTTTTTCAAAAAAATACAGTATTTAAATTGATTTTAACTGTGTGGAAAGAATATTTAGCTGAACTGGAACTTTTCACTCTGCTCTTCAGTGTGGAAGAAATATTAGCTGAACTGGTAGTTAGTCAGTGTTTGCTGAATTTTGTTATTTGCTAGTAATTACAGGTGTGGGGGTAGTCACATTCTTTGATTTCCTGTCCTTGCCTATTTAAGTGGTACAGTGTGAAATATTTTCTGCTTAAAACCTCAGCTTTGGCCGGCTAACAACTTGTTATATTCAACTGGACGTATAAGAGAATTTAAGTACCTTTATCTGCTTTTTTTTTTCAAAAAATACAGTATTTAAATTGATTTTAACTGTGTGGAAAGAATATTTAGCTGAACTGGAACTTTTCACTCTGCTCTTCAGTGTGGAAGAAATATTAGCTGAACTGGTAGTTAGTCAGTGTTTGCTGAATTTTGTTATTTGCTAGTAATTACAGGTGTGGGGGTAGTCACATTCTTTGATTTCCTGTCCTTGCCTATTTAAGTGGTACAGTGTGAAATATTTTCTGCTAAAAACCTCAGCTTTGGCCGGCTAACAACTTGTTATATTCAACTGGACGTATAAGAGAATTTAAGTACCTTTATCTGCTTTTTTTCCCAAAAAAATACAGTATTTAAATTGATTTTAACTGTGTGGAAAGAATATTTAGCTGAACTGGAACTTTTCACTCTGCTCTTCAGTGTGGAAGAAATATTAGCTGAACTGGTAGTTAGTCAGTGTTTGCTGAATTTTGTTATTTGCTAGTAATTACAGGTGTGGGGGTAGTCACATTCTTTGATTTCCTGTCCTTGCCTATTTAAGTGGTACAGTGTGAAATATTTTCTGCTTAAAATCCTCAGCTTTGGCCAGCTAACAACTTATTATATTCAACTGGACGTATAAGAGAATTTAAGTACCTTTATCTGCTTTTTTTTCAAAAAAATACAGTATTTAAATTGATTTTAACTGTGTGGAAAGAATATTTAGCTGAACTGGAACTTTTCACTCTGCTCTTCAGTGTGGAAGAAATATTAGCTGAACTGGTAGTTAGTCAGTGTTTGCTGAATTTTGTTATTTGCTAGTAATTACAGGTGTGGGGTAGTCACATTCTTTGATTTCCTGTCCTTGCTTATTTAAGTGGTACAGTGTGAAATATTTTCTGCTAAAAACCTCAGCTTTGGCCGGCTAACAACTTGTTATATTCAACTGGACGTATAAGAGAATTTAAGTACCTTTATCTGCTTTTTTTCCCCCAAAAAATACAGTATTTAAATTGATTTTAACTGTGTGGAAAGAATATTTAGCTGAACTGGAACTTTTCACTCTGCTCTTCAGTGTGGAAGAAATATTAGCTGAACTGGTAGTTAGTCAGTGTTTGCTGAATTTTGTTATTTGCTAGTAATTACAGGTGTGGGGTAGTCACATTCTTTGATTTCCTGTCCTTGCCTATTTAAGTGGTACAGTGTGAAATATTTTCTGCTTAAAAACCTCAGCTTTGGCCGGCTAACAACTTGTTATATTCAACTGGACGTATAAGAGAATTTAAGTACCTTTATCTGCTTTTTTTCCCCAAAAAAATACAGTATTTAAATTGATTTTAACTGTGTGGAAAGAATATTTAGCTGAACTGGAACTTTTCACTCTGCTCTTCAGTGTGGAAGAAATATTAGCTGAACTGGTAGTTAGTCAGTGTTTGCTGAATTTTGTTATTTGCTAGTAATTACAGGTGTGGGGGTAGTCACATTCTTTGATTTCCTGTCCTTGCCTATTTAAGTGGTACAGTGTGAAATATTTTCTGCTTAAAAACCTCAGCTTTGGCAGCTAACAACTTGTTATATTCAACTGGACGTATAAGAAAATTTAAGTACCTTTATCTGCCTTTTTTCAAAAAAATACAGTATTTAAATTGATTTTAACTGTGTGGAAAGAATATTTAGCTGAACTGGAACTTTTCACTCTGCTCTTCAGTGTGGAAGAAATATTAGCTGAACTGGTAGTTAGTCAGTGTTTGCTGAATTTTGTTATTTGCTAGTAATTACAGGTATGGGGGTAGTCACATTCTTTGATTTCCTGTCCTTGCCTATTTAAGTGGAACAGTGTGAAATATTTTCTGCTTAAAAGCCACAGCTTTGGCCGGCTGACAACTTGTTATATTCAACTGGACGTATAAGAGAATTTAAGTACCTTTATCTGCTTTTTTTTCCAAAAAATACAGTATTTAAATTGATTTTAACTGTGTGGAAAGAATATTTAGCTGAACTGGAACTTTTCACTCTGCTCTTCAGTGTGGAAGAAATATTAGCTGAACTGGTAGTTAGTCAGTGTTTGCTGAATTTTGTTATTTGCTAGT